>NC_091811.1:65183500-65501500 GCF_041296235.1 Equus asinus | reverse complement strand
GTTCTTGATCTCAGATTTGACTGCTGGAGCTATAGTGCCCCTGAGCCCCCAGTCTGCTCAATAAGAAGTTGAGGAAAGTGGCAAAGATGGTTACAATAACGTAGAGGGCGTCTGGTAGCTATAAACCGTCTCCTCAGGTGCCTGCAGATTCTTCAGTAGCCTCATGTTCCATAGTGTGGTTCACCCGGTCATACAAGACAAAGTTACATACTGCTGTTTGAGAAGACCAGGCTATTTTGAGCATCAATAAAGTGTTAGAAGAATTGAACTTAAGTGAGATCCAATGCAATTTAAGTGGTATTTAGTGGTGAGTGCATAAACAGGAAAGATTTAAGATGAAAAAATGTACTTTTCAAAAGAAAAAACACTCATGCAAGACAAAGACAGACTGATGGCTAATGAAGAAAATCCTAGTTCTAATTACTATCTGGGTATTGATAGTTTAGTTGTAACCACCTGATGCCTATTATTTTCTCATTGACAGAGAACACAATTAAGTGTTTAAGGAAAATAATTTCCTTCTGAAAAAGAATGGTTGTCGATCTGAGAGTGGGTAGGGAGATGGAGAGAGGAATGAACCAGATACGGCAGCATCATCGTTCTTTCTACCGAGGTAAAAGGACAGCTCCGAGGTGGTTTAACTCATGCAACTAAAGTCTCCAGAAGCTGCACTGAGAAGGTCAAGGAGCGCTGTGAAACCTTGCCAGGGAGGCTGAGGGAGGTAGCTGGGCTGGATCAAGGTGGATGGTCCCAGGCAGAAAAAGGAGAGTCAAACCAGCAGGGACCAGCACGTGCTGTAAAAGTCCTAGGAAAGGAAAGACGAACAGGAGACCAGGAGACCATGGGTGGGGCATCCCTGGTGGCCACCTGGGAGGCAGGCAACCCAGAGAAGGAAGGTGGACTCAGAGGTGGGTCTTGATTGCAAGATGGAAAGAATCTCCAGGATTAAGTTAAATGAAGACATTCAGCATGTGGGAGAGTCTAAATGGTACTTTTAAACCCTGGCTGAGGCAACAAGACAACATGAAACTCTAGTGTTAGCCGTTTGTATATGACTATATATACACGGCCCGGCCCTGTGGCCGAGTGATTAAGTTCGCACGCTCTGCTTTGGCAGCCCAGGGTTTTGCTGGTTCGGATCCCAGGCGCAGACATGGCACTGCTCGTCAGGCCATGTTGAGGTGGCGTCCCACATGCCACAACTAGAAGGACCAACAACTAAAAATATATAAATCTATGTACTAGGGGGATTTGGGGAGAAAAAGGAAAAACTTTAAAAATTAAAAAATATAATAAAACAGAAAAGAAAAGGAGGCAAGATTCTTCTATATACTGGGGGGATTTGGGGAGAAAAAGCAGAAAAGAAAAAAAAGAAGATTGACAACAGTTGTTAGCTCAGGTGTCAATCTTTAAGAAAAATAAAAAGTATATATACATATATAATGGTTTGTATTGCCAAATTCTCTGGAGACACACAAGTCATGCAAACTCATTGTAAAATACATTTTACAGTGTGCGTAAAGCTATGCAGAATTATATAAACTGTGGATACAAACTGTAACATAAACATCTACGTGAGTCTTTTCCAATCCCATTGTTTTTCCCGGAGGCAACCAGCGTTAATAGCTCTATATTCACCACACGTGCACACATGCACAGATGTACTTTTTTCATATGTATGTGTGTATTCTGTGATTTACTAAACAGTGTATCACAGTCTTCTTGCCATCTTAATCCATACAGACCTGCCTCATCCTATTAATGGTTGTGTATTATTTTGGAGTATAAATACTGTAATTTATTTAACCAAGTCCCCTCCCCCAGCAGAAATCCCTCAGACGCCCTTTCATTCATTGATTCCCTCATTCATGGGATTCTGAACATCCGTGATCAGTATGGCCTCAGGTCAAACACATGTTTTGTATAAACATGTAAAATACATACTTTTTATGCTCAAGGCTTGAAATCAAGTGGAGGAGAGGTCTGGTTGTACTAATATAGTCGTAAAACATAAGACAGCTTAAAGCCACCTTAAGTCCTTTCTGCTCTGAAGCAGAGAGTTAGTTGGAAGGAAGCAAATAAACAAATAAATAGCCAGTTGGCAGGCCTGCATAAAGGCTGCCCGCGGAGCACAGACAGAGCCTCAGGAGCCCAGAAGAGCCAGAGGTGGTCCAGCAGGGCCTTCCTGCTCGCATACCCTCCACGTGGCACCACAGATCAGTCTTCCTGCGGCTGCTCCAATCATCCCACTGCTCTTCTCAGAAACCCCCTGACCCTCCATGGCCTGGCCTCTCTTCCCATCTGCTACAGAAATACTCCATCAGCACCGCTGTCGTGTCTGAATGGAGGGCGTTGTGAGAGGGGCGAAAGTGCCCCCGAGGTGTTGTTGCCAGACCCGGGTGTGAAACCTGCTTCTGTCCCCTTTTAGCTGGGTGACTTCGGGTAATCCAGACCACTTCTCTGGATTTAGCTGCCTCGTTTGTTAACTGTCTACAGTGCCCATCTCATGGGTTTCGTATAAAAATTAAGTGAGATAATATGGGGAAAGTTCTTTGTCCTGTAAAGTGTTTCGTGAGTACGATATATATGCATATATGAAATATACATTTATAACTCGACGATCATGTGTTTACAAATATGGCCAGTGCTTCCTATATGACATGTCTGTGAGGAAGGTTCTGTATTTGTTTTTGACTCTGAAGGACTGATAGGATTTTGAGGAAATGGGGAATGGAATGAGATACGTAAAGAGGTTGGGAGGTCCACAGTCCATTTAGGGAACAGCAAGCCACTGGTCAGCTCAGGTGTGAAGTTTGCCCAGAGTCGGGCAGGGGCTCCCACTGGAGAGAGTAGGGTCAGCTCTCGTGGAGGCTCCCAGTGCCTGGAAGGATATCTACACCCAGTTCAGCAGGCGACGGCGGCCGAGGGAGGTTTGTGAGCAGAGGAGTGGTAGGATCAGAAGTGGCAGAATTCCCAGTGTCTGGAGAAGTTGATTGACAGGAGGGTGAATTTGTTGTGAAATCATTGGCTGGAGTCTTCTTGGTTGCTGACTGAACTCTGGGGAGGAGAAAGAAAGACAGGTGATGGAGGTCTTAAGTTTGGTAGTGATTTGGGTCGGGGGAAAGAGCCCACTGAGGACCAGAGAAAACGGGGTTGAGGGGAAGTGCATTTATTTGCCTGGGATGTGGTGGCAGTGGAAGAGAAAATAGAAATGAAGCCAGCAGTGATCTTGGCACTCGCCAGGGAAGCAGCAGCCTAGGGCTTGGGCAGTGCCCCCAGTTTCTCATGAACCTCATTGACTCAGGAGCTGGACGGAAGCATAGGTTTGCATTCTCTGCAAACATAAAGTGTACCCAGAAAATTAGTAGTGAAAACTCGACTTGGGGAGAATCTTAAACCTTAAAGGAACAAACAGCTTTCAAGAACCCACTTATTAGAAACAATTGACTTGCTGATTATAATTTATTCTCAACTGTCTCCTCTATTCATGAAAGAGTTTCCTTCAAAGGATTTGGCTTAGAAACTTTATTAGCCATGTTTCAATGACCGTATATCCTTAAAAGGAATCCAGATGCATTTCTTTACAAATAGGCTTCAACTCAGATGTTTTACCAGTTCAAACTCACTTTGATTTCTAATATGTTTGAATAAATATGGCTCTGCTGAGAAGCTAATCTGTTTCCTGAGGATTTGAGAAATAACTTGGAAATCAATCGTAAAGTGCTGTTCTCTGGAAAAACCCAATACTTTGCAGCCAGATGTTTCCCAAAGCGTTATAACTAAGAAAAATCCTTCATTTGCATTTTTAACCAAAGGAAACGGGAATTTCTCCCCAATTGTCAAAATTAATAGAAATTTCTCTATTTTGCATGGGTGTGCTCCATTTCATCTTATGACCTGCTATTACCCATGCTGAAAACAGCAACAAAATATACTTCACCATAAAAATAAGAATCATTTAAGCATAAATGGGAAGTTGTGATGGAAATAGATTCTCACATTGGGACAATAACTAACACAGGGAAAATCCACGTTATAAATCCCAGACTTTAAAAATATACCGCTTTATATTGTCTCATTTATTACAAATATCTACACAGTTCGAGGAAAGTATTTTAAAGGACTGGCTAGAATTTTTGTGACTTTTATCACTGAAATTAAATAATGAAACTTCTTGAAATATTACCAACATAATTAGAAATAATCGTTTAAGATCCTAATACATTATACAGTTGGGGGTGATTATTAGATTGAAAAGCAGTGCACGCGTCTGTTGAGGGTCGTAAAAGCACACGCTTTAGAAACAATCCTTCAACGTGTGTCAGGGAATGCCAAGAAACTGACAGTCTTTTGACCAGTTCATTTCTAGGAGCCACTGAGACGAACATCTAATGTCTTTTGTTTTTTTTAAGAAGAAGAAAAAAAGTGTTTTCTCTGTATAAGTCTAGTGGGGTCTGCTGGAGATGTAGAAACATTGGATGAATGTGTGGCGAGTGAGTCAGAGCCAAGGAGGGCTCCATCTCAGTCCATATGGTCTGAAGTGAGTCTGATGGCATTTCAGATTGTGGCGGAGATAGCCGAGGACCACGCAAAGCTCCTGAAAGAAAACTCCAAACTTCTCAGTCAAAACCTCAAATTCAGGCCAAGTTTGCTGGGAGGTTTGCTGGGGCTCATGAAACTCTGCGTGAACCTAAGTCCTAACAAGATAGGGGCAAATTTCAATGAACCTCAGATGAATTATGGTTTCAGGTAGAAATCAAGCAAAACTCAGATTCAGCTGTGTTTTGGTGTAAAGTTAACTGAGGGTGAGAATTCACATGAGCCAGTTCTGTGTGCCCGCTCCCAACTTCTTGTGAAACAGAAACAGAAAACATGAGACCTCCAGCCACTCAAGTTAATGGAGTTTTTGTAACAGGCATGCTTTTGCCTTATAGAAAAGGATAACTAGCATCCACATTACTTTGATGGGATGGAGGCTTCGGGATTCTGGAAACAAAGGATGAAGGCACTAACGTTCTGAACATGTTTCATATGTGTGTCTGGCGTAGTACCTCATCCTATCCTGAAAAAAACTTCGTGTTGGTAGCTTTGATCAAAAACTAAGTGTGGTGGGTAGACATTCTTCATAATCCTCTGGCTGGCAGAAAACATAGTCTCCCATTTCATGGATAGAGATATCAAGAGGGCCAAAATTCAAGAGGGTTACTGATTTTAGGGCCAAGGACTACATAGCCACACAGATAGTCTGAGCACAGAAAATGAGGAAGAGCTATCTGCTCCTTGGCCCTTACCAGACCTGTCCTGCCTGTGCTGTCTCTTTAAAAAGATGAAGATAATATGATGTTATAACCTCTCAAATTTCCCAGAGAAGGAGGGACTGATTTTGAGGAGGTACCTGGGGAACTGGCTGTCGGAAGCAGAATTGCCCCTGGGAAGGCAAGAGAAGTCTGTGTCCTGGCACGAAAGAGGGAGGCAGGCGGAGAGGCGAACAGCAGCCTGGGGCAGAGAACTTCATAAACAGCACCCTGGATGCGGGCTCAGAATGGCTCACTGAACGCCAGCCTCTGTGTGTGTGTGTCAGTGTGCATGTGCTTGTGCGCGGGTGTGCCTGTATGTGTGCGTAGGAAAGTGGAAGAGAGGAGAGTGGTCACATTGCTGTGACAGAGATAAGGAGAGAATTAACTACAATGGTTACGATAACCACCCTGAGGATGCTTCAGGAGTCGCCTGAGATCTTGTCGTAGGTGGAGAGTGAGTTGGAGGAAGCTGGTGTCCCAGCAGAGACACCAGTGCTGGTCCTTCCGATCAACCGGAGACCTTTCCCTGTTGTCATTGTGTCATAGCCTTTGGTTTGTACCTCCTCAGGCTAAGCGGCCCGGCCAACACCAGTAGTCTATACAATATGTCCGCCTCTGCCTGACCTGTGCCGCTAGTGTATCCTTCCTTAGGACAGGGTTTGTGAGAATTTGAACAAGGGCAGGGCTAGCGACTAGCTTTCATTGTTTAAGAGTTACCATATAAGACTGCAGGGAAAAATGCTTAAATGTGAGGGAAGTTTTAAGTATTCCAGAAATATAGACAAATAGGGGATAATTTCATTAAATTCTTTCCTATTTCGCAATTTTCTAAAGGGTCTTTTTTTATGATTAATCAGAAAAATGGAAAGCTAGACTGAAAACTACCACCAGCAGTAAGATAAGATGAAATAGGAAAATATCAGTTGGTGTTTAAAGCAGATAGGTTCTTAGAACGCACGGGTGAAGAGCGTGTTTCCTACCTGTCTATCTAGAGGAAAAAAACGTCTTCAGAGGTTTTGGACACGGAATTTTGTTAAATGCAAAACTGAAAATATTTTGGCTGCATTTTAAAATTTTCAATTCTAATTAGTGAGATATATGGGAAGTCTTAATACAAAGTGAAGTGGAGGTAAACCAATAACCAGTGGCTACAATTAACAACCCTTTTGACATGTTTGAACCACTTTTGTGCATTTTCCATATTTTTTTAGCCAAAAACTTAATGAATTCACAAAATAACTTATCTATAAATTATATGAATAAAAATTTAAGATATATTCTTTCCATAAGGAGCCGTACTTTCTTTGTTGTTTTTGTTCCTCACGTGGAGCGCGTCAAGTTTATAGTTTTGCTCCTGCCTTCGGTCAGATTCTCAGTGTTGAATGTGGAAGTTATACGTAATGAAATTAAACAGTTGACCAGAGTGAGATATGACATACTTCCGGACCAAAATTTATTCTAATCTGTGGAGCAAACCAGAGTGATATTGTTTTAATATAATGCAGTTTATTCCTAAAAACTGAGGGTCTTTTTTTGAATAAAACAGACTGAACCCAATTCCAAGTAAAATGGATGCTTGAAAGTCATGAAAACGTCCAGTGTTCAAACGCTTTATCTCCTTGGAGATAACTTTCCACTTTCCAGTCTCTTTCTCCTCCCTGCTCTTCTTATGCCCCTCCCTACATAAATCTATCCAATTCGGGGAGTGTTTTTTTTTTTTTTTAACCATAAAACACCCTGCCACGCTACCATTTATTGACTTTTGGTTTTCATTCCACACTCCTGTATGAATAATCAACTAAACAGTGGCTCCAATCGTAACCTCAATGAGATCAACATACAAATTGGCCTCCCTTCAGTTCAAACGTGGAGGCGGCTTCCCATGTTTTCAGGTAAGTGGCCCAGATTTTCCCCTTGGTTAACGGAAGACTCCTAATACTGTCTGATGTGTTCAAACTTTAGAGTGGGGAGAAAAACGAAGAAACTTGATTCTTCCTAAGGTGGATCTATTTCTATGAAAATTAATCATTATAAATTGAAAATGTTTGAAATAAAATGAAAACTGGATGCTGATTTAAACCTAGGCTCTCCCTCCATGAGGCAGCTCCTGAAGCCTTTAAATGGTCCATCAGTTCCCCTGAAGACACTGGCATCAGTCTGCAAACACTGTCTGGGTCCTTTGCAGGAGCCTGAGAGGACACTATTTGAGGACCCCAAAACTCAGACTTGGAGTAAATAATGGTCAGAGTACAACTCCCCAACCCCAGCCCCTAACCCCATGCTCCTGCCCCACTGTCCCCTGGATGCAGTGGAAATCAAATAGAAACTTTACATCAGCAATTATAGGATAGACTCCTCCCCCGCCCACTTTACTTACTTACGTTTTACCTTCTTTGAAATCTTACAATTAATGGCATCTTATAATCCTGGTTGGCCAGGTGGAAGTTGTAACATAATTGTTTTTGCTTTTGCTCCCAGAACCTTGAATTTGGTTGACATTCTGGAAGCGTGACTGGATAATTGCAACTCTTCAATATTTTAGTCAATGAACTGTTAAAAGATAATTTGAGGAAGAAATATGAATTCTGGCTGTTGTCTGAAAATCTTCCTTTGATCTGGTGAGATGAAGCAATTACCAGCATTTGCAGAAATGGGTGTCTGTAACTTGAAAGAAAATCCCAGAGATAATAGTGGAGCACTCTTTTGCTGCAAAAACAACATTTTTGATAGCACAGAGCACAATATCTGTGATAGCACAGAGAAAACGGCTGAATCAAAAAGTGAGTAAGAAGAATTAACTCTGAATGAAGCAGCTTGAGGAATACCTTCCTCTAGTTATTTTGCTTGTATTTTCCTTTACACGTATGCAAGACAGCAGTATATGATAAAGAAAAAGCTATGTCTAAATAAGCTAAGCTTTAATGAACTCTTTCAATACGAACAAAATTAAAATTCCAAGTTAAAAAAAGTTTTGTGTCATTTTAATTGGCAGTACCTATCTTTCTTAATTATACCTGAAATGTTGGTTAGTCTTATACATAATCAGTATTACCTTGGGTTGCGTGAAATACAAACACAATTCTAGTCTTTGTGAGGGAGAGGAAGAGAAAAGGAGTGGGTAGGGAAGGAGAGATTTCTCTGTGACTTTCTCTCGAGGTCTTTTCTGTTGCTTCCCACGGTTTGGAAGTCCACAGTGAAACTAGCCAATGGTTTATCGAAATATAGCAGAATAGCACATTATGTGGTAATAATGATTAAAACAAGTGTCCTAAATACCCTCAAAGTAAGAAAATATATGTAGGAGGCAAACAAGTGTTATTTATTTTATGCCTTTTCAGTTGACCGTCAACGCTTGGTGTTCCTGCAACATGTTTCTTGGCAATTTGCAACTACAGCCTGATGGACCTTTGATCCTGGGAGGCTGGTGGTTTGTTTTTACTTCCACTTTCCATCTTTACAAAAACTGATGTCAACCAGCGCCTCTTTTAAGGACTGAGTCAAGCCACTGACTGTTGAGAAATAACTGTAGTCCTCTCCTTCTGCCACTAGACAGTGTACTCTCTCTATGTTGAATGCACTGACAATGCTGCACTTCCTTAACTGAGAAACTGGCTATCCATTAGAAGAGGTAGCCCTATAAATAACTGTAAACACTGACTGTAAATGGACTAGCCAGTATTTACTATGGATCCTATCTGGGATGCACTCACTATCTTAAGTGCTTGTCTCCTCTGGATTTGCTCCAAGAGGAAGGGAGAGAAGATTCCCAGGAGAAACATTGCATTCTTATGGCTCAGTATTTTTTCTTGGGAAATGAATGATCTAAATCGCAGATGAATTCATTGACTCTTCAATCTGTAGGCACTAGCTCCCTCACTCACACCACAGGAATCCAAAGGCAGAACTCTCTCTTGTTTTCTGGGAAGTTGGAAAAACAGAAAGAGATATGGAGCTACTTATAGATATTTTTTAAGCAAACAATTGACACATATTTATAAATAGAAGTAGTGGGGTGTAATGGAAAGAACATGGCTTTGATGTCAGATCTGGGTTAGCACAAAAATCATGTGATCTTGGGCAGATTACCAAACCCTCCGAGCCCCGGTTTCCTAATCTGTAGCAGGGGAAAATTACAGGAGATAAATTAATCACCGGCTTGTACTAGAAGCTCAGTAAATATTCATTTCTGTGGAAAAGAGTGACTATGGGTATCATTAATCTTATTAATTACCTCTCCTTAGAATATGTGATATAAATAATGCTACAATGAACATTTTCGTGAATAAATCTTTGTCTAATTTCCAGTTTTTTTCTTAAAATATGTTCCTATCAGTGAAATTATGAGATGAAGGGTACAAACTTTTTTTTAAACAGATTTAATACATAAAAGCCTTTCTAAAAAGTTTTATCTTTTGCTGAGTAAGATAATGCCTTTCTCACCCATACCTCATGGGCATTACATTTAATTTTCCATGTTTAATAGTATCTTTTATCTTATTTTTGCTTTAATTAACCTTTTTTGATTACTTGTGGAATTGGACTTTCTTTGTTATTTACTAATCATTTGTATTAATCACACTTTTTCATGAAAGTTTGATTTGTGATGTTTCATTTCTCATACACTAAGTTTTTATGCATGCTAGAGTCTGATTCCGGATCAGCCATGTCTTCTGTTGATATGTCTTTCCAATCTTGTACCAATATCACCTTGTTTTAATTCATATCCTTACTATAGGTTTGAGTATGTTCTGAAAAGCCATAAGATCATTGACCTCAAAAATAGCAAGTCATTCCAGAATGCTTGGGGAAAAGCAGGAAGAAAAAAAGAATTAGTGAGACCTGGACAGAGATAAAATGTTGGGAAGCCTCAACAAACCTCCCAATGGTTTGCAGAAGCCTAGAAATAAGATTTGGAAAGCCCCTTAAATCGATTATGGACCACGAGAGAGATAAAAGATGGATAGGGAAATAGATGGATTTTTCCTCCGTGCGCTGATCAGCCTTGATGACCGGATGCCAGGTGATGAGTGGGTCCCATTGTGTATGCATTCAGCTTTCCAAAGTGACTTTTGATTCACCTGCAAATCTGATCAACTCACTTTTTTGTTTGGAACTTTTCCATCACTTACCATTACTCAAAGAGTGACATCTAGATGCAGCTTACAAGGCACTGAATGACCTGGTCCTTGCTGGTCTGTCCAGCCCCATCTCCCTCCAAGCCCTCCCATTTTCTTGGATGGTAGGAGAGGATCTGGATTTCCCTGGGTACCAGACTCGCTCCTGCTGGGTGCCCCTGAAGCTCCAGCTGCAGCATCCTCCTCCGTCTTCCATTCTCTTGATTTTTTTCATCTGAAAAATCCCCATAGTCTTCGAAGTTTCAGTTCAAACAGGATCTCCTTAGTCAAGTCCTCCCAGCGTCTCTCGCATGCTGTCTTTCCTGCTTTCTACGTTCTTCCCTCATGCCATCTATTTCTTTCGAGTGTTGTGTGCTCCTTGGGGACAGCGGCTGTGTTGCTTCATCTTTGAATCCCTGGTATCTAGCATGGTTCCTGGCACAGAGTGAGTGATTAATAAAAAGTTCTCAAAGAACTAATGAGACAAGAATTGGATCGTGGATGCAATGTGACAGATACAGCCACGTTTTCCCCCATGAGGAATACTCCAGAGTTAGAAAGCAAACACAACTCCGCATAAAATTTTTTGACAAAGTCTTGAATTTTTTAGTTTGTATTTTGCTCTTGCCAGGGCATCCTGAAGATTTTTCTCCATTCGTCCTAGTGAGGGATGCGGAATGGTCACAAAGCTCTTTTTGTAGAGAGGAAACATGTGGTGGGATGAATGTGGCTAATCCGAGGAAGACCATAGACATCCCTGAGAAAGCACCGGGATCCTCCAAGGAAGGGAGCTCTCTCAGATCCGCCCACTCTCTCCTCAAACACGCCAGGAGCACAGAAGCTATCAGCACCTTCTAACCACAAAACTAAATTATAAACTTCCAGCTGCCAAGCATCACTTCAGATAATGCTCTTATTTCTGGCTTTTCTGAAGCTTTTACACACGTCTCAATTTTGGTGCTAAAAAATAAGGGACATCTTAAGTCTATAACTGAACAAAACCCCCCCACTGGCCTCAGAGTTCAGTGCTTCTGGGGACAATCCCTGGGAAGTGGGCTAGACAGGAAGCAGAGCTGCTCTGACTTCCACAAGTTGTAATAGCCTTCCAGATCGTGTCTGTGGTCAATGACTGGCCAGAACTGGCCGGCCTCCAGCAGGCTTGTTTAGACTACTTGATGAGTTGACACAAGCACTGACTCTTTCCAGTGCTATTAGTGTCTGAACATTAACAAGCAACAGTGTTCAGTGAGACTATTAAAGAGAAAAGGCATTTTAATCTTTGTTTTGGAAGTGAGCCCTCCAAACAAACCCGTAGTGAGGGAACCCTTGTGAGCGAGTAGCTGGATGGCAGCAGCGGTCAGCAGGGGCCTGGCTGAGTCATCGCAGCAATGCTCTGCTCAGGGTCGGAACCACTGGACGGGGAAGAAGGGCGCCCACCACCCTTAGAGAAAGAAAATGCTAAATACACCATGTGAGGGATTTTCAGCACTCTGTCAGCAGGACTATATGTTTAAATTCCAAGCAAATGGTTCACAAAGGAGTCCCTTACCTTTGCTAACTGCAAAATAAACAAACCTCCAGGAGAGAGGGTTTCTCACCTTACAAGGGAACTCTTGCAATTTAGTGACTGCTAGGATGGTATTTAGAATTATGGTTCTGGGAACTGGTGTGGTTCCCAGGTGTGTCACACTGTCAATGACGATCTCAACCAAAAGTGTAGAGATGGTGGCAAGAATGTGACCCGTGAGGCCATATCTGTCTCCAAGAGCAGGCATTCCAAGACAAAACGAAAGCAAGCGGCTCAAATGCAAAGAAGAAATGTGTGCTCATCTTTGTTCCTTTTTTTCTTGTTCTTTTGTTAACAAACATAAAAGCAAAGAATCATGAAACTAGGAGTTTGAAAGAAACTTAGAGGAATTCTGATCTAAGATCTGTCAGTTTTGCATATTATTAAGCTGGAAAATTCAGATAATGAAGGCCCCAATCATAGTGTTCATCATATAGTAATAACCGTTTAATTTTTCCCCCTGGAGATTGATAAAACTGGAATGAGAAAAGTTGAATCTCTCGGCATCCATGAGTATGAATCGAGAATGGCTGGTAGAATCTAGGACACTTACACAGAATTTTTATATATGTGTATGTGCATCAGTGTCTATTTTTAATCATTCTTATACAGAGTTTGCAAACAGCAAGAAATTATTGACTGTTCCACGAAATCTGTCTTCTTCCAACCATTCAGTTAACTGTCCATCATCGATTTGATTTATACAGCAAGGGCTGCAATGAAAAACAAAGAGTTTTATCTACAGAATATTATCCGCATTTAATAAAATGTTTTAAAATGGGAGCAAGTAAGGAATAGGTAAAACCATCATATAATATTTAAGTTGAAGAGGAGGCGAACTCAGACCTATCTATCCTTTCATCCTCCCCCTCCATCACTGAGGAACATATAAACACTGGATTGCAAAGGCCCACTCACAAAGTAATTTTATTGAAATTCCTGATCTTGGGGAACAGAAAGAGGAAGAAATGGTTGCATCCTCAATTGTATTAGGATTACAACCAGCAACTGGAAGCCTGTCGCCAACATTTCTGTTTGCCAGCATTAGGAATGATGGGAGAGATCCGGGTTTTCCTATTTTCAAGATGAGGCAGTATACACACTCACCGTCATCTAAGGTTATTAGAGAGTGATCGCAGCTGCCTTTTGCTTCATTTATCGGTTTCTTTCATGTATAATATTTTAGAAAGTTGGTGGTCACAATTGTTAGTGTAATTGTGCCTGTCTTATTCCATGTTTGGAAGCAGAACTTTAAATAACCAACCTCCTATTCAAGTCACGTGTTTATCAGTGTAGTAGGCTGAATAATGGCCCCCCAAAATCCCCGGGTCCTGATTTCTGGAGACTGTGAAAGTTACCTTGTGTGATAAAGGGGACTTTGCAGACTTGACTAAGTTAAGGTTCTTGAGATGGGGAGATTATCCTGGATTTTTCTGGTGGGCTCCAAATGCAATCACAAGTATGTTTATAAGAAGGAGACCTGACTATAGAAACAGAAGAAACAGGCAATGTGGCCACTGAAACAAGAAGCTACCCTGTTTGCTGTGAAGATGAAGGAAGGGGTCATGAGCCAAGGAAGGCAAAGCGTACAATTCTAGAAGCAGAAAAAACAAGGAAACACGTTCTTCCTTAGAGACTCCAGGGAGCATGCGGCCCTGCTAGTGCCTTGGTTTCAACCTAGTAAAACCACTGGGGGCTTCTGGCCTCTAGAACTGGAAGAGAATAATCTCCTGTTGTTTTATATCATCAAATGTGTGGGAATTTGTTACAGCAGCCACAGGTAACTTATATGATCACCCTCCCTTTAACTGGCTTTGTAAATCAGTCATAGAACTGACATTCTTTTTTTTCCTTTTTTTTTTTTTTTAGAAATGTAGCTGATATATACCAGAAACCTGGGCTGCATAAAAAGTTGTGTCATAATGCAGCACATTCAATCGAGACACTCCATCCCTTCGAAATCGGTCATATTTGGAAAGACACTTTTGTTTGATTATTTTTTGGCTCACAATTTTTAGGTTGTGTAACACAAATCAAGTAGCATATATTTCTAAAGTTAGTATTTTTTTATGTAATTTTTATTTTGTTGTTGCTAATGACGTGAAGTGGATCTGAGTCCTAGTGACCCTGTGGACAGCAGAGCAGAACCCCGCCTGGACTTTTCGCACCATCCTGTCACCCTCTGGCGCTGGATCAGACAATGCTCCACTGCTATTCATAAGGTTTTTGTGGCCAGTTTTTCCGGAAAGCCAGGTCCTTCTCCCCAGTCTGTCTAGTCTGGAAGCTCCATTGAAATCTGTCCACTGTGGGTGACTCTGTTGGTATTTGAAATCCCGGTGGCAGGGCTGTCAGCATCACAGCATGCAGCCAGCAGAGGATGTCAACTGACAGACGGGTGGCGTGGTTCCCTGACTGGGACGCGAACGCTGGCTGCGGTGGTGAGAGTGCCAGATCTTAACAGTACACCACCAGCGCTGGCTCTTCATTTTTATTACCCAATATTTAAAATTTTCCAGTTTGAGCTCATTGCTTTTTTTAAAACAGGTTGTTCTTTCCAAAATAGAGCTTTCCCCCCGCCCCCCCGTTCTGAGAAATTAAATGAAGCAATGGTGGCAGTCTATGTTGAAATGTTTGTCCTTGAAACTATTTTTAAAAATCTCCAAGATGGTCATCTACTAAACATCTGAAATTGCATAGGACCATTTAGGGTATAACTGGTGAAAAACTGGTTCTGGACAGAAGAATTGTAGAAAGATGCTACTGATGATCTCTACACTTCATTACCAAGCCTGTTTTGGAGTATAGACCCTTTCCCTCCTGGCACACTAATTTTTAGCTATGTCACGTTTATGAAAATACTTTCTCCCCTCAACCATCCCTAGCTAGCTCCAAAGCTGTGGAACACAGAAGCAGAGAGGGTTGGAGGAGAAAGAGCATATCCTATGCGCCCACAATTGTAGAGAAAAGGAATCTGATGTTGCAAATGGGCAACATGCTTGTTGTCTGGTCTAGCAGAAGAGAGACCAAATCCATGTCTCCTAACTCTCATTCCAGCACCTTCCCCAGGTGCTAATGGGTACTGTTTCCCTTCCCAACCTTTGACAGAATTTGGTTAACTTCAGAGAGGTACTTGACGTAACACCCATTAGAACCACAGGCTTTAAAAAAGAAACTTAGAGGTAACATATGAGGTCTCCCAATTTCCGAACAAGAACAGCGAGCCAGAGGAATTGCTCAACTTCACACAGGTGATCAATGGTAGGAGGAAGCTTGGGTCACAGTTGTCTGTTTTCCTAAAATGTGGTAACCTCTCAGGTTCATTTTTATTCATTCTGCTTCCTTCCTACCATCTGAGGCAGCCCTCAGTGCCCAAAATTGAGCCTCTTATTCTACAAGTTCCTGCTGGACTCTCCTGGCTTCCTTTCAGGAAAGCCTGATTCCCTGACCTCCATCCTGTCCAGGGTAAGTCAGTCAGAGGAGGAGAGAGGGCTCATTATTCTAGAAGTGTCATCCCGTGGCTCTGAACAGAAATAAGACCTGAGTATCTTGGCGGGTTCTCCACCAGGGATTCAGGGATAGAGATAAAATTGCCCTACTATTCATGTGAACTGTTGCATAAATCCTTGCTCCGAACTCTTAAAATCAACTTCCCAAGAGCCTCCAGCTGTCTGTGGGCCCTCTGTGCACAGTGACTTGGAAAGACCCACAATCACCTAATTCTCTCGAGACGGCCTCCTCCTCATTACAGTCAGCCCTCTGCATCCGCAAGTTCTGCATCTGTGGATTCAGTGTGTACAGACTTTTTTCTTCTCATTATTCCCTAAACGATAGAATACAACACTATTTACATAGCATTTACATTGTATTAGGTATTATAAGCAATCTAGACATAATTAAAATATGCAGGAGGGTGTATGTAGGTTATATGCAAATACTACCCCATTTTATATAAGGGACTTGAGCATCCGCTCAACGTATCCAAGGGGTCCCAGAACCAATGCCCTGCTGATACCGAGGGCTGACTGTCTTTCTCTGTGGAGCCCGCTCTTCAAGATTGAATATCACTCCAGGACCTGAAGTACACTTTCCCTACCTGTCAGATTTTATCTTATATGATCTCGCTCACTCATCGAACATTTATTCATTAGTACCAGACAATGTGCTAGAGAACAGGGAGATAGTGTTAAATGAGGACACGGGTCCTTGTCCTCATGGGCCTTATATTCTTACCTTCTTATCTTGAATCCACTTTAAATTACCCATCACCAATCTTTAGCAAATCTCCAATGTTATAAATTTCTTTTTCTTTTCTATCCAGGAACATGCCAACTTCTAAATAAATCGATAAATCGTGTTCTCTACAGATGAAGAGTTGCAGAATCTATGGAGCTTGCAATCTCGTATATAGAGAGTACTCTCTCTTTTCCTTCCTTATTGGATTTATGATTCTTCTCTTGGCCTCTCTACCCCACAACCACCCGGCTACTTACGATCCATCCCTGCAGTTACCTCCCACATAATCCTTCAGCTGAGTGCACGTCAGAGCCCAAGGAGTCAGCTCTTGGGAGTGTGAGTGAATGTGTGGGTCCTCTCCTGGTCTTTCCAAGATGGTCAGGAGTTTATGAGGGCCAGCCTGTGAGATTTCAAGGCAAGGGACAGGAAATGAGAGATCTGCATACCTTTTCTCCTATGGTTTGCTGCAGAATGCTGTGTCGGCAGTTGATAGGACGAACAGACATTTATCGAACATCTACTTTGTGGTAGGCACTGTGCTCAGCACTGGAATTGAGGAGATGAAGTTTGCTTGTCTTCAAGGAGCTCACAGACCATGACTTTGATCAGTACCTGCAAGACTGTATTGTTTCCTCTTAATTACCACAACTCAGTGGATGGTAAGTTAGAAGATCATATGAATGTGTGAAACTGTAAGCTACTCTCTCTTTGTGCTTGTAGATTGCAATAAGACCCACATTGGCTTGGTCCAGATGTTACCAGCTTGTTGCTAATCCCATTGTTATATTATTTGTTGTTTCTTGTCTTGGTGAGAAGTGCTGCTCAGAACCAGCCACCATGTGCACTTTTCTGCTATGTTCATTGTGTAGCAGTTTATAGATGAACATGAAACGATGGAGGGAGGCGCATGCGTTTTAGGAGTTGGAGTATCTATGCATCTATGTTACAATCCCAGCTCTGATGCTTGTTAGCTGTGTGACTTTATACACATTTCTTTATTTCTCACTATCTTCATCTATAAAACTGGAGATACTATCTCTTCATAGCTCTTTTTAAAAAAGGATAAAATAAGATAACACATGAAGAATATATGGAACAAAACGCGGGCACCACTGCCCTGGGTGGAGAGAGAGGACGTAATAGTGCCATGTTGGAACTGGGTCATCACCACGAACTGAGGTTCTGATGGGCTCTGGTTCTGCTAGACTTGTGGTTTACAGCTGGGGTCCGTTTTGATTGGTGGATGCTTGCATTAGACTGGCTGTAAGATAGTCTGAACTTCATTCTTGCCTTGCAGGAAGCTCTTTTCAGGATAAAGCTACTCGTTAGTGTGCTGGCTATAGAGCAGTTGAAACAACCCTGTAGAATCCAATGCTCCCTTTCTATAACAGCCCCTTTTATGATTCTAAAATAAAATTAATAAATAATACAACCTACCTACCTACAGCAGCTAATTATTATGTAAAGGAGAACTAAGAGAAAGTAATTTATGAGAAAAATCATGTGTCTCAATATGTAAATGCATGGGCATCAATACACTGAAAGATATGATAAAGTAGTTAGTGGTTATGTGCTTGCACTTATTTGTGATGAATAAGGCTGGTATGAAGAAGGTCAGAAGCCACTCTATACAAGAAATATGGAAAAACAAAGAAGAAAACTACAAATGGATACTAGACTAAAAACTAGCATTAGAATAAGTAGTAACAGGCTATATACGTTTACATGTAATAAAAAGAGAGAACTAATTGTGGTTTAAATAGAGGAAATATCAAGAAGAAATGCAGAGTCACAGCGTAGAAATGAAGTCCAATATTCTGACAAATGAGCTGGGCTCTGTTTACAAGTAATATCAAAATAATTCCCAATTTATGACATGGATTAGGATAAGGACAAATATCAAGGAAAATTCTATCTCCTGTCTTGCCAGACATGTATTCAGTCTCTAGTACTTTAAAAGTTCTTGGAGGCTGCATTTTTTGATAGACAATGAGGAATAGAGGACAGGTTGGAACCGTAGTTCAAGAGGTTGTGGAGAAGTTGTATCATGCATCAGAGTAAGGCTGCAAAACAGCAAACAGTCTCCCAAATTAGCAAATACTCTCAAAATGTAATTTCACAACGCAGATTTCTTAATATTTTGCCTGCAAATGTTTGAATATTAGAAACCAGCCTTTGTTAGTGACCATCGGTCTAATCTGTGTTTTATGTGTCTCTGCTAAGACAATATTTCAATGTTAAATTCATTAAAAGACATCTCAGATCTCTTTTATCAGGATTTTTGGTGACATCTGCAGATGCAGACTGAAACAAAGCAGCGTGATAACTGACAACGTGCTTTCTCAAAATGGCACACAACTCTGACGAGGGTTCTAAACCAAACAAAGTATGTTCTTCCTTTGATTTACATGGTCTGTTGCTTTCCTGGAAACTCAGTGTAGATTAAAAATGTTCAAAAATACTTTGTGTCTCTGTATAAAGTAGCATTAGCTTTCAGGCTCAGATAATTATAAACGAATTTCTAATTTATGTGACTATTTGCTGGGATATTTAAGAGCTGTACAAAACTCAGCTTCTCCTAGGGCAGGCTGTCCCCAGCGCCGTAGGATATCCAGCGCTCCTGCTCCATGGAATGCTAGGCGTTTCCCCCCATCATTGTGAAAACAAAAAATACCCCACGAATTTCCAAAATGCCCTCTAGGGGGAGGTACCACCTCTGTTGAGAATCAATGATCCAGATCTATGAACTTGCAAGTGTTAGGATGGCCGTTAACATCTAGCCTCTGGACACGTACTTTCTCTTTTGTTTCTGTGTTGCATTATACAGGCAATCCTATGCAATATTTCCATTTTTAATCACAAAAGTACTACAGAATAACTAAACTATTTCTCAAGGTAACACCTGGCTAGAAGTCCAATTTAGTAAGACCCTGCTGTTATTCTGTCTGTGTAAGACAGGTTGTGATCCAGTAAGAGAGATGCTTCACTAGTTATATCTCTGAACGTGGGCATTATTAGAGAAGGTTGAGGGCCGTAGATCTCTTGACCTCCAAGCTTTGCCTTTTTTGTCTCTTTGTCAGCTCGGATGATGCCTGGCACTTCTGCTGGGCAAATGTTGAAAGAGGTATGCTGCCACACACGTTGCACTGCAGGGTAGAGGAAAGAAGGGCAGAGTCAGAGCTTCGTACCACACTCACCCTTTAAGAAGGATGGTCATTTGTGGGAACTGGTGTCTGAGGGGCACACCGGGCTCAGTGATAATCCTGGAGGCTGTTGGCCCACGGGCTGTGTGAGGTAGGTGGGAAGAGAGAGGAGTCAGGAAGCACAGTTCAAGAGGAGGTTCTAAAGGCTGGGGGGAGCAGAGCAACCAGCAGTCTTGGGGAAACACATGGGCAAGCAGGAAACCCACTCTATGACTCCATAGCCAGGCCAAGACCCAGGGGCAAGACTACCAGTCCTTCTGAGAGGACCTTCAAGGATAGAGTGCAGTGTGGTGGCTCTGGCACCAGAGTGGAGTCTAGGAAAGTGTCTCAGGTCTCAGGGAGATCTGAGGAAGTAAGCAGGGCAACAGGCTGGACATTTTGGAACAGAGTCAAAGAAAGAGTCCCAGTGCAATGGCCTGAATGGGAGCGTGTGGGCTAGGGATGGAGTGAGTGGCCCTGGGGGATGATATGGGCAACCGGGGGCCATGGCCTCGAGTCTCAGATACGACTGACAGCAAACTGGTGTTCAGGAGTACCGTGGTGGAGCACAATCTACCACTGGGCCCCATGAGTGGGAGGATGGCTGTTGAGCTCCAGTGAAAGAGAACCTGAGGCTGTTAAAGTAACTCTTGGGTTGATCTGGAAAGTAGGGTCAGGCTGGTTCCAGCTTTGAAGGACGGGGTAAGGCAGAAGGAAGGGAAACGAGCTGGGTGGGTGGTAGAAGTGAGGTGAGGTAGGCAGCATCGTTTCTTAAGTATAAAGTTGAATTAGGTGGTGTATTTTGACCTATAATGTACTATGAGGTGCTCGAATTATGGTGAGTTTTTACTATATAAGTAAATCACAGGAACTTACGAAGAAAGGCTGAATTCTTAGTGCCCCAACCAGAGGGCAAGCAGACCGAAATTTCCAGGTTTATTTTCAGTAACTAAAATGTTGGGGAAAGGTCTAAAGTATTCCAGATGGAATGTAACTTGAAGTGGGAAGCAGGAAGGAGGGAGAAGTGTGCGCCATTTCTCACCTTGACTTTACATCTGTTATTACTTTCTTATTTCCCTGAAATACTAGGCTTGTCTCCACAAAAAACACTCCCTTCTTCATACACACTACCTCCTCCCACCTCCCCTCCCATAACAAAAAGAAGGCAGTAATAGAAATGTGAAGCTCTTTTGTTTCCAAACCTATAAATAGGATTGATTTTATTTGAGCATCAGTTATCTTAAATTTCAATATTGTCTCATCCTCAACAAAGTAATGAGTGCTTATGTAGAAACAAATATCACATGGCTGCTTCATGAAAGCGGTGTGATGACAGGACATTTCAGTATAAACAGAAAGCTCAGCACAACATTTTTCATGTTATTGAAATCTCAAAATTTTTTGGCCATATGGCCGTATAGTATGGATTCTTGGTCCAAATTACTCCTGAGCAGGATCCAGTGGGAAGCACAAATTGTCCATAAAATCAGGCAGAAGTAGTTATTTCAACCTAACATTTTGTGTAGATTAAAACAAAGAACTAAAGAGAATTACTTAAAAAAAAATAGCAAATAAAGTAGATGAAATTTAAGCCAAGATACCTGTCTTTGATCTACTAAGCCAAGCTTGTTCAAGAAGAATATCATAACACTTTTGTTGGCCCATTTGTGGATTTGATTTAGAAGCAGTAAATTTAAATTCTGGGGTGTTTACAAAGCAAAGATGAGACTTCTCAGTCACCCTTCATGGTGATCAAATAGCTGTGGACAAGGATCCATGACAAGACGCTGTGGACCGATACAAAAGAGCTGCTAAGGGCCAGATCCCACACCTGCATGATAACTGGTGAAACATTGTTGCCACACTGTTCGAGTCAGTTCTCGCTCTCTCCGAAGCCCTTTTTTCACATAAGTTTAAAGTTAGCTTAACCTACAGGAGCAAGAAAGCCTTCCACACTTAATAAGAACCATGATTGGAAAGGCAGGAAAAAGATCCTAACCAGGTTGGATAAATTAAGCCCATCATTGCTATTTTGCAAATAGACTGCATTCTCCTCCCCTTACCTAGAACACCCACTCCACACCCTCCACTGATCTAAATGCCATGTCTTGAGGCCCAGGGAAAGCTGTTCATCGTCCAAACCTGAAGCACCTTACAGTCCTGACAGCCTCAACTGCATAATTCAACCTGCATTTCTTTGGGTTTTGCATTTTGTGTTTTTTTTTTTTTTTTTTTTTTTTACTGCTTGCGCTTGTTTCCCGTGTTAATCTTGCCTCCTCCAGCAGAGAAAATATCCCCTTAAGGTGAGTTTCACGTGGTAAGCCTCTCTTGCCTTCACCTGGTACAGAAATGAGTTACTATTTTTGGCAAAATGAGTTTGTGATTTACAAAGCCATTTCTCGTACATTCTCCTTTAATCCTCATGATAATTCAGTAAGTGTGATACTATCATTACCCTCATCTTGTAGATGACAATACAGGCTCGCAGAGGTCAAACGATTTGCCTGGGATCACCCCCTCAGGGGCTGGTGGGGCCAGCGTGGAGCCCAGCGCTCCGGATTCTAAATCTTCAGCCATTTCCACTCTACAGTCCGCCTCTTCCTAACAGTTTGCTCAACGGACCTAGAATTATCTTGTAGATTAACTCTGTTATATAGGATGGGGGCATCATTGCGCTTTACGGGATAGAATTTAGTCTGTGAAAATTCAAATGTTTTAAAGGTTCATGTCTGTAAGAACGTTAAATGCATGGCTATTGTGGGACGAGAGTGTTCTGTACTCCATTTGCATAATTGCCTGGGGCCTTGAAGTTTTATACATATAGGTAGGTATGTGCTATATATGTGGACACACGCGCACACACACATATATAATGCTGAATGGGATAAAATTGTAATCTCCTTTGACTTGCTCATATTTGAGAGAGAAAACTGTGTTTTTCTCTCTTTTTTTTAAGGTATTGCAGTGTGATTCTAAATGTTTGTTACTTTGTTAATTAGATGAACCCCAAAAAAAAATATTAGTACTCTGGGAGACTACTCAACAGAAATACCAAAGAAGAATGTAGCGTTGGCCAACACTATTCTGAGGGCTGTTAACATTGTTCACTCTCTTTCATAACATTTTCTAGTGAAATATTTTGGTCATATGTAGTTAGACAGGGATTCAATTTATTTTTCCATTTGGAAAACCAGTTGTCCCACACTATGTGCTGAACAATCCATCACTTTCCTGGGTCCTCAGCGCCATCTCTGTGCTCATCAAGTTTCCACGTGGGCATATTTCTGTTTCTGGACTCCTTATTTGGTCTCGTTAGTTTATTTGTCTATCCCTGTGCTAATAACTTTATAGCTCCTTAATATTTTAGGGAAAGTACCTTAGTCTTCAAAATCACTGTGACTCTCCTTGGCTCTTTGTTCTTATTGGTACAATTTAGGACCAGTTTCTTAAGTTTCACAAAAAATCCTTTTAGATGTTGATCATAATCACATTGAATTTATAGGTGTGCTTCACCCATATTAGAGAAAATTCAAAATTGGAAGGACAAAAGTCTCACAATACTGGCACCCTAACACAATCTTTCCTGTAGACATCTATGTGCATGTGTGTGCCTGTTGTTTGTTTCCCACTAGAAAGCAACTTCCCAGCAAATAGGGACTTTGCATGTCTTATTCACCGCCACAATGCTGGTGCCTGGAAAAACGCCTCACACACAGTACGTCCACAGTCGGTATTTGGAGAATAAACAAGAGCATAAATGCAGGTTCATTTTCTTATCATCTTTGTTTCATAACTGCATTTTTAAGTAGTTTGAAAACCATTAATGGAGAGGCTGGATTTTTTTCCCATGTAGATTTGTGAAGAATAAGACATCATTCTAAGGAGACAGTTGCCATAGTGTGTTACACAGACATTAGGCCAGCAGGATGCTATGGGAAAAGAGAGCTCAGTGGGCAGACGTGTTTGGGAGATGCCTCATGTAACACTCATCTGTTAGAGGCACCCTGTATATAAGCATATTAAAGGTCTGGAGAGGTTCTGTAGTAATGAAACCCGTTCGATTTTTTCCAAAAATTATGCGCCCCCCGCCTTTAAAAAATACCAACCCCCTTTTAAATTTTTTATTTATTTATTTTTTGTGAGGAAGATTGGCCCTGAGCTAACATCTGTTGCCAATCTTCCTCCTTTTTTCACTTGAGAAAGATTGTCACTGAGCTAACGTCCATGCCCATATTCTTCGACTTTGTATGTGGGGCGCCCCCACAGCATGGCTTGACAAGCGGTGCCAGGTCTGCACCTGGGATCTGAACCTGCAAACCCCAGGCCGCTGAAGTGGAGCACACAAACTTAACCAGTAAGCCACCAGCCGGCTCCCCAATCCCCTCTTTTTAACCAAACACAAATACTCTTCTAAACTGGAAAATATTAGAAAATGTACAATTATTTAAATATCTTCTCCCACGCAGTCAGACATTTACTGGGGTGATGCTAAATGCCATAGAAAACGCTAATCCATGGGACTGAGACATCCCTGGAGAAGTCTTCATCTTGAATAACTTCTTTTTCCTGCTAGTATTAAATAAAGTGGAAGTGATAAGTTGCTGCAAACTTCTAAATTTCTACTGGTTCGTAGAAGTCAAGTTGAGCCAGAGAAACACATTTACAAATATCAATTTCATTTATTTTACTTCTGAAAGAGAACAAACTTGTACAAACTGTCTTGTGTTTGTGTGTCTGTGCCAGCAGACTGGGGCTGGCGCGGAGCTGACTAGCTCTGTGCTCTGGCTCTTCTTTCTTACTCAATGATTCTTCGGTTCCCAGAGGAAGAAAATTATTTAAATAATTGAGTATTATATACTGTGACAACCGTTATTTTCCAGATTTTAGTGACAGGTGGTATTTCCCGTCCCAGACCAAACACTAAATTTATAAAATTTTTTCACTATAACCATTCTGCAATTGATTTCGCATAGAATAACCATCGTTTACTGGGACTTGCTTGAGAGTCAATGTGGGCACTTCTGTTACAGCAGGACAGGAAACGTCCCAGGGAAATCAGGCATGTGGCCATCCTAATTATATAAACTCTTTTCAAATGACTCCTTTAGTCCAAGATGGCTGAGCATAAGTCTCTTACTTTGGAGGGCTTTAAAGCATATATTTTTATTGTAATTGATGCAGTCACCAAAAAAATTACCCATTATAAATTGGAGAGTGTGAGGGGGTTGTAAGTGATTGATATCAGTATTACCAGGCATCAGAAAAGGTAGGATCTCTTTTTGTAAAGCATCATAACACTATACCTTAAAAGAACTGTAGGACCCTGGATATAGACAAAGCCAAGTGTATTTCTTTTTGTCTGCAACTCTTTTTAAATAAAATTTATATATTACAGCCTTTAAAAACTTGCTATGCATATGTCAGCTCCCTGGAGGTAACTGCATTGACATCAGTAACGCGTCTTCCACTTCTGCTTGGGTTGGGGGTGATGGGGGTCGCCCTTTCCAAGGGGAAACACGAGGAAACTGCAAAGCAGTGGCAACATTTTTCTGAATAATAAAGATTTTATGCTACTTAGAATTAATAATTCATCTTTTGGAGCGCTGTTTTTGACATCTCTTTACAAGACAGAAACAAAAATGATTCCCCCAAATGTGTTTTGTGAGTAGATGCTGAAGACGTTTGATCCAGTTGGTTTCTAGAGCTGTAACCTGCCTGGGAGCCCTGCAGCTGAAGCCTTCCCTATACACAATACGGTAATAACCATAGCCAGATACAGTGACAGATACGTGTGTTATACATGAATAGCTATCTATTCTACTCATGAGGAGTTTCCCCGCAGGGCAGTTTGCCTCTTTTAGAAATAAATTAATCAGGTTTGGGGCCTTAGTAGAAAAACAATTATGTCATATATCCAGCTGTATTGATAGATAGATGGACAGATAGAGAGGTAGATGGAGGTATGCCTATACCCAGATTACATAGCATATCCAGATGTAGATATAGGTATGGCTGATATAAATATACGTACATGCAAACACAGACATAGACACAAAATATAAATTATATAGCTAATTCTTCCCTATTTTTAACAACTGCTTTTAGGGCATCTTAATAACATCAAATCATTACTTTCATCTTGGTTTACTTTTCCAAAATACATTTTGGCTCTTACATAAATGAAACCCAAGGAATGGTTAGGATTCACATTAAGATTACAGACTTCTTCCTTCACATGCTAACTGAGTTGTGTGTTGAGAATAGCTGGCTTGGAAGACGTCTCAAAGGCTTGTACCCTGCTAGCTCCTCAGCCTGCAGTGTTCTTTCCGCAGCTCGCTGAGTCACATCCCCTAACTTTGTGCAGATCTCTGTGCTAATTTCGTGGACTCAGAGACCCCTTCCTGAACACTATGGCCAAGAGAGCAAGACCCCCCTGCCCCACCAATGCTCTGTTTTATCCCCTTACATTTGTCATTCCTGATCCTCTTCCTTTCCGTCTTTCTTTCTTCCTTCCTTCCTTTCTTTCTTTCTCTCCCCCCTCCCTTTCTCTCCCTCCCTCCCTCTTTCTCTCTCTCCCTCTTCCTTCCTTCCTTCCTTTTCTTTCTTTCTCTTTCTCTCTCTCTTTCTTTCTTTCCTTTCTTCCTTCCTTCTTTCCTTCTTTCTTCCTTTCCTTGTCTTCTTTCTTTTTCATTTATTTGTTTATTTATTTTCCAGCTGTCTCTGTCTCTAAAGGGCCACTACTTCATTTACCTGTCATTGTATTTTCAGTGCCTACGATATTGCCTGGCACAGAGTAAGTATCTTTGTTGCACCAGTAAATGAATGAACGAGTTAAAGTCCATCCAGTTTAACTCCTCAGACAATGCTACATGAGAGTTTGGTGATCCTCCATAGTGAAAAAGAAGCCCTGTTTTTTAAACACCAACTATATTCCAGGCACTGTGCTAGGAATAGCTAGGAATATAATTTGACAGAGTCACATGTAACATGGAACTGTTGTCATATTTCTTTAACTGAATTCAATTTCTGTTTGGGCCCTTATTTTGTTGGGCAGTGGAAACTTGACCTTCATCTATTTGGGATTCCATGTCCTTTCTCTGAAATTGTGTCTATATTGCCAGGGGTGACGCCTATGAGTGGGGAGGCAGGGCTCTCGTGCTGTCAGCTCTCCAGGCAGGTGTCTGGTGAAGCAGCCTTGTTCCTGTTTGGTCTAGTTGTTTGTCCACACAGGTCCCTCCATGTGTGGCTCTCTCAACTAATTCCTGACAAGCCGGGCACATGGCCCACTGCCTTGCATGCCAGGCCGAGACAAGCGAAACTTGGCTTCTTTGCCTGCTTCAGGTACACGAGACCATTTTGCTGCATCTGAGAAGAGGAGGTAACTGCAGATGGCACTTAAAGGAACATTTAGGAAGGAAGGAGAGGAAAAGGTGCTGTCTCTAGATCCTTAGAGGTGGTCAAGAGGTAAGACGGCATCATGGGAACTAAAGAAACAGAAGGTTTTGTAAAAGATAGAATTGTCAACAGTGTCAGACACCAAGAGAAGCCAGTTGGAATGGTGGAAAAGAGGCCCTAGGATCGTGTCTATGAGATATCCAAACAATGACGTTTTGTTTTTCTTTTTAAAAGTGAGTAAAAAGAAAGGTTAGCTAATCCATGGTAAAACATAGAGAAAACATTTATTTGAACTTTTTTTCTTATCAAAAAGTTTTGCAGTTTTTCCTGTAGCAACCTGATGGATGAACGCTGGTCAAGCATGCCTTTTTCACTTTCCAGTTGTAAGACCGTGCACCGTAGCAATGACCACTGGCTCTGTCCCCTCAGCCCTAATTTAACTAACTTGGCACACTTCAAAAATATTTAGTATTTCATCCTTAGATTTGTGCTGTTTCTTAAATGGCAATGACCTTTTGTTATGGTCAGTTACTCATTTTCTTTCTGCCCACCCCCCAAAGAAAAAGGTTTTGCAGAGGCGTTACACAGAACAGCTGCTTGGGACATGCATAGGCCAGTTTACATTAGGCTGTTTTTTCTTGAGAAAGTCATAGTTTAAACAAATGGTTGTGTCTATTTTAATCATTTTTGCCCTCTTTTGAAGTGTTTTTTCAAACATAAGTTTTTTTTTAGAATAGAGTTTTGCATTATAAATTAGTCTGCTCTGTCATGTCCCTTTTAAACACAGCTGTTACTACAATGTAAACAGAGTTTTAAAAATGTAGATAAACAGTTACAAGAGGAAGAGTTTCAAGTGTTTTTAACACATGGTCAGTTTTTGCTTACTTGAAATCTGTGGTTTGAAAGTTGAATTCGAAATATACTTTTGATTTCACAGATGTCAGGCTATTCAATACAGCTGTTCATGGGCACTAAAAGTCATTTTAATTTCACAGTCAGCACAATTTTGACAATATCATATTTTTGAAGTCATATCGGTAGTAAACCTAAGATGAATGTGGAAATTCTATATTGGTACACCACACGATATCCTTTTGAGGCATAAATGTGGAATGGAAAATTATCCAGTGGGCCCAAGCTCAATGTGAAAAGATTTAGCATGACCAACCCGACAATGTGAAATATACAGCAAATTTTAGTATCTTGAAAGGAGCTATAGTTTTGATGTCAGAAAAAGAAATAAGAGAGTGTTAATTCTTCACCGGAATAATTTTATACCCATATTTTAAGAATTTGTGCCTAAGGCTGTATCTTAAAATGTGAAAAAGTAGACATTGTTGGAACATAAAGCTATTGACTGATCTATTGTTTTAACAAAATTCAAAGAAATGGACCTGGCTACACCGTGAGTGTCATATTTCCTGAGCACCAGCCTACGTCTTCAGGTACGCAAGAACACAAGCATTTGGAACTTAGAGAGTAATGGAACTAGAACTTTCAATGATTTTTCGGGGGAAATGTAGACAATATATTTTAAATCAAAACTTCCAGGAAATATCTGGAAATCTACTATCAAAATATTCTAATGGATGTTTAAGGATATCACTGTTTAAATTATTACCCAGAACTCCCCACTCACTGTTTGTCTATAGTAACATGATTTGTACTACCTGAGTAAGAAATTCGGGGACCACATAGTTTTAGATGATTATTTGGAAAATGTTCTCCCAGGCAATGTCACATAAAGTAAAAACGAAAGTAAAATTAACTTCTATCTAAAATACAGTCGAGTTAGAAAATGCCATTCATTTAAATGTCCAAGAAAAACACACACAAATTCTACCCACATTGTTCCCAAACCACCACGTCTGAGTTATGGATCTTAGGGAGGAAGCCATGTTACTAAACCTAATTACTCTGTGTTTGGTTTGGGGAAATAGTTACCTGATTATTTAGCTGTATTACACAACCCAACATGACCTCATTTTCAATAAAAACATATGATTTGATTCAAAGCCTTCTGCAGTGCTCCATAATTAGACACTTTATCCATCAGGCTGCAAGGAAACCTTGGTAAAGAGTAAAACAAGAATTTTCATGTGTGGAGTTCTACAGCAGAGGGAGTCCCATGAATATAAGACAAACATACTGATATTGCCAAAGAAAAGGCAATTAAAAATTATATGCACTCTAAGAGTTACAAAGCTCAAAATGTGTTGTGTAGTTCAGGTCAAACAGCCTTGAGTGTAGGTATTCATGAAAACTGGGCTTCACTTGTTAGAGTTTTCATCCCTAAGAGCTTCTAAGACTTTTCCTAAGTGAATTTTGGAAATGATCTAAAAAGTACAAACAACATTTTTTCTTCTTCAGAATGCTCAGAATCTGTTTGTATGTATGAACACACATGTTGTACGCTTATAAGTAATGCCATATTTGAAGTCTTAAATTTTCTCGTAAAATTTGATCACATATCTGATCCTTTGATGTTTTTACCTCCAACGTACATAAATCTTGTTTCAAGGTTAATTGAATTGACTTCCTTAAGTAAACGAGAATCTAGGTTTCTTCCAAAACATCGCCTCTTATTTTTATTCACTGTGGTGATTGTCCTTTCCTCTTCACTAAGTCATGTCAGTGAAGGCTAAAACCAAGAAGATTGGCTTCTATTGCTGCCAAACTTTCCCTTTCCTTCTCTTTCTTGTCCAGCCCCACACTGTACAACTGACACGGAGAATCCTGCCAAACACAAGTAACAGGAACTCGATAGACTCAGTGATTACAGTCCCCAAAGAGCTTTGAACGGTGCTTGAAAATTTAAGATCAAGGAAAACTCTTAATATCTTCATAGGCTCTTCATTTACTTATTTACATTTTTAAAAACAAGTTCCTCTGGATTTTATTTTGTCTATTCCTTCAGCCCATTGATATAATTAGTGTAAAACATGCAGTCAAATGTTATTTAAAAACACAATATCAAAGGAACCACCCAACATAAATAGCCATTTATTTACTAGTTAAGAAGAAAGAACCAGCAAAATGCTTGAAACATTGGGGCAGGGTGTTAAATTGCTGCTGAAAATGTAGAATCTCCTGGGTGGATAGTTACTATTCTGCTGGAAAAGCTCTCTTACTGGTGGACTGCCCTGTTTCTTTTAAACATTCTTAATGTGACGCTAGAAGGGGCTCTCCTGAGGTCAGACATTGAAATGTAAAGTGGTGAGATGATTAAAGTGGGGATATTATGAAACTTTCACTCTTCATTATTTTAGCATAACACAGCCTTACGCTGATACAATCATTTCTACCAGATACTAAGAGTGATGAGAATGATGAAAAGAAAATAATTTCATTTACTATCTTAATTTCATTTTCTCTTTTGACTTCCCTATTATTCATTCCAACAAAAAAGTGTGTACAGTACAAAGTAGAGAGGAGTAATTTATAGGTACAGTGCTAGCCATTGCCATTCTTATAAAAAAAGCCCATGACGATTCAAGGAAAGAGCATCTCTGGGGAATGCAATCTGGGAAGCATTTTTCACCTTCTCACTTCCCTCCATTCCTGACTTGCTTTCTTTTGCCCGCATCTCTCCCCTAAATGCCCCATGATCCTCCTCTTTCCTTTACTCTGGTAGCTTTGCCCAAGATCACTTGGTGACCTTCCTAGTCTTTCCTGTAATTCCTTTGTGCTCCTCAACCAGTGCATTTCTTGGAGATTGATCACATATTTCTATCTCCTTGAGAGGAAATGTTGGATTCCCACTGGGCACTTTGTGGCACTGAACTAATTCCATGACAGTGGTGACATTCCTGGTCAAGGGATGAAATAATTTACACTCAGACCAAATAAAACTCAAATGTCCCTTGGATACAACCTCAGCTCAAAAAATTTTCTTGCCCCACACACTGAGTCATTTCCATTGGGCAGCCAAATATTTAAAATTATAAATACATTTTTTATTAAAAATTTTTTTTACTATCACTTATGGTTTTAAATGACAGGAAAAAATCTAATTCAATCCTACTTAAGTGATAAGAGAAATTTATTGGTTCAGGTCATTGAAAAGCCTAGGAGTACGTCTGGTTTCATTGTGACTTGATTTAGTGGCTTAAATGATGTCATTGGGATCTTTGAGTGCTAGTTTTGCCTTCCTTCTGTTAGCTTCAGGCTCCAGAGACACATATTCACCTATATGAGTTGAGAAGAAAATTCAGGGCTTCTTCCTGGTGGTTCCCACCGAAATCCCAGAATTCATTTTTATTGGATCAATTTGAGGTGTAATTTTGTGAACCAATAATCAGCTAGAGAGAAGCAGTTCCACTGATTACTAGGGTCACAGGCTCCAATCCTGGAGTGGGGAATACAGACCATCCAATCACATGGTCTGACAGTAGATGAAAGATGCTTCCCCAAAGCAAGTTGCAACACTGTTTCCAAGAGGGAAAGATGAATGCCGGCCAGCACTGTCTTCTCAGCTCTAGGTGGAGACACAAGGTATCCTAACCTGTTCTAAGGTGGGCTTCCATTTGACTTCAGGACAATGAGGCCATGTACAAGGAACACCAAATACAGGTCTATGCTCTAACTGTGCGCTATAATGTTTAATATGATAGTAGCTGTATTTTAAATATTTAAGCAATATTTACATCCCGAATCAGTTCCTTCTCTTGAATGGCCCATTTCTGTAAGTAAAAACACCATTCTCCCAATGTTCCAGGCCCAAAAGATCCAGGACCTAGACCAGAGTGAGGGGAGTAAGAGGAGGCACTTGCCTTAAATTTAAAGAGATGTCAAAAAACTCAGCGTAGGGGCCGCCCCGTGGCCGAGTGGTTAAGTTCGCGCGCTCCACATTGGTGGCCCAGGGTTTCGCTGGTTCGGATCCTGGGCACCGACATGGCACTGCTCATCAGGCCACAGTGAGGCGGCATCTCACGTGACTGGAAGGACCCACAACTAAAATATACAACTATATACTGGGGGGATCTGGGGAATTAAAAAAAAAAACAGAAAAAAAACTCCTCAGTGTAGCAGGCTAAAAATTAGCCCCGCTGGCCCCCAGGTCTTAAAATTCCAGATCCTCTTCCCTGGAACCTGTGATGCTACCTTACATGGCAAAGACTTTGCAGATCTAATTAAGTTAAGGATCATGAGATGGGGATGTTATCTGGGATTATCTGAGTGGGCCCTGAATGAAATTGCAAATGTCCTTACAAGAGAGAGGCAGAGGGCGATTTTATACAGGAGAAGGAGAGAAGGCAGTGTGACTATGAGGAAGAGACAGCAGTGAGGCAGCCATAGACCAAGGAACGCTGGCAGCCACCGGAAGCTGGAAGAGGCCAGGAATGAATTCTCCTCTAGGCTTCCGGAGGGAGTACGGCCCTTGATTTCAGACTTCTGGGCTCCAGAACTGTGAGAGAATAAATTTCTGTCGTTTTAAGCCACTAAGTTTGTAGCAATTTGTTACAGCAGCCACAGGGAGTTAATATACTCAGCAATCAAGATCAATATTTTAATGCAATATTTATTTTTAAAAATCAAATTTAATGCAGAGCTGGCCTGGTGGTGTAGTTTGCGCTCTCCACTTTCGCAGCCCAGGGTTCGCAGGTTTGGATCCTGGGCATGGACCTACACACCGCTCATCAAGCCATGCTGCTGTGGCATCCCATATACAAAATAGAGGAAGACTGGCACAGATGTTAGCTCAGAGCCAATCTTCCTTACCAAAAAAAAAAAAAAAATCAGAATTAATGCAAAAAATCCATGGTAAACAAAAATATCAAAACTTTAAATAAAGACAGGCTGTCTCAGAACAATTCTTGCTTCTTTTGCTCCCTTACTCCACCGCCGATCATTGGATTGCTCCTGTGGTCTGTGCCACTGTAATTTCTCTTGACTCTCTCTTTTCCTTATCTTTCCACTGGAGCCCCTTTTCCAGTTCAAATGCTCACAATTTCAACAAAGAGTAATCTGCTTCACCTGTCTCTGCTTTCTCCCCACTTCCAATGCATCCTCACTACAAATAGGTTTTTCCTAAAACATGTAATGAGTTTTGTTTTTCTATTGTTCAAATGTCTTTAATGGGTTCTCAAGACCCTTGGAAATCTGGCTACCAGCTTTCCAGTCTCATGGAACACTCTCCTTCCCACCGGCCTTAGTCATCCGAACACAGACTGCTCTTTTCTAGCCATGTATGTCTGCTCGTGCCCTTTCCGTACCTTTATCAGATGGTTGTGTTTTATAGAGAAGCCGTGCTGTAAGCCTTAAAATTAGGCTCCAATATTATGTGCTGTCTTGATGTTTGATAACATCAGAAGGGCCTCAAATGGCCAAAGTGCAATTCCCTTTCACACGCCGCTCCTGAGGATGAGGTCCCTGAGCCAAACCACCCTCCTTGTCGGGGGATCACGTGTGGCTCCTGATCGTCCCTGAGTAGCAGTTTCAGGTCCCTACCAGCCTGCAGAATTATTCCAACAAGCCGCTCACATCCTCCTGTGGAACAAGGGGTACCCCACCCTCTTGATATGGCAAAGCCTGCCTCTCCCAACCCCGGCTTGTTTACGGTCTTCCCAAATGTAACCCCCGTGTGCCTGCATAGCATGAGTGTCCTCCCCCCAGGCTGTCACTGTGTGTGACTCACAAACTGCCGTCTGTCCGTCTCACCTGCCCAGGCTTGGTGCCGTGTGTGCGGCCGTCCCCAGAACCCTCGGGCAGGGATCCCTCCCTCGGCAATGGGGTGAAGAGGAGGTGACTAAAACGAAGATGCATGTCCAGGTCCCAATATACCACTAGTAGTATCTTTGTAGCTTCAGGAAAATAAAAATGACAGAAGAATCATTTTAAAATTTAACAAATTATGAGCACTAGCACCTTATTTTTAAGTTAAAAAAAAAGAGCCTGCAAAGGACCTGCTTCAAAGTCCACAGCCCCAGGACTCTCTGGGATGACAGCATCACACAGTGGTCACAAGTTCTGGCTCTGGAGGCAGTTTGCCTGGATTCCAACTGTGGCTCCAGCTCATGTGCTGGCTGTGTGGCCTTGGTCAGCTTTCTTAATCTTCCTAGGCTTTGGTTTCCCCCAGAATTGGGACAATGGTGATATCCACTTGTAGTGTTGTGGTATTGTCCACATAAATGAGATAACCTGTGTAAAGGCACTTACACAGCCCCTAGCACAGCAGTGCTCAGTAAATATTAGCTTTTCCTGGCGTTTGCATTGGAGCATGAGCCAAGGTAATAGATATATTTGACTCTGCTACTGAGATCGCGTTAAATTTCAGACAATGAAGCCTCGAAGGGCTCCTGGGGTCCTTGATTGCACAGTTGCACGCCTGCCATTTTACACTTGCTGTCTTCATTGGAATAAAGGTGCTTTTGCTAAGAATTCTATCACAGACTGCACGGTCGGGTTGCACAGTGTAGAGCGCCCCCCCGGCCGGTGAGACCTCACCTTTCATGCTTTGTGGTGATACTGGGAAGACTAACCTCAGGTTACTCCTAAGGACTCCCTAGGTGGCCATTCCAGGCCCTTTATCGGGGCTCCCTGTTTATATCCTGCACCTGTATTTGGGCCGGTGGTGTGCGTGGGTGGGGTGGGGGTAGTCTGGGTTGGGGACGGATGGACAGCTTACATTTACACAATGTATGTCTTCTTCCCATGTGATTTTCCCCCATCGAGGGAGCAGAGTGGAGGCATCTTTACATATTAGTCAGATTTTTGCCTCGTATTTTGCCAGAGTGCCAGATGCACTGGGTAAATGAAATTATACTCCATGTTATGTGGCGTCATTTCAAATTAAACAACTTTAACTCTGGGTTTTCAGATAGTGTCCCAGAACGCTGTCGGGTTATACATGTTTTTGTTTCCTTTTGGTTTCTGGTGTAGTTGCATAAATCTTGATTTTCCACTGATCCTTCTCCAGGATTCCGTTGCTGTGCCCAGCAGCACTGGGGTTTACAACAGCCTGGGAGTTCCTCTCCTCTTATAGCCCCGGGTGAATAAAACCTCTCAGAAGACAAGTAGAAAGGTGGCTGGTGCCTTCCATTCATAACGGAGGAGTAGATCGCCCGAGAGCTTCAGCGTGCAGCTTCCGTCTCAGATCCTGGTGCGGCTGGTGACATGTTCGGTGGAGGAAGGAGAAGACTCTTTGGTTGGTGGAACTTTTTATTTCCACGTTGGGGAAACGCTCCGTGGTGCTTTGCTGCCTTCCTCTCTTTCCCTTTCCTGGAACAAAAGAAAAGAAAATCCTAGAGAAGTAGACTGGGATGGGAGGTGTCCCAGGGATTGCGTTGGTGGCTGTTATTCTCGGGGTACGAAGGCACAGACAGGGAAGAACAGTGGAGTCAAGAATAGGGAAAACATAATGGAGGCAATTGTTCCCTTCCTGTTTCCCTGCAGTGTCGCCTTAATCCTGGCCCGGGAGTAACGCGTGTTGAGTGAGTGAATGCTTGTCTTCACTCCAGGCTCTTAGGTGTAGAGCATCAGTAACAAGCAGAATACGCGGACAACGTACATACCTTCTTCTCAATAGCTGAGAAGATATTTCTCAGACCTGCTTCATTTGAAGAGAAAGACAGAGACCGCAAAATTCCACACTCACAGCCACCAGCCCCCTGGGCGAGCAGGAACTAACAGCACACTGTGCGGGGAGCAAGAGGCGGGCGCCCAGTGGCGTTCGCAGTCAGGAGGGCCCTGCTGGCTGCCCCCTGGCCTTTGTGCGAGAATCCTCACATGGAACAGTAGCGTGACCCACCAGAAAGGGAGCCGTCGCCAAGCAACTTCAGGAAGCACTGAATGCCAACCTGGGCACTGGGCCTGTCGTGGGGTCAATACTCTGGCACCAAGCTTGGCTCCTACCAGCTGGACGTGTTGATGTCCCATGGACATCTGTTGCTTTTGTCTGCCTGGCATCCAGCTCCTGTCTTCTGGTAAAAGAACCTCCATTTCCGGTGGGGAAATCACCCAGCCGCCAACACACACAGTGTTGGCAGGAGCAATACTTGATTAGCCAAGGAGCGCGAATAAGACCAGGGCTCTCCTCTGTCCCTCCTGGGAAGGTGACTCTTGAGGGGAGTGACACATGAAGGGAAAGGACTATCTCTGGTGCCTGAGAGACAGTCCATGAACACCTGTTACCTGAATAGCCAAAGCCACTTTAGTTCTGGGCTTCCCAAAGTCTGGGGTAGCAGATTTCTGCTTAACTGTGGGAGCAACCTCAAACTTTCCTAATAATTCCTCTATTGCTTAAATCAGCCAGTTTCCTTAGCTTGCAACTGGAGAACCTGAGGGATCCCTTAATCCGTCTCAGCCTCAATCTCTTCATCAGTAGAGTAAATAATTGGGTTATATGATTCTAAAGTCCATTTATCTATAATGTCCTAGAATGCTAGGTTATTAAAAAAATATTTGTCTTCATAGAGTTGTATTCATTTGTAAACACAGGTTAGTGAGCTCTTATTGTACTGGCCGTTGGGGATATGGATGTGAACTTAGGATATGGAGGTTATACTCTAGTGCAGGAGATAAACCATAAATAAGTAAGCCAATAAAATAACTATAGACTGCGAGGCGGCCTTTGTAAGTAACACAAATTGGTGAGACAGACTCAGAGGGGAAGGCCAGTTTACACAACACGGCCAGGGAGGCCTCTCTGAGAAGGTGAATTAGCTGGAACTAGAGGACAAGAACGGGTCGGCTCTGGGAAGAGGTGGGGAACCACGTTCTTGGCAGAGAGAACAACAAATGCTCTAGCCTAGGCTTAGAAGAGGAGCTTGGTTCCTGGAGGACGGTGAGGAGAAGGAGCATGGCAGGAAAGAGTCTCCGAAGGGAGCGAGACCAAGACCAGGCAGGACCTTGTGGGTCAAGGAAGAGAATTTGGGTTTTATTCTAAAAGATCCAATGTATATAGTTAAGGAAAGGCTCTAGATGCTCTGTGGGGCTTAGAATGCCTTGGGAGAGGGGCAACAGTAGTTAGGAAGTTACTGCAGTTGTCTAGATGGTTTAGACATTTCACGGCTTAGATGATAAAGGTGTCAGTGAAGACAGGGAGAAATGGGTGGGTTTGACATAATTTTGGAAGTAGCACTCAGAGAACTTGGTGTTATGGGATTAAGGAAAAAAGAAGAATCTAAGATGACCTTTGAATATTTGCTTTGACCATGTCGGGGGAGATAGTACCCTTTAGTGAAATACAGGAGCCAAGGGAGAAAGAAGTATGGTGTATGTAGGGCGGGGGGGGGGGGGGGGTAATCAGAGATTCACCGACCGTGCACATATTAAGGGTTTGATGTCCTTATTAGATATCCAAGTGAAGTGGAGCTGTCACACAGGAAGCTGACTCCACATATTGGGAGCTCAAAGGAGGGCTCATAGTTGAAGATAAATATTTGAAAATCAGCAACATAAAGGTGGTTTTTCAAAGCCACAAGCATAGATGCAATTCCTTAGGGAAGGAGTATAAATAGGGAAGAGTGCTGAAGACCAAAGCCTGAGGCCCTCCAACATTAGAGGTCAAGTGATAAATGAGATTCTAGCCAAGGAGGCGGAGAAGAAGTAACCAGTGAGGGAGAAGAAAACTCAGAGAGCGTGGCGTGATCAAAGCCGAGAGGGGAAAACGTTCGATGAAGGAGGGAGTGGTCAACCATGTTCAGTGCTTCTGAAGGTTCTAGGAGCGTGGATTTAGCAACACGGAAGCCATCTGTGACTCTGACCAGAGCAGTTTCAGGAAAGTAATGAAAACAGAAGCTGGACTGGGGTGCATTGAAGGCTGAATGGGTGAGAGGTGACTGAAGTGCTGACTGCATGTTTAGGAGTCTTTTGAGAAACTTTCCTCTTAGAGGAAAGAGGGACATGAGGCAACGGTTGAATCGTTGAATGGAGGGCCCTCAAAGGATGATGCAAGCATAGCCCTGAGGAAACGGCTCAGTAGAGAGAAAGAGATTGGTGATGCACGGAAGCTGAAATAGCTGGCAAAGAAATGTCCCTGTGAAGGGGAGGGGAAGGCTGTCTGAGCACAAATGAAGAAGCTTCTTCTCTTTTTAGGTATAGAGATGATCCTTCTATAGAAAGAGGGGATGTGCTTAAAAGGGCAGATCAATGTGTAAATATCTAGGTGAGCCATTGGGACGCTAGGGAGCACCTGTTCTCGGTAAATTGTGAGACGCCAATGCCTGAGACAGGGAGGTTGGAGGCAACAGGAGAAAGCATTAAATGTGGACTCAGAGAGCAAGAAAGAAGTTCAAGAGTGCATCAGTTTGAACTGCCGGGGAGAGATTTGGGGATTCGGCATTTGAGGTCATGATTTTAAAACAAGTCCCGTTGGCCAGATCTTATCCAGCAACATGGCAACATGGGTTCATGCCCAGAGGTGGAGGAGAGTTGGGTTTAAGTAAGGTTGTCTTTTTGTTTTCCTTTGCTTCACTTTATTTTAACCCTAAGAGTATGAAGAAGGAAATGTTTGCAATGACACACAACGGAATCTAAATTGAGTAAAAAAGGGAAGTGAAGATAGGAAGGGTCATGAATTGTGCAACAGTTGCAGGAGAACTGAAAGTGAAAAAGGCGTGGGATCATTGAAGTAGAAACCTGTTGCAGTGGGAGACATCAGAGTAAGTGAGCCAGAAGGGTGGGAGGTAGGAATGGGTTTTTTAAAATCGAGATTTTGGGCGTGGCCTGTTGGATTCCTGGATTTGTGTTAGGGCTTGGCGTACAGCACACAAGCAATAAGAACAGTGCTGCAGAAGGCCAGCCCCATGGCCCAGTGGTTGAGTTTGGAGTGCTCCACTTCAGCAGCCCAGGGTTCAGTTCCTGGGTGTGGACCTACACCACTTGCTGACAGCCACACCGTGGAGGCATCACACACAAAAAATAGAGGAAGATTGGCACAGATGTTAGCTCAGGGCAAATTTTCCTGAAGCAAAAATAAAACAGTGTTGCAGACAGAAAGGGAGAGAGACCATTCCCTCTGTTTTCATTGCACACCTTGTGCTGCTTGAGTTTTAGTCAAATCCACCTGCTGAGATTCAGGCCTACTTTCTAAAACCTGAGGAGTTCAATCCGAATCTCCCGTGGTCTTGAGATGGAGCTGAGTATGTTCAGATAGGAATGTATTTTGCTGCCAATAATGAAAAACTCAACCAAGAGGCTTAAACAACTAGATGATTATTTTTCTAATATAAGAAGAAGTTTGGAAGAGGTGATCACTGGCCTTGAGTTAGTGCCTCAAGCCTATGGCCTGTGATTCTTTTGGCCTTTTCCTCCTGGTTACAAGGTGGCTCTTGCATCTTGCATCTTCCTATGTCACAACTTCTGGGTCAGTTCTCTGCTGAGACCAGCTGGAATCATTTTAACCTGGGAAGAGGATGGGAGAAAAGAGCTAAACTGGACAGTCACAACTATTATTAGTATTATGATTATTATTATTATCTGAAACAGTTGTATGAGGGCAAATGAGTACGAAACTAAAAATATTTTCAATCTGTCAGCAGATGTTTTCTCTCCCCCACACTTCTCCCCGAAAGATTTGTATATAAGTATACACACTGGATTCTTCAGAAACCTGCAATTTGGCTATCTTTGGGCAAAGAAACTGCTCTACGCTTATTGTTGAGATTCCAGATACAGATGGAGAACTACAGACAGTCAAAGAAATATGAGTTTCACCTACAAGGATTTTCCGGCCGTTTCTGAAAGCTCACTTTGGGCCACCTCTTCCCACCACCCATAAATCCTAAGGAATATCAAGTTTCTTATTGGAAGCAGATGCGACGTTTTCAGGAGTTGCCACCTCCATGTCAGCGACTTCAAGTTTAAGTGCTCTGGCATCTGTGGAATTCTCAAATGGATGAATGGGCTAATGAATGGAAAGTAATTAAATGCCATATATAAAATAGTAACCACCCAACTTCAGAGGGATCATTTAGCCATTTTCAATTCCTCTAATCTTGCTTATCTAAATAAAAATCGTAGCTAGATATCTTCTATTTAAAGTTGTTTGATCTTTGACATTTATTATTTTAGAAATATTTGATTTTACTATTATCTAGAAATATTTTATCATATTTCTTAATTCTTTCCTGCTTTGGGACTTCATGCAAGGACATGATGAGAATTTGTTATTGCTGGATTTAACACTCAAATTAATAAGGTGTATGCCTTCAATTGAAAGGTTGGCATCAATGGACTCACATGTCTTCAGTTAGTAATTGCTACATATAAGATCTATTCTGCACAGAATAAAAACAAAAAGCATAGATGACCTTGAAAATCAAATCCCTGTGAAAGGTCAGGATAGCAAGAGTCTGTTCCAGGACTGGGGTTTAAACATCTGTTAATTTCCAGTTTCACTGAAGTGAATTTCAGTGACTCTATGCTTCTGCAGTTGATGCTGTCCTGATCTGGCCATCTTGTTATTGTTACTCTGAAAAGTGCTCTTAATGTGAACTGCCTTCCTAATTTAACTATGTCCCCACTTTCTATTCCAAAAAAAAAAAAAATGGAGACCCATAAAAACAATGGACAAGTTAAATATATATTTGCTTTTGACCTTAATGCTGACCAGTGAAGACTCTGATTATTTTCTTGTATCTAAAGGGGAAGGAGAGGCTTCTCTGATTTATAACATCTTTAATTTAGTAACACTGCTATCTTGAAGTACTATGGATCAGTGCACTATCAGTATTGTCATTGTCGTAAATAATGACAAAGTCTTCTGAACTTGCTGAGATATATGCCCATAATTTCACTTTGATCTCTTTTTCCTTAAGACATGAATGACAGCAACTACTTTATGCACCATCATTCAAAAGAAAAATAAGCAACTTCTAGGAGCTTATAATGGAAGGACTTGCCATGTGGGCAGGATTTATAAGCTAATATGGAAATTCTCTGTGAGCATCCAGAAAGACCCATATTCCCATTCATTGGTCTGTGTCCAGTCTTATGATGTTGGAATGAGTTTACATTTTCCTACATCTAAAGTTACAATGGACAACTTTTGTGCAGGCTGAGATGCCGTCGTCTTCTCCCTCTCTCGTAGTTACCTTTACTTTTAACTATAAGGACTAATTGATGAGTTTGTTGAGAGATGGGTGACCGAGCTTTTGGAGTCGAGCAGGGATATACGTGGTGGTTTGGAAATCAAGAAGGTGGGTGTTAATATACAACTGAATACAATTTACTAAGCGCCTGTTTTAGGCCAGGCACTCTTCTAAACACTGGTGATACACAGAAGACAAACTCTTCTTGCATTCTTGCAGCTCATCATCTATTAGAGAGTTTCTCAAGGCTTGGAAGAATTAAGAAGGTGCAGGAAGGAAGAGAAAAGATTAGAACCTAACGAAAGAAATGATTTTTGATGCTGCTTTGCTTATCCTTTGACTAAAGGAATTGCGCAAGTTACCACACTGGTAGATCAACAGCAAAACCACACTTTTTAAGCACTAATTGCTCCATACAGGATGCAGGTGTCTTTAACCAAGTCTTTAGACTACTAGAAACAGTTATCACCCTAGAAGACTAATAGGTCCAGCTTTGTTGACAAACCATTAGAACTATTACCAGGTGTTTAGTGCTGTCTTTGAGTCGAGTAGTTCAAAACGTAGCAGACTCAGCAAAGTGTTAATAGCTCTCTTCCCACGCTTGGTTGGCATGCCAGATTGAGAGGTGAAAGACTCTTAGCCTTTCCATTCATATTAATTCAATTCAGTAATGTTCAATTCATTTAAAATGAATTAAGACATGACTTTGCTTTGGGCGTTTGTAAACTACTTCATCCCTAGTCTAACTACTAAATCTAGGCCTGGCTGACTTCCTACCGGGTTTTTCCACATGACCATCTCACTGGCACCTAAAACTCAACATGTTCAAAGCTTGTTCCCAAACATACCCCTCGTTCTGTGTTCCCTATCACAGGGAGTAGAGTACTGTCATCTCAGATAGCCAAACCCAGAAAATGGGCATTCCCTCTCCTTCAACCCTTTACCCATCCATCAGCCAGCAGATGTTTACCGAGGAGGTGCTACGTCAGCCACTGGGACGCAGCAGTGCATAAGACAGACAAAATTCCCTATCCTCAGGGACCTTACATTCTAGTTAGGGGCGGACAATAAACACAAGAAATGATGTAAGAAAGTGGTAAGATTGATGGAGACAATAAAGTATATTAAGGTGAATGGGGAGTATTGACTTTGAAAAATGTTTAACTATCTGGTCAGAAGATCTTGAGAAACAATTTGAAGATGACAAGGAACAAAACCAAGTAAGTATCTGGGGGAGGGGCTTTATACAGAGGACATGGGGGGTGCCAATGATTCGGCAGCAGGAGCAGGCACAGAGTGTCTGAGGAACAGCCAGGAGACTGACAGCTGGAGCTGTGGGCGGGAGAGAGGAAGTGGGGACTAGATCACCAGGGCCTCCGAGGCCACTCTAGGAACTTGGGCCTTTACTCTGAGTGAAGTGGAAGTCATGGACGAGGTTTGAGTAGAGGAGTAGAACATGATCTGATACACATTTCAAATGAATCATGCTGTGGCAGAGGATTATAACACGCTGAATTAAAAAGAATGTGCGGGTCTGCTGTGAAAGTCAAAGGAAGAAAGAGGAGAAGGAGGAGGATGAAGAGGATGAGAAGCAAGAGGATGAGAAAGAGGAGGGTGAAGACGAGAAGTAGGAGCACAAGCAGGTGGAGGGGGAAGCGGGGGAAAATAAAGAAGGCAATTTCTGCTAAAAAATAGGAGTGGGAGTATTTTAAAATCATCATTTTGCAACATCCAGTGTAATAATCTAGGACAGGCTATTAATAGATGCTAAAACTATTGGCTAAAAGAGTGTTGTGGGTAAGCTATTTGGAAGGTGCCAAAATCCCACCCCACAATTTCTTACTAATTACAAAGAGGAAAACTTGCCTGCACAATGGAGAACTCCGGCGGACGACCACATCAACCGGCGGAACACCCTGCCACTGTGTGCCTCTGGATGTGATGCACTGGGAAGGGAATGTGTGGGACATTCTAAATGAGAAAGTGAAAGTCATCTTAAAAACCTGGGGGATTATTCTAGATTGAGAGAGACTAAAAAATTAGAATAAACGAATGCACGAACTGAGTGGATCCCGGATCGGGGCGGGGGGGGGCGGGCGGAGAAAGAGCTGTAAAACACATTTCATAATGTACTATTCTTTCAACTTTTCTGTATGTTTGAAACGTTTAAAATAAAAAGTTAACAGGGTGGAGTTCAATCATCCTGTTTGCTACGCAGGGACGAGACTGCAGGGGGCAAGTTGGGAAGCTATTATAATAATCTGGGAGCATAATTATGATGGCTTAGATCAAGGTGGTAGCAGTGGAGGTACCGGGAAGTGGTCAGATTCTTTGCAAATGTTGAAGTTAATGCCAAAGGGATGTGCTGACGGACTGAATGTGAAGTGTGTAAAAAAAGAGGAGCCAACGATACATCAAAGTTTTGGACCTGAGCAACTGTAAGTGGAATTGCTACTAACAAAAGTGGAGAAGACTGCAAGCAAAAGAGGTTTCAGGGGAAATCTCACGTTCAGATCGGAGCATGTTAAGTTTAATATCTTTACTAGACATTCAGTGGAGACGTTACATAGGCCTTTGAATATTCAAGTGTAGAGGTCAGAGAAGTGTGAGCTGGAGATGTAAATTTGGGTATCATCTTGGATTGGTTGGGATTGCCAAGGGAGTGAGTAAATTCACAAAAAAGAAGAGGACCAAGGATTGTGCCCTTGGATCGAGACAGGGCGTTGGGCTCCGACATTAAGAGCCTGATCACCGGAACTCTAAACCAGAGCCCGGAGTCAATCACCAGGTCCCGCCAGCTCAATTTCCCTGCCCTGCTCTCCTTTCCCACTGATCTTGCTTCCATTCAGGCTCTGCGCCATCTCCTCCTTGGATTACCATGATAGGCTCCTAACTCGTCGGCCCAGCTACATCTTGCTTTGCCTTCATCTAATCTCTCCTTAACACTTCTGCCGTTGTCTCTGCAATTAACCTCTCCCCTGAAACCTTTCAGGGCTCCTCCTGGATCTCAGCAAAGAGTCATAAGACTCTTTAAGATCTAACTCTTGGCTTCTCTCTCCAATCTCATCCCTTACACTTTCCATAGCAATGCCCACAATCTGTGCTGCAGCCATACTGAACTGATTTTTTAATGGCCGTCTTCTCCTCTGACTTCCTGCCTTTGTACACGCCTTTTCGGAGGTCTGTCTCTCACTCGTTTTGTGCACCAAGTGAACACTACTATCATGACACTTGCCACATGTAATTTTATGTTTTTCCCACCATACCAGGCTTCTTGAGTACAGAAGGTTCACCTGAATTCATCTCTGCCAATCTCAATAAGTGGGGCACACTTATTAATCCAATAAATATTTGTTGAATAAATGAGTAAATAAAGATTCACTTTCAGGAATGCTGAAGTTGAGGTTGGGAGCGTGTCCTTAATCTGGAAAAAACACAAATGTTTATCGTATACCTACTACTACGGTCTGAATGTTTTGTCCCCTCCAAACTCATGTGCTGAAAGCTAGTCCCTAGTGTGATGGTCTTAGGAGGTGGGGCCTTTGGGAGGTGATTAGGTCATGAGGGTGGAGCCCTTGTGAAAGGGATTAGTGCCTTAGAAAAGAGGCCCCAGAGAGCTCCCTCACCCCCTCATGGCTGTCTATGAACCAGGAGCTGGCTCTCGCCGGACGCCCACAGTGCTGGTGCCTTGATCTTGGACTTCCCAGCCTCTGGAACTGTGAGAAATAAATGTCTGTTGTTTATAAGCCCCCAGTCGCTGGTATTTTGTTACAGTAGCCCGAACGGACCAAGACATTTAGTTTACTTAGACCAAAAAGGGGACATTGTGAGACTTTTATAAAAGAAGTACAAACCAGTCTAGACCAGTTTGATTATAATCCTGCCAAACGCTGGAAAGAGGTGACCTCGGAAAAGTCCATTTCAAAGCACTGATTACATGTTTCTGGGGTTTTTCCCTGCATGCTAAAACTCTGAGCAGCTGGGTGCCACATTACTGAATTTTAAAGCTACGCTTTGGTGATCCATAGCAAAAGAGTCTATGAGTCAGGTGATGATCCTTTCATCAGTCATAGGAAACACGAGGCACTGAAAATTTAGCACAAAACCCCAAACCCACAAAAACTAGCCACAGTTTCCTATCACAGGGGATATGACTCATATCTCAGCAGGGGTACACATACCTTATTACACAAAAGAAAATGTTTCTCAAACAAACTTTTCCCCCCAACATCATTTGCACAGAGCAGTAATTTGGTGAAAATCTTTTGAAACGTACAAAGTAATTTATTTCTTTGTGGTTGGCCCATATTGCTATGCTTGGTTCTTACCACAATGACTCTTAATTTAGGGAACAAAATGATGGGCAATTAATCCTTTAACTATATTCAGCTGAATCCAGAGTTAAATTGAGGATGGATGGAAAGAAAAAGCCCTTGGCTGACCTAACCTCTGGACCTCCCAGAAAGTGCTCCCACACTCTAGGGACGCCCCCACCAACACCCATGGAGAGCTCCTAAACTGGCCATCTCGGTCCCACGTGGACTCCTATGAATGTCCCGCTTTTCTGGTTCGTGGACAAGGGAGAGGCCCAGAGGAGGGAGGTGTTGCTGGGAGAGAGAGAGATCACAAAACGCACGTTTAGTACAGATCGGAACCTAGTTCTTATAGCAAAGAACTTTTTCTGAAATACATCTTTAAAGCTGTAGTGCGGACTGGATGATTCTGCTCATATGTAAAGAATAAGAGCAATGAGTGAGTGGGTAGCCTGGAGACCTCACTTACACATCCACTCAGTCATTCAGCATGAACTCATTATGTGTCTATTATGTGCCAGAGACTTAATAACAAAAAGGCTAAAACATGAGCCACATCCTACAGAGATCAAGGCTATAGTGCATGAGATAGCCATGTCAACAAGAAAGTACACTGATGTGACGGAACATTCACAAAAGGTCCCTAAGGGAACAGAAAAGGTAAAAGTATCTAATTCTGCCTGGAGGTCAGGAGAGACCAGTCTGGAGGCGACGTTTGTAAGTTGAATCTTGAAGAAGTCTTGAGTTCTCTTAGGATATGAAACAGAAGGGAATTCCAGGCAGAGGGAACAATAGGTGCAAAGTGGAGAAGTGCAGCATTGCTTGAGTTCTGCGTGACGGCCTGAGGGGGTCCCAGCATGTGTTTGATTCTCACGGCTCTGACCCTGAGGATGTTTTGAGGCTGAGGTTATGAAAATAAACCTTTAAATGGCAATGGGAACAACATTAATGTGTTTTTGTCAAAAAGCATTTTCTGCAGTAATTTTCCTTAAACCTTGATTAATTCCTTGATCAGTTAAACCACTTCCAATTACTCTTTTCCATTTTAAATTTTATTTAAATTTTCATAGAGATCATTTCTTTCTTCTCTGGGCAAATATTTACAAAATTTAATCTATCAGCTTTTGATCCTAATGATTCTATAGATGCCAGTTTTTGCTAGTGAGAGAGAGAGAGTGTGTGTGTCTGTGTGTATGTGGCAATTACTTCAACAAACGCAATACCCCTAGGACAAATTTTGTAAGTTTAAATTTTACCAAGTATCATCTTACTTGTCAATTTTTGTGTTGATTATTTCTTTTAACATTTTTCATTAGACATCACATAAAAGACTGATATCCGTTTCTTAGTCAACCAGAAAAACTGAGAGAAGTTCCTTTAAACAGCCTGGAACTATGCTGTTATATTGGCCTTCTGATTTTTTTGATAAACCCAGGTTCACTAACGGTCTGTGCTACTTTAGCTGCAAACAACAGATGGTAAGTGTTGAAGACCAAGTACCCCGCTTCAGACAGAGCCCAGCTGGACATGTCACACCCCTGCTTCTATCTCCCAGATGAGCCCCAGGACCAGCTCTGGCATGCCAGACTGCCCTGTGGGAATGTTATCATCCTCCAGAACATGATCACTCAATTAAACAGCGTATACCGCTGGCCAAAGGATTCTCTAAGAAGGTGTCTGTCAGGCTTCAGTCTTCAACGAGGCGGTCCACTCTTCCCTGCTTCTCCGGATTCCACCTGTAAGCTCCAGGTACCATTTAAATCAGAAACCCCCTGTGTTAAACCTATTTGTGTCAAGTTCAACCCTTCCTTATTTTCTTCACGGTTCAGGCTGTTTTAATTCATTTATTTCCTTGGCCTCAACTTTTATAGCTGTACTTTCTTTTTTCTAGAATTGATACTCTTCAGAAGTTACGTAGAATTTATGATTTTTTAAAAATGGAGTCAGATCTTCTCTTTTACTTTCATCACTTCAAGGATTATCACCTTCATATGATTTAATCTTCACAGACAGGCTCTCCTAACATTTAGCACCCTCATTAGTTATCCGGTCCTTACAACAGACTTTCAGTGAAGTGGAGTAACCTTCTCTGAAGTGGATCAGTAGCTCCTAAAATGATGGTTCATTACGTCAGATTTCACAGATACGCTATTTGCATTTATCTTCACTAGGAAATCAGGTTTAATGTTTGAAGCCCAATTAATTACATTTTCACTTAGAATTCTTTTTTTTTTTTTTTTTTGACAGAGATTAGCCCTGAGCTAACATACGCCGCCATTCTTCCTCTTTTTGCTGAGGACGACTGGCCCTGAGCTAACATCCATGCCCATCTTCCTCTACTTTATATGTGGGACCCTGCCACAGCATGGCTTGATGAACAGTGCATAGGTCCATGCCTGGGATCCAAACCAGTGAATCCTGGGCTGCTGAAGTGGAGCGTGCAAACTTAACCACTACACCACTGGGCCAGTCCTCACTTAGAATTCTTGATCAAAGGGTATGCTCATGCCTCCATGTTGGTGTCATAGGAGGAGGAAAACACCATCAGAATTCACTAGCATTTTTTATCCTTATTGCATTTAAAGATAAATTTCAGGCATCTCTTGCTCTCTCTGTATTGCTGCTTTCCTACATACCCCATAGAAGATACCAAATGTCTTGAGACTGGTGACCTCTGGCAAAGAAAGGGCTCAGGGCTTACAGTTAATTAGCCTGACGAAAATACTTCATATAACTTCCTTTTCCTAATAGTCTCCAGTTAAACAAAAAAATTTTAACTTTCATCTTCAAATTGTTGTTAGGCTTTATCTAAATGGTCTCAAAATCCTGAGGAAGAAAAAGAGAGAAAAGAAACAAGTTGACAGTTCTCCAAATAACACAGCACAGCTATATCTACATTCTTTTTAAGGCATTTTCTAATTAAAAAGCTAGAGGATATCTTGGTATCTGTATATTAGTTAGAAATTTAAACTTTGGGGTCCTTTAAAATATCCTATCTTACAGTTCGTGTTGGCACCAGGATTTTCAGTACGGTGTCTTCTCTTTTTTGCTGAGGGGAGATTCTCCCTGGTCATTATCCTGGGAGCACAGATAGAAGAGTTTCTGTCATGGTGATCATGGCATTATATAGACATTTCCATACACTATATAGACATTTGCACACAGTACAATTGTGTGTGTGTGTGTGTTGGGAGAGGCAGTTGGGCGGCCGTAAGGAATGGAAGATGGTTCTTACAACCTCTCCCTTGTGATGACTGGCCCGGCCAGTAACTTGGCTGTCTACAATTCATCTTTTATCTGCAAGGCCCTGTAGGGCAACAAGAGCACGTGCAGTTCACGTGCACGTGAGACGGGAAGGAGCAGCATGGGACACTGCCGACAACCTTGGAAGTTACACTCTGAGCTACTGCAGCGCACAGTATGAGAGAGCATTTTGAGAGGAGCTCAATTTCATCGAGTGCTGCAAATATTCAATGAGTACAGAAAATACTTCAATCTGAATCAGTTTAGTCAAGTTGTCTGTACGGGCACAGGCTCCCCACATTCGACAGCAGCAACTGCTGATCAAAGGTATTTTTCAAAAGGGAAAATGAGCAAGCTCTACTTATTTCAGCCTCAAGCAAAGGCAAGCTTTTAAAAAAATAAACTTTTGACTTTAGAATAATTTTTGATTTACAGAAAAATTGCAAAGGTGGTTCCCATTGACTCCAGGCCCAGTTTCCCCCTTTGTTAACATCTTACATCGGTAGGGTACGTTTGTCCTAATTAATTAACTAATACTTATGCATTCGTATCAATTATTCAGATTTCCTTAGTTTTCATCCAGTGTCCTTTTTCTGTGCCAGGATCTCCTCCAGGACACTGCATTACATTTAGTTGTCTTGTCTCCTTAGGCTTCTCTTGGCTGTGACCGTCTCTCAGACTTCCCTTATTTTTGATGACTTGACAGTTTTGAGGAGGATTTGACAGAACATCCTCAGTCAGATTTGTGTAATGTTTTTCTCGCGATCGGGCTGGAGTTACGGGATTTAGGGAGGAAGACCGAAGAGGCAGAGTGCCATTTCCATGATGATCCCTCAAAGGTCCATCCTATGGACAGGTACCTTATGGCGGTTGACATGCACCTGATCACATGGCTGCGGCAGCATCAGTCAGGTTTCTCCACTGTGGAGTCACTCTTTCCTCCCCTTTCCCACACTGTCTGCTGCGGAAGGAATGTACCACCTACAGCCCACACTTCAGCAGGCGGGAGCGATGCTTCACAAAGGGCAGTTTTCACGTGGGCAGATTATAGAAGAAGTTGATACTTAACTTCAAAGCTTGTTCTCCACGAGTGGTACCTTGTAAATTCTGTACCTTGGTTATGCTATAGCTACGCACACCCCCTCTCTTGCTAATAGAGCCCTGATTTGGTTGAGGTATTAGCTGGCCATGGGCAGAGACTGTCACGTGTCATCCTTTCCTCCTAGGCGCATGGCTAAACTACATCTCCCAGGCTTCCTTATTTCTGACCAGTAGGATGTGGACAGAAAGAATGTGCGCCCACAGAAACCGCCCACGCAGCCCAGCTTCTCCCTCAGGCTCCTCTCCAGGGAAGCGAATAATGAGACCATGTTTTAATAGTTCTAAGATGTAAATTTTAAAAGCTTTCAACCTCTCTGACATCAATGGCACCTTATGTTTGTCGAAATGTAATAACTTAAGCCAAAGTGTCACTTCCACTTTCCTCACCAGGGATTGGTTCTTGCCAATGTGATGGGAGGGGAAGCTTTCTGGGGTCCCTGACAGATGTTTTTTCAGTTTTAAAAAGGAGCACAAAAAAGGGATTTTTCCCCTTTTCCGCTTAAGGACTTATATGAATTGGTGTTACTATCTCGCAACCATAAGGAAATGAGTCCGGGGGCCAAAGTCGACGTGTTGAAAATGGCAGAGTAGAAATATGGAAAGAATTTGGGTTTTTAATGATGCTGTTGATCTTGGACTTACCAACAGTGGAATCAGATTTTTTCTGGACTTCCTGATATATGAACAATAAGTCTTTTAATTCAAAAATCATTTGAGTTACCTGCAACCCAAACCGTCCTAATAAATAGAGTGTATAAAGATAACTATGAGACAAACACACCTTCAGAAAGTCCGTCAAGTGTTGTTACAGAAAGGGTACCAGAACAGGAATCAGGGCAGGTAGGTTTGAGCCTGTGCAGCTGCCAACAGGCTGTATGATTTGAATCACATGACCACCTCTCTGGGATATGGTTTTCTCATTTCTAGAATAAGGGATCTCCAAGGCCTACCAGTTCTAAGATACTCATTTCTTGAGTGGATCTAGAGAAAGCTCTTCTGTGAGAGAAAGCTCAGAGACTTAAATACCTGGCCTAAGGTGTCTTCTATAGATAGTGCCCAAACCCTGTCTCTGATTTCTTGCCTACCAGTCCAGCCCACTTTTTTATGAATGCTTCCCCAAGAAGGCATTTGTTAGAACATATGTGATCCACACAAAGGTGTGAACTATTTAGTGATTGGACTAGACAGGGTCCTTTGGTCGTAAGAGACAGAAACTCAACCCAAATTAACTTAAGCCAAAAGGGAATTTATTGGTTTCCATAACTGCAAAGTCCTGGGATTTATTTGGCTTCACACGTGGTTGGTTCTGGGAGTCGAACAATGCTTTCAGCTCTCTCCCTCTCTCTCTTTCTCGCTTTTTCCAGGGACCAGTTTCATTCTTAGTCAAGATCTCTCCACGTAGGGACAGACAGACACTCATGACTTGCAGGCTGATGTTGTCCTCACAGGTCACCATCTTAGAGGAATCACCTTCCTTGTAGGGGGCCTATGTGGTTTTCTCAACAAACTTTGGGAAGAAGAATCGTACCTCCCCTAATCCATAGGATGGGATGCGGCAGACCCCTCCCAGCTAGCGAGGGCGCGATGCACTATCAAGTTGGCCGATCAGACTGCTCCATCCCCCGGCCACCTTGGTTGATTCAGGGAAGGGCCATTTCTGAGACCTTCACAGGGAAGGTAGTGGTTGGACATGAAATGACCTATCACTTACTTTCAAAAGGGACTGCCAGCAATAAACTACGAATTCCCCTCCCTCTAAATAAACAATGAAAATCAGCCCATTAGAAGACGCTTGTGAGACAGGCTTTGATAATTTCAAAGAGCTCAAGTCACAGCTGGTGACCGCAGGGGTCCTGAACAGTTTCTGAGGTGGTTTAAAAGCGAGGCTCTCAAACTTGAGTGACATCAGCATCACCTGGGGGCCTTGTGCACACAGACTGCTGGGCCCCTCCAGGGTTTCTGAGTCAGGAGGCGTGGGGTGGAGCCTGAGACTCTGCACTTCTTACAAGTTCGCAGGGACCTTGCTGCTGGTCCAGGGACCACACTTTGAGAACCACTGCCCTGGAACATTCCTGGGGGTTCTTACATGTGCATCATTTAGACACACACATCGCTATTACAGAAGAGGAATCTTACATTATTATTTATTATTATATCCATTGTTACAAAGAAAGAACACATTTCTTATTCTAGGCATAGAATAAAAGTCAGAGTAAATTAGGAGTCGTCTCAGAACCAGAGTTTTGAGGAAGGCTTTTGATCTGAACTTAGGAAAGGATCGACTTGCAAAGCCTTCCATGTGTGCAGGAATCATCTGGGCATCTTATTAAAATAGAGATTCTCCAGGGGCTGGCCTGGTTGCATAGTGGTTAAGTTCATGCGCTCTGCTTGGGCAGCCTGAGGTGCGCCAGTTTGGATCCCAGGTCTAGACCTACACACCACTTGTCAAGCCATGCTGTGGCAGGTGTCCCACATACAAAGTAGAGGAAGATCGCTACTGATGTTAGCTCAGGGCCAATCTTCCTCAGCACAAAAAAAAAAAAAAAAGAAAGAGAGAGATTCTTGGTCAGGGTTTCTGGGTTGGGGCCTGGGACTTTGTATTTCTGTCAAGCTGCTGGTTGCAAAGCTAGCCCACATAAACAAGGCTAACTCATACAAATTCTGGGGGAACAAAAGGTTTTCCGAGTCCCTAGTCACAGCCTTTAAACATAAGATGCCCGATGGTGAAAAGTCGGCTTTCTCAGAGGGTACCGAGGGGTAGCTTGGAAGCAGCCATCCACCTTCTTGCACTGTACTCTCCTTGAAGGCTGGAGATGCACAATCCAGCCTTTCTTCTTGGCAATTTAGTTCAGATGCCCCAACTTTTAGCTTAGGTAGCATCTTGCTGTGACCCTTTTATAATTTAGGTTGAAATTCTAACCTTCCAGGCGTTTGATTGCCTTTGACACACGTCCAAATGGCCTTACTTTTTAATTGCCTTCTTCACACTGTAAATAAAGCCCTTTAGCCCTGCAGTGGCCATGCCCACTACTGTGTCTGCAGCTCTTTCTTTCTCCTCCATCCTTGCTCCCATTCTTATCATTTTACTCTTTCGGTGCAAGGACCTCTGTTTTGGGTTACTGTCTCCAGAAGATAAAGTCACTGGATCTGTCTAAGCAGCGTTCTTTATACAATTTGGGAGCGAACTTGAATTTTCAATCAAATCCTTACTCCCTCACTCAATGACCCTCTGTGGCTCCCTAGTGCTGCCACACCAACTCTGTACTCCTCTGTCTGTGTCTAAAAGCAGTAATTTCTAGCGGCCTGACATCTAGCATGCTATGAGTTTTTATAAGTGACTCTTCTAATAGAGACCAGGACCTATATTATCAGACTAGTGATAATGCAGCCAGTAGCCAGCCTGGCTCAGCGTTCCTCTTAAGCTAAAAGCTGCATAATTTAAGAGAAGGGCTCAATGGTACTTCTCTATCCCAGAACCGTAGCTGGCTATCTTTTCCTCCAAAATCCTTGATTGCTTTGTATTAATAAGAAACAGGCCAAATTCTTTAACCAGTTTCCTTGAGTGAAAATGTTCTACTTGAACCTAACAAGGATGCATCTCTTAACTTATAATAAATGAGTGGGAGTTGCACAAAGGCAAATGAAACTCTCGAGCGTCCAGTCTTGTGCTTGTTGACATCTATGGATATTTAGTCAGTGTTGAATTCAGTTCAAGGTTGAATCACTTCCGGAAACCCGAAGCGCTCGCATTACACATGGGTGAGTGTATTTCCTCCAGGAGGTGCAGACCGTGGCATCTACTAGATGAGCGTGACTCACCAGTGTGTCTGGCTGCCGTACAAGCACGTATTGTTTCCCTGAATAAGAGGGTAAAAAGCCCCATAAAACATTACATGCTACAAACGGCCAGGGAATAATTTGACCTGCCTTGGTGCAACTTAATTTACACACTGGACTTCCAGAAAAGACACCAACAACTATTCCACAAATGCAGCTTCGTCTGAGCTCAGAACCAGGAACGGCTTTGATTATTTTTTTAGTTGAATTCCCCTCGCCACTTTTTTGGACTATAAAATTTTTAAGATAAAATAAAACTATGTGAAGGCAGGGAGAAAATTAAATAGAATGAAAATAGGATAAGAGGGGCTTGCAGTAGGCAAAATAGAAGAGGAAGACAAAGAACATGGATTTTTCTCAGATTTCTAAAACATTGCCACTTATTCTCAGCTCTACTGAATAAAATATACTTTCTTCTTTGCAGGGCTGAAAATTTTTTTCCCCCAAAACTTCTGATTGTAGCTATATTTAAGGTTTGACATACTGTCTCCAGAAAGAAAAATAAAGAACTTGTTCTTCAAGCTTGGATCACATCCAGAGGATATTGCTTTAAATAGAAGAATCATGCTGGTTTTGCAAATTGTGCTTGTTCTATATGATGCCGACATCTCTGGAATTTTATGTACATGAGGATGCTTGGATAAACACTGTGTACAGAGATCCTGAGTGAGCATTTGTATTAGTGAAGGGAAAAATTAGACTATAACTAGAATATTATCTGGATATTTCCCAACATGACCTGCATTTGTCCTGAAATAGTCAGCTAAGTGATGCTGGAGTGTCTTCTGAGGGGGAGTCTGACTTATTCGGAACATTTAGAAGTGAATAATGGACATGGATGCACATAGACTCAGTCTGAATTTGTTTCTATACTGAATCAGAATGAAGGAAAAGTGCGAGACAGTCACAAAAACGTGTTCTAGAGCCGTTCTTGGTTGGCCGTGCCCTGCGGCTGTGGAAAGCCTGGGTGTCACACAGGCTTTCACTGCACAGCGGAGTTGCAGGCACGAATTTCAGTCCTTTTCTTTATTTCTCAAACATTTTAAACTTTGTTTGCAGTATTTCAGTGCACTTTTAAAATTCTATCCATCAATTAATTGAGACCTCTAGCTCCCTTTCTGGAAGGTAATTGAACAGCAGACTGGAATCTTGCCATGGTTTCACAGAGTGCCAAGTTTTCTGAGCTCCCCTTTGGGTGGTAGATTGTTCTGGCTCTCATTGTCCTATCAGGTCCGTGTTCCCGCACCCTGCTGAGGGTAGGGCAATCTCTGGTGAGCACCAGGCCTCGGATCCAGCCCTCCGGGGCACCTCATGGCCATTTTCCCTCATCTCCTGCCGAGTTCTCCAGGGGGTGCCAGGAGAGAGTGGAAACCCCTCTTCCTCCCTCCTACACAAGTCTAAAAATGTCTTCCTAGTCTGACTGAAATCTCTCCCTCTTCAAACTCTCTCCTCCTGCATGTGCTGAGGCTTCTAGAAATAAAACCTGGGAGATTCTGTCTCAAACCTCTCACAGGCAAGGAAGCCCAGCCAAGAGTTTCTCCCTGCCTGAAGGCAGGAACAGAAAATGGAAAATATCTCCAAATATTATCCTGCCACAGGTATTTCTTGTTTTTGGATTCTTCAGTTCCTGGATCTGGACCATAATGTCTGATTTTCACAACACAACTTGGGTATAAACAACTCATGGGAGTCTGAAATCCAGGTTGCCATAATGTTGATTAAGAAAGGTGGATCCCGTGAGCATGGACTTAGAGGTAAAGATTGCAGTTTGAATCCCTCCCTTTGCTCCTCCCCCAGCATGAAGGTAACTTTCCTAACTTTTCCCCTCCTCGTTCCTTTTTCCCATCTCTATTACTGCTTAGTCCTAGCCTCCATTGGCCTTCACCTGGGCCTCCATAATAATCTCCTAACTGGTCCCTCTGTCTCCAGTCTCACCCTCTCCAGGCTATCATCTCTCTTAATGGTATACAAAAATACCATCATCTGAGGTCCTGGATCAAAATCCTTCAATGGCTCCCCATTAGCCAGAGGGCAGAGTTCAAATTTCGTAGCAATGGTTCCAGATGCTTCTGGATCGGCTTTCCCATGCTACTCAGTAGCAGATACTCCCAGTTGTCTTCCAAATTCCATTTTCTCTTTTTTCTATATTAGTATCACCACAAATTTTCAACTGAGCACATTGGCCACCATAACAGAATCTATTAGAAGCCTTTAGCAGTAGTTGTGGCCATGTGACTAGTTCTGACCAATGAGTTGTAAGCAGAAGCGTCCTGTGGTAGCTTCTAAGAATCTCCCTTAAAAGACAACTGCCTAGTCCTTTGTTCTTTTTTTCTTTTCCTTTCTTCCTTTCCGCTGCTCAGAATGTGGATGTGATGGCTGAATCTGGAGTAGCCATTTTGGACCACAGACAGACCTTAGAAATGGAGGCCATGAGTGGTGAAACAAGATGGAACGAATCTGAGTTCCTGAAGACTTCATTTCACTGACCTGCAATGCCACCCCAGTATCTCCTTGTTCCTCGCTGGTAACATATTCCTAAAGAAAATGCTCTCCAATCTCATTTTCCTTCCTTCTGTTCTCACCACCATGCTGAGCTGTTTGCTCTTCTTGAATTCGTCGCACAATTCTCTGTTTCTGTTCTTGCTGCTCCTCAGCTTTATGCTTTATCTTTCTGGCAAATCTCTTCTTGTTAAGACCCACTTCAATGGTCTACTCCTTTGAGAAGACTACTCATTCAAAGGCAGGCAAATTTGGTAACCCTTGCCTTTCGCCATCATTGTATCTAGAACATCTGCCCTAATAGAGTACTCATCACTTGCCAGTATCTATGTTTTACTTACCTGTTTGTTCTTCATCCCAGCTGGTGAACTCCTTCAGGTCGTGGCTATCTTTTTTGTTTTTTCATTTTGTATTTCCAGTGCCTGGCACACAATTAGATCCAAAACCATAATTACTGAATGAATGAACAATTGAATCAAATTCTCTGAGTCTCCATTTCCTCATCTGTAAAATGACAATAATAATAATTCCCATCTATAGATTTTTTTTGCGAATTTCGTGAGATGAGAAATGAGAAAGTTCTTTGTAAACTATAAGACATTATCAAGAAAACTAAGATATTGTGGATTTATCCAAATTCCTATTATCCTGGTCAATCACTTTGCACAAAAATAATTTCTATAGAATCCAGAGTTATTGATCTTCTTTAAATCTACAGGAAATGGAAACAAGGGATGAATTGGAATGAGAGCACACTTCTGATCTTAACAATATAAGAAATTATAGCCAAGGGTTCTTAAGGTCAACTTAATTTCTACTGCTAGATGGTTAAGTAAATTTGAGTCCAGCTCTCCCACAAACCTTGAGCTCTAGGTAACCCCTTCAGCCACTGGACAAAGCTCAGTGCAAAATAGTTATACTTAAGTTAAAGCAAAAATAATTCATGTTAAACAGCTCCACTTGCTGAAATCTCCTCTAGACCATAGAATAGGCATGAAAGCCAAGAGCTCAGGACGTTCACCACTTCCCCACGTCAGCAGCTTTAAGAGAACATGGGATGATGGGAGCTGGAGCCGGATCAGAGGCAGGATACACTCTGATTTCTGCCAATAGAAACCTCAGCAGCCAGGGAACTCTGGACATCCTTTGGAGAAAATGGACCCTATGGGGCGTTGAGCTTGCTCATCTCATGCTCACTTCTCTCTTGGGACTTGTATTCTGTGCTCTGCATCATCATAAAGTCACTCACCAGAGCAACTGTGTGGTCCTGATTCTGCCGTGGTTCTTCAACCACCTGCTGACCCTAGATCTTTGCTTTGGTTAGTTAAGACTTCCCAGCCCCAAGCTCTCTGGGATGTCTGGGAGTCGAAAAGCCCCTTTTTCCAGCAATCAATTTGCTCCCACCACTCCTATGGAATCCAGTCTTGTTTTGCCTATATTTTCCTGTCTGTGGCGGTGGAGGGGCAGGTTCAATGTCACCTCTTATATTATGACTCAATGACATCGGCTTTTAAAGCCAAAAGTATTTGTAAGATCTTCTTTTAAAAATACGGAAGATTTAACTACCTTCACTCTTCCATTTAAACTGATTTCAGAAGGAGACGGACGGTTCAAAGTGAAGTCGGGGCTCTTCTCCTCTGTATATTTGCAAATGCACAAAGCTGGGTCTGTTATGTCCTGTTTGAAAGGCCATCTATTTGTACAGCTTTATGCATCTCTTCACAGAACACCCATGAAGTCGCAGCTCATATTTCTGCTTTAAATATTCGATCTTTTGGCTTTAAACACCCATAAGGGTTATTTGTCAAAGTGGATCTTAAACCTCACCCCACAGCTCTGCAGCAGATCTTGAAAGTAATGCTGTAGGGGTGGAAAGGAAAGGGTGGGGGAGACGGGAAAAGTCAGCCATTCAGCAAGCATTTATTGAGTGCCAAGTATGTGCAGAGCATATGGCATCTAGTAATAGGTATGTGAGGGGATAAAAAAGAAATGGCAGATGTGTTCTTGCCCTCAAGATGAAGGAGACAGAAACATAAGCAATGTCAGTTCAATCCTAGATCCACACGTTTTAACCTTGTCTTTCAAAGACATTTGCATGAAGAGCAAGAGCCAGCAACCTGGGGCATGCATGGACATCTTAGCAGCAGCTATGTGTACACATGGGCACATGTGTAAGCATGAGTGGGAGAGAGAGAAGGAGAGAGGGTATGTGGGTACAGGCTTGGGACTGGAGCGGACAAAGAGTCACGCCTTGTGTGGAAGGTCCTTCCTTGACGTGTTTTCTCAATCATCTTTTGACTGAAGACTTTTCAAGATGTCTTCGTTTAGTTTTCTGAGGCCCCAGGAGCAAGCTCCCATGTTCTTTTTGCAGCAACGCATTTGTTCCCGCCATCCTCCTCATCCTTGGGATCCAGGCTCTTTGTTTTTCCAGATTCGTGTTTGTTTTGGTCTCATGGAAAGACAAACTTTCCCTGCCTCTCCTGGTCATTCATTTCCAGCCGAAGTCTCCCTGGTTCTGAACTGCGTTACGGCCAGACACTTGGAAGAACACCTGTTGTGCGTGGGCTGCGTGGCCCCGGGAGGGCCGTCTCCGTGTGCGCAAGCAGATGTGGCCTCCCTTGGCCTGCCCACAGGAGGCCTGACCACCCCGGCCCTCGGGCTGTGAGTGGAGCTTTGGAGACACTGCAAGGTCCTGCCGAGCCCTTAGGGAGGCACGCAGAGTAGTGAAGAGTCGGGCAGGCGTGGATCTGAATCCCATGTCCACTGGTGACTACTTTGTAAAACTTTGTCAACCACATTGAGCCTCATCTGTCAAATGGAAATCCTCTTATGGTGTTATTATGACAGTTAAATGAATTGATGCGTGTAAATGAATTAATGCGTAATCTTAGCACAAAATAAGCACTCAAATAGAATTTTAGCTGGTATTACAATACTAATATAGTTTTCGTTAATATTTGTGCATTTGCCTTGAGACTTTTCTTGAGGCCGAAGATATATTTGTTCTGTCCTACAAAGTATATGACTAAGAGAAAAACAGGAAATGTGACTTACTCCGTCCACTAAGCAAGCGTATGTAAGCACTGACTGCATTGCCAAGTGCTGTGCTGGGTCCCTCCCTCCTGCCTCCCTCCCTCGTCCTCCCACGAACATTTACTGTGTGTCTAAGACGTGTCAGGCACTGGGTTAGATTTTAGGAAAACAGCAGTGAGAGAGACAAATGTTCCCTTCTGTCACAGAGCTTATGATCCAGGGGAAAGGCATCTATTACTCAAGTACACCCAGGCATAAGTTCTAGGGAGCCACGGAGAGGTTCTAGATGCTACAGTAGTGCTCATCCGGTATGGGGGCTTCCAGATCTGCAGGGTCAGCAAAACCGTCAGGTTAGGAGTTTCCATTTATGAAGCTGCTCCTCAAAAAAGTAAGCGACTTGACTGCCATTAGGTCAGTTGTGTTTCCCTTATGTTTCTAGACGAGGCTGGCATTTTCTAATGAGATGTCAATCATGATTGATTTCCATGCTCCATATTTTGTGACAAAGCGACTCTTTATCAGAAGATAGGAACATAATGCCTACTGAAAAGGAAACATTTAAATCATTAAGATGTAAAAGACTGAGTCCTTAGGCACAATCCGATGAGTGTTTACTAACACTGAATGTCATGTGTTTTTTATTAATACTCCTGTTCTAAACTTAGTCATCTGGTCCAGATTTTACTAGAATATTTCTTTGTACATCATCTTCCACTGATGAAGACAAGAGCCAGATTATGAATATGGTTCTACAACTTCTCAAATTATTTCTGTGACTTCCTTCTGCAGCTGACAGCTTCAGTGCCTTTATAGAGAGAACAAAGGGGCAGGGAACTCATGTTTATTGATTACCAATTATCTGTGAGTGCTAAATGTAATCTCATTTAATTTTCACAAGTAGATCTCATTTCTATCTCTTTTTCCATATTAAGAAATTGAGGCTCAGAGAGGTTAAGAAATTTGTCCACATTTGCACACAGGGCCAGTATTCAAAGCCGAAATTACCTCGTTCCCAGTGGTCCTCTCAGTTTGGGCATGGATGTTCTGACCAGTCACAGAAAGTCACACGAAAGAGTTCATTTCCACCCGTGCATAGTATAGTTTAATTTATATAAACACTGCAAGGCTGAATAGCTCCACAATAATCACAGTTTAACTAATTAGTTTAAAGTAATAGGACAATAAAGGCCATTAGAGATGCCACAATAGGAAAATGATAATATATGTATCACTCTCTCTAAGATTATAATTCTACTTTCCTGTACTCATTAGAAGCTCTCTTTTCAGCATAACAAACTCACAACATTTGCCCTCATTCAATGTGTCTAAAATGAAGCCCATCCTCTTCCTTTAGGACTGGATTAGTCTCCCTTCTTTCCTGTTGCTTTCCACGGAGCCGTCCGTTTTCCCAGTCCCCTGGGGTCCAATCCCTCTAGCCATCTTTGACTCCTCCCACCTCCTCGTTCTCCCACATCCAGACAAGCATCATTTATCACGAGAAGCGCTTCTACGTCAAATGGCAGTATACACTCACTCTCTCACTTTTCTCAGTCTTCACAGCAGCCCCGAAAGCAGCTGTTATCAATTCCATGTTACCAATGAGGAAACTGAGCTTCCGAGAAGTCGGAAGCTGATCATCAGTGAAGATTCGAACCAAGGTCTTTAGAGACTACAAAACACCATCCATTCTTCCCTCATCACTGCTCTCCTGCTCATCTCCTCCCTTTCATTGCTCACGAAGAGACCTTGAGTCAGACTTGTATTCTTTATGCTCAAATGAGTCCTACGATTTCCTAACCATTTTCTTTCCTCAACTTCAATCAATATTATATGCCCCAAACCAGGTCTATCTTCTTAACCAGTCATCATTTTCCATTGTCTAATGCAGTAGTCCTTTTTTTTAAAAAAGATCTCTTTCTTCCATTTTTTTTGTTTTCTTTTTTTTTTTTCTGGGAAAGATTTACCCTGAGCTAACATCTGTTGCCAACCTTCCTATTTTTCATTTTTTACCTCCCCAAAGCCCCAGTACATAGCTGTATATATTCTAGTTGTAAGTCCTTTTAGTTCTTCTATGTGAGCCACCACCACAGCATGGCTCCTAACAGATGAGTAGCGCGATTCCACACCCGGGCCATTGAAGCAGAGCATGCCAAACCTTACCCACGAGGTCAATAGAAATAATGTTCTTTTTAAAATATCTCTCCATTAAGTTTTTTCTTAAACTTTTACCCTGACCATCGGCTGATATGAGTATATATAGTTATTTCATACTGCCTGCAAATAGTATGGTCTCTAGTGACTCTTTCATGTGTCAATTTGAGATTCACAGCCCTGGGTGGTAATTGCTAAAAAGGTGGTAAAGACCCTTTAAACTCTGTTCCCAGGTCACATTCTACTCTTCAACCTGACGCATGGTGGGTTGAAGTTGGTAGCCTGATGCCAGGCGCACAGGAGTGTTCCATCAACATTCTGCTGCTCATTGATCTTCTCACGGCTCACGGAAGGCACTCTGCTCTGGCACGTTTCTGGGCTCTGACCATGCAGGAGCCCTTGATCCCAACATCTTCCTTTCCTCTCCTTTTTATTAGATTTTAAAAGATAGCAGCTAATATTTCCTGAATGCTTCTGATGCTCCAGACATTTTCTAAGGGTGTGACGTGTATTAACTCATTTAAGCTTCCCAATATCCTATGCAGTGGGCATTAGCAGGACCTCTTTCTGGGCCTCAGTTTCTGAATTTGTAAAATAAAGATTAAAACAATACTTACCTAATAGGATTGTTGTGTGGATCAAGTGAGTTAATACATGAAGTGTCTAGGACATGGGAAGCACTTAATAAATATTAGCCATTATTATCATTATGCCACCTTCTCATTGTGGAAATTTAAAGCTCATGCTGACTAAGGACTTGCTCGTAGCCCAGTCAAGCCAAGATCTGGGCTCAGCCATGTCTCCGGAGTCTGAATTCTCAAACACTGGACTCCACCACCTTCTTAGCTCTTTTTCCTACTTCCTCCAGGAAGCCTTGGTCACTCATTTATGTCCCTAATATTTCCTCTGAATACATCATGATATGAAGCATAGCAGTACCCTCACATAAGACCTTCAATACAGGAAATCACTGCCATCCTTGTTTCAATTGTGTTAACAATTAGGGAGGGACAGGTCTCTGTGAATGACATAATTTTTCCATTTCCTACTTGTGCTGGGGCCCCCAAGGCCTCCCTTGGGTTCAATGACTTGCTAGGAGAACTCACATTACTCAGCATATAGTCATAATTATAACTAAGATTTATTACAGCAAAAGGATACAAAGCCAGCAAAGGGAAAAGGTGTGTGGGGCAAAGTCTGGAGGAAACCAGGCACAAGCTTCCGAGAGGCCTCTCCCAGTGGAGTCACACGGGTCACACTAATGCCTCCAGCAATGAGTTGTGACAGCACATGCGAAGTGTTGGCTACCAGGCCAGCTCATTAGAGATTCAGTGCCCGGGGTTTTTACTGGGGGCCAATCACGTAGGCACTCTCTGGCCAGCACGTAATCCATTCCAGACTGGCAATTCCTTTCTTTATTCTTTATGGGAATAATGAAAGCAGCTACTCAGCAGGAACCACATTGCTCCTACAAACAGTTTAGGGACAGTGAGTCACTCTTATCAGTTCTGGGAATGGGGGGAACTCTCCTGGGATGCTTATTTTTACATGTCAACTTGGAGGGTGTTTTGGGATGAGTTTAACATTTAAATCAGTAAATTTTGAGTAAGTAGATTGCCTTCCATAATGTGGGTGGGCCTCATCCAATCAGTTGAAGTCCAGATTAGAACAAAGAGACTGGCCTCCCCAGCAAGAGGGAATTCCCAGACAGACGGCCTTTGGGCTCTGAATCAGCTCTCCTAGGTCCCCAGCCTGTGGACCACACTGCAGATTGTAGACTGGCCAACCTCTAGAATCACATGGGTCAATTCCCTGTGTTACCTGTCTTCAGGCATATTTTTGTACACACAGACATCCTTTTGGTTCTGTTTCTCTGGAGAACCCTGAGTAAGACACCTCCCCAAATCCAAATTCCCAGATGCCAGTCAAGGGTCAACCTTGCAATGCAGGCCCTCCTAACGATAGCAGTCTCAGGCCGTCTGTGTTTTCATTCTTTTCTGCACACAACTAAGTGTTGTGACAGCAGAAGCTGCTAGGCGGTGGTCCCACAGAGCAGCAGAGCCCGGGAAAAATGAGAAATGATGAGGCAGAGAGAAAGGGAGTGGAGAAAAGTGGGCTGGTGGTGGCAGAGAAGTGGAAGCAGCAGGCGCACCATCCTGGAGTTGTGGCTTCCTTACAATGGTGGAGCATCTGCAAGGAAACAGGAGATGTCTGTGGCCGGGGGAGCAGAAGGAGAAGGTAACAAGACGCCCCTTTCTTCCACGAGACCTGACTACATAATTGTGGTTTGTGGTGGATTAAAGATGGCCAGAAATTCTTTGCCACTCCTTACATGAAGATGGAGAATCTGCTCCCCTTCTCCTTGACTCTGGGCTGGCCTATCATTTGCTGCAACCCAAAGAACACCGCAGAATTGACATTGTGGCTGTTCTAGGCATCAGCCTTAAGAAGGCCTGGCAGCTTCTGCTCTTGTGCTCTTGGGAGCCATGAGTCACCGTGTCATGTAGATCCACTACTCCGCTGGAGAAACCACTTGGAGAGAAAGAGAGAGAGAGAGAGGCTGCGCCAGCCCCCTGCTGTTCTCGCTCACCCAGCTGGGGTCCATGCGTGTGAGGGATGCGTGAGTGCATGATGGCATCTGCGTGAGCGACCCCGGGAAGACCAGCAGAAGAATCGCTCTGCTGAGCCCACTCATATTATAAAATCACGAGCAAATAAGAAAATGTTGTGACCTTAAAGCACTAACTTTTAGGATGGTTTATTTCATAGCAAGAGATAACTGGGGAAACAGCTGAAACGGTCCGAGAGCAGTGGCTTCATTGTAATGGTGGGGCACCGGAGTGGAAAGCAAGAGACCTCTGTGGCTTTCTGGAGCAGGATGACCCCGTGGGCCTACACACGAGGTACTCCTTTCCAGTTTCCACTGTTCCACAACACTGACATGTGTCACTTCACAGAGGAAACAATCTGTACCCTTCTGAATTAAGCTTTACCCTAGAATCTTTTCCAGACCTTCCCAACCCTCAAACCGAAGTTTGTGAACGGTTGATTGGGATCCCAGGCACAGTGAGTCATGTTCGTCTTCTGAAGGCCTGCTGCCTTACTGGAGATCTTAGAGCACCAAAGTTCAGGCCCTGGTCTCATCTCTTCACTCGGGGAGGCAAAATGCCACATACAACCTCATCTCCGCAAAGATTCTCAGCACGTGCCTGGGTACGTCCACGCAGGATGGCCACTCAGTGAGTCCAAAAGCGCAGTCGTTACCCCGAACACCAGTCCGACTGGTTTCATCGACAGAATTGGTGGGTCATTTAGTTGGAGCAGAAACTGGACCTTTGATCCATCATCGCAAATATTTTCCTCTCTCTTTTATGCGTGAGGAAACCAAGAGGAAGAGACAGAAAGACAAAGATCCCATGAATTGCCAGAGCCACTCAACAAGTCAAAGTAGAAGGTGGGGCCACCACCCAGGGCTCCAGAATCTCTCTTTAGGGCGTCCTCCGCTCTTGGCTGTGTTCATCTTTGTTGATGGGTTTGTATGGTCCTCTGCTGGAGAGGGCATAGGCACAGCCCAGCATTTTTTTTTATTACCTTATACAAACTATATTTCCTCTTAGTGACATCACTGTATTATCCTGCACACTTGATTAGTTTGTTATGGGCAGTCTCATCCATCTCTTGGGAAAAAAAAAAATGTTCTGATAAGAAATAAGTTCCCCAAGGCCTACATGTTGAGGGAGAATATGTAAGCCTAGCCAATGAGGGGAATGCGGGAGGCCCTCCCCGCAGATTACCTCGGGAGAAAGAATTGCCTGACTTAGAAACACGACATTTTTCTAGGCCACCTCATTTCATCTGATAAAAAATGACCACTTTCCAATATGTTCATATTAAAGAAAATAAATGAAAACATGGCTAGGAGGTAACTCGAATGGTAAATCAGAGTGAGTAAAATCTACGTGTGCAGATCCAGTCAGTAGACACTCTGTTTTATTTATAGCATATGGAGGGTTCTTTCATTCACCCGTCCATCCATCCTTCCGTCCATTCAACAAACATTGATGGAACACCTACCACGCGCAGCGCCCCATGGAGACACGGAGGTAGAAACCATACTTCCTGCTCTCCAGGGACGGCCTTTTACAGTCTCATAAAGGAGATAAGACAAGACGTGAACACAAGGAACTATGATCAAGGTAGTAAATGAGTAAGTACCGAGGAGAGAAAAATAAGGTGAGATGAAGGTTCAGAAGAGGGAGGCATCACTTCTGGCCAAAAGAAACAGAGAGTAGAAGGATTTCTTCAAAGTATGATCTATCACCCTCCGACTCCTGGTTTAAAAGCCTCACACAGTTATTAGCTGTATGACCTTGGGCAAATCATAAATTTTCTGTGTCTTAGTTTGCTTATCTTTTAAAAGGAACGGTTGGACTGAACAATCTTGAAGGTCCTTTCCGCTCTAAAGTAGTGGGATACATAATTTTTCATGAGAGGGCCCAGCAAAATATGTGACAATCTTTTCTTTATACAACCAGAGTAACTCTTTAAACCTAAATAAGATCATGTTACCCACGGCTTAAAACCCTTTCGTGGCTGCATTTCAAAGAAAAACTACACCCTTTTTGATGGCGCACAAGGCCCTGCGTGTCTGGCCCTGCAGTCGCTGTAGCCCCATCTCCCAGACTCCTCCTCCCACCTCGGCTGTCTGGTCACAGGGACCCCTTTTCCATTCCTAGTGCGCCAATCAGGACCTTCACACATGCTGTTCCCTCTGCTGAAAATGCCTTTCCTCTTCTCTTAAAAAAAAAAAGTGTGTATAATTTTTATGAAAGGAATAAAAGTACACAATGTAAAAGGGTCAAATGAAACTATAGGATTCTAACCCAAACCCAGAGGGCCCGGAAGCTGGGAGGAGTAGAAAGTGTCCCAATGTTTAGACTTGTGCTTAAACCCTTGTTTCCACGTACCTCTCCCGCACTTCCTCTGGGCCTGGCCTCCCAGCTGTGGAGTCCTCCAACTTTTCCGGGGAATAAAAATCCTCTGTAATCCTGGCAGGCTAAGGGAGGGACGGCTGCCTGGATGGGTGGGATGGAGGAGGGAATCTGGGGCTCTAGGTGTGCTTGATGCTGACTTTCAAACCATTCTCCTGATTTCCCTGCCACACGGCTGCCCCCCTGCCCCCGCCACACCTCAGGCGCCGTCCATTCCTGAAACTCTTCTGGGGGGCCCAGGGCCAGGATTGGCTCCTTTTCCATCGGTGTCGTGTCTACAACCACATGGTATTCAGCATTCTCAGTTTTGCTAAGTCCTCCTTCTACGTTCTACCTTCCAACTGTGTTCATTCTTTGCAAACACGATGATCTCTCTCTTTACCCATTCTCTTTGTCCTTCTGAGTTTCTTTCTCGTTAATTCTTTTGATACTTAATTTTAGGAGGATTTTTGGAAGGGATAAAGATGAAAGAAGGTCTTATATTTTCCATGTTTAAGTGGATGTCTCTTCCCTTGTCTCATTCTTAGACTTTTCATCCTTTAGATATCAGGTCCAAGGTCAGAGGTGGACTCCCTCGACCACAGGTCCAAGTGGATCCTCCTGGGATTATCTGTCAGAGTGCCCTGTTCACTTCTTTCACAACATTTAATACAAGCTACAGCCCTTTCCGGATGTGTTGACTAATTGTAAATGCATATGTTTATTGCTTTGTTTAAAGTCTGTTTGCTCCTACTAGGATGCGAGCTCAGGGAAGGAAGGACCATGGCTCTTTTCTTCCCCAGTTCATACCGAGGGCTTAGCATCGTGCCGCACCAGGGCAGGTGGACGAGAAGTCTTAATGGTGAGTGTTGACAAACACCAGGATCAGATCTTAGACTCCACTGAGAGAGTGCCGCCAAGGCAAGAGCAGGCTAGAGACTAGAAAAAAGACAATGATGTAGCAAATTGCATAAGAGCATGGACTCTGGAGCTGGACTTTCTGTGTTCAAATCCTAGAAGGACCACTCACTTAGCTGTGTAAACTTGTGGGTAAATTGCATGAAAATGGAGATAATCAGAGCACTCTTAGCTCGCGAGACTATTGTAAAGATTAAAACGAGTCAACGTTAGAACAGCGGCCAGCCCGTCGTCAGTGCTTCCTCAGTGTCGGCTGTTACATATCAGAGCGCTGGGCTTCAGGAGGCCTTGGCTCTGTGAGGACTGAAGTTTTGCTTTAAGAATTTAAGGCTAAACTTCTATAGAATATAAACAATTTGGCATTGCATGTCTGGAAGGTTTAGAATCCAATTTTGAATTCTGGGTTCTACTTCTTAGGTTTTCGTTGTGTTCCCACTTATGTCCAGTAACTTATAAAGTAGGGCCCCCTGGCATGGCCACAGAAAGAGGACTCTTCCTTGGGGACAAGTCACGGTGGGGAGGACGGGTGAAGGACTGTAGGAAGGAGGTAACTTGATAAGCTTACAAGAACAGAAGGGCTGGAAAGGGTCGGGTGTGAGGGTCAAGAAAGGGGGTTTGGGTCCCAGACAGGCTCTGGTTGAAATGCCAGCTCTGCCACCACTAGCTGATGACCGTGAGCAATTGACTAGGCCTCTTGGTGCCTCAGTTTCCTTAGCTAGTGCAAATATAAGAGCAGATGATGTGCTTAGAAAACTTAGGCCAGTACAAGATGCAGAGGAAAATGCTCTGGTATTTAAATTATTAACTTCATTATTAGGATGAGTCAGGAGACCTGGGTTCTAATCCCGCCTCCCAATCTGACTGGCAATGTGGCCTTAGAGGAGTCACTTTCTTTTTCTACGTCCAAGAGGCTCATCTATGAAACCAAGTCACTCTTCGTGTTTCTTTGCAGCTTGTGAGTCAGAATTCTGCCAGCGGCTATCTCTGGACACCCCCTACTCCCACCCCCTACTTACACACATGCGCACACACACACACACACACACTCCTGGGATCCTAGGCTTTTTCCGACTTTTGCCAGGACAGTATTTCCAAATTTTGGTGTGCTGCTGTGCAAAATTAAGCTCCCTTACCGTGTGAAGGGTCAGTGGAAGCCAGCCTCTGTGCCAGCCCCTTGGTCTTCACACCCTGGTGTGGTCCCCTCCCACAGAGTACAGCTGACTGGTGTAACCAATAGGAGTTTCCAGAAATGTCAGAGGGTAACTTCTGAGACCACATCATGAGAAACCTGGAGGCTTTCGCCTTACTTCTGGATCACCCATTCTGGAGGAAGCCAGCCGCCAAGTCAGGAGGACACTGAAGCAGCCCTGTGGCGAGGTGTACGTGGTGAGGACCTGAGACCTCCTGTCAACAACCAGCACTAACTTGCCAGGCATGAGAGTGACATGATTCCTCATCCTCAGTGAAACCTTCAAGTGCCTAGTTCCGGCCAACACCGTGACGGCCACCTCACGGGACACCTTGAGTCAGAATCACCCCGCCCAGTGCTCCCCAACATCTAATCCTCAGAAACTGTGTGATGATGCACGTTTGTTGTTGGACGGGCCCTCCGAGTTTTGGACTAATTTGTTATGCACCAATCCATAACCGATACAGGGCTCCCGGGGAGCACGTTGGGTATTGTTCCGTCGGCTTACAAGCGCAGAGTCCCTGGTTAATCTTGGCGTTGGCTGAAACCCGGGAACCTTCCCCAAATATCAGATATTTCTCTTCCTTCAGGTAGCAGGCCGTTTCCCTGATCTTAACACCTTGGATTACAGTGCCTTTCGTTATTCTGAAGGTTTTTTTTGCATATCGAGGCATTATTCTGAGGTTTCTTGAATGCCCAGGCCTACTCCAGGGACTGACAAGTTTCAGAGTCTTTCAGTTGCACAATTATGTTTCAAGGCCCTGAGAGCGACCCATGCAACGTGTTCACACCGTTCTGTGGACGATAAAATTTGTGGAAGAATGATAGTTACTGACAACGGTTAACACCACTGTCTCTTTCTACTTCAGCTTCCACTCTGTCATCCTCCCCTTCACGTTCAGGGATGTGAGAGTGGCCATAGGCATTTTTGGCATCCAGTGAAGGCAAAGTTGAGTTTAATTTAGATTTAGTGGGATACGTTTTGTGGTTCACAGGCACTTGTGTGTGGAGTTAAGCAATTTATGGCCTTCTCAGTGTTGGAATGGCTTCCAGCAATGTTCCTGGAAGTTTTGCTGTGCTGACACAAAGGGGCTTGACCCAAGCTCTATCGTGATGAGAATACATGCTCTACCACGTCCTGCAGGCACCAGAGGCATGCGAGCTGGGGAACGGAAACAGAGCCAGAAGCCCGTCTGCGGAGAGTTCTTCCAATCTTCCAACGCGTAAGACTGTAAGCCACAGATTGATGAAGTTGACACCTGGTTAAAAATACCAAAAATTAAAAAATTTTATCATTTGACAGAATAAAGACAAGTATTTTTCTGTTTGCTCTATAGAGAATGATATTACAGTCATATTCATATAAGGAATGACCAAAGCAAAAACGTAGCCAAAAAAACTAAAATTAGGGAAACAAGTATAGAAGGGTGTCAATTTGTGCCACTGTTAGATTTTTCTGGATATTGCCAAGTCTGAGGTGTTTGTCAGCTTTTCAAAATTTGTAATGTATTGTGATTTCTCTTTCTAAGTAAATATTCACTTTCATACATGGCTTTGTATTTACAATTTTGTGGGGATTTTCTTTTTTCCTTCTTCTCCTCAAAGCCCCCCAGTACATAGTTGTATATTTTAGTTGTAGGTCCTTCTAGTTGTGGCATGTGGGACGCCTCCTCAGCATGGCCTGATGAATGGTGCCGTGTCCGCGCCCAGGATCGGAACTGGTGAAACCCTGGGCCACCAAAGCAGAGCACGTGAACTTAACCACTGTGCCACGGGACAGCCCCTGTGTTCTCCTTAAAGAGAGTCCCCAAGGTTGCGTTTGCTTCAGGCTCCTGAAACCTGGCTGGGCTCCTGCGCCTTTGCACTTGGCTCCAGATGGGCAGCGGGAGTCCCTGCCTTCCGCCCGTGCCTCCGCTGGGCGCTGCTCTGAGCTGCTCCCCACCTGTGATCGCTAGTTCTCGGAGCCCTCATGAGGCCCCTGGCTCCTCTTCCTCTTGGTTCAGACCCTTCGTTTTCTGAGTTCATGCTCCTATCACCATTAGCAAGTGTCGACGTCTCCCTTCTTGAAGCCCAGTCTCGTCGTGAAGCCTTCAAGGACTTTGTCTTCGACAGAAGCCCATGGAATGTTCTTCTGGGTCTCTGTTATTTGCACCTGCCTCTTGGCCTCTGTTAGCCCGTCAGCTCCATGAGGGCGGGAAGCACATCTGAATCACTCGCCTGCGCTGAGCACAAGTGCAAGCAAAGGACAAGAAAGGTTGAAGGAATAAACGAGCAGATAAATTGTATTATCTATCTGTTGGCATAAAAATGAATCTCCATTTGTGTGATCAGTTTCCAATTACAGTTCAAAATCTCCTAGCTCCAACCAGGCAAATTGCCCAAAAATCCGTGAGCGCTTGGGGAAAGAATCTGTTTTCAGCGCAGGGACGTCCTCTTTGCTTTTCCGTCGTCGAGCTTCATCCCAAATTTTCTTCTTCCTTTTTTCCACCCTTTTCCACTAGCCTCTCACACATGCAGACGTGTATACACACACACACACGCTTATGCTTACATGCACTGGAGGAATTGGTTGTGAATTACCTGAGGCTAATGGTTAGAGTTATTTATTTAACGCTTAACTTTGTTGCCCATTCACTGTAAAATCTCGAAAGGGTAAGAAGAGAGGGAATCCTGTGATGGGGGGTCAGCAACGCCCTGGTGAGGCCTTGTGGAGCCGGTCCTGCTCCAGCTGACCGTTTGCAGAAGATGAGAGACATTGATCTGAAAATGAGCCTCAGGAGAGAAAATGCATGTGGAGGAATGAATCTGTTAGTCTCTCAGAGGTTAACAGGAAGGATGCCTTATTTTCCAGCAATAACACACTTCCTTCATTGAGATAAGTGACCTCTAGCTTTATTTCCTCGCAAACTAGATTATAACCCTCTAAAATGAAACACCTCGCCCTATGATATTTTCATGGAATGGAGCGGACAGCTGTTGTGTTTGCCTGTCCAGTATCCATTACCTGGGATTCTGATAACAGTCCATTGGGTTTATAGCAGGAAGAGGGGCTCACTCCATGCCTGGATCCAGGAGTAGGCCCAGGACTCAACCTGTGTAAGACATTCCTACCCCAGAAATTAAAATTTGAATAAAGTGTCAAAAAAATGAAAATTTTTGCAATTTTTTCTTTTATCTCAACCTAAGTGGCTTGAAGAACGTGTCCACTTATTCCTGGCCCCAAATCCTCGAAGCTATTCCTATACTAAGATCTGTTTTTTCTTTCTCTTCCCACCTACGAGCTACTCCTTAACCTTTCAATTGTTTTCTTTCTTTTTCTTCTTACGCATTCCAGCATAGATTTCTGTAGCCTGCAATCCAAGAACCTGGTAGATACAGATAGATGAAGTGGATCTGAGATGTCGAGAAGACCAAAATCTGGGGCTGGAACTAGTCATAATGGTACAGCACGAAAAACTTGTTTCTCAGAACTCCCGTTTCTTTTCCATTTTCACCTGGCTGTGAAGCCACAAATTCCCCTTCCCACAGCACCACCTCCACAAACTCAGCGCCGTGGTGCCCTCTCCAATTTCTTCCTGGCAACATCTGGTCTCTGAAGAGGCACCGACATCAGCCATCATTTTTTTGGTCAATACTTTTCAAGCACCTACTCTGTCAGACGCTGTTCCAGGTGCTCAGGATGTATCAGCAAGGTCTCTGTTGCAGTGGGACTTTCATTCCAGTGGTGGAAAACAGACAATGATCAAGTAAACAAATTAACAATGGAATTGGGCAGAACGATAAGTATTATGAAGGGTGACATGATAGAAAATGACTGGGATGGTCTAGGAGGACTTCCCTGAAGAGCAGACATTTGAAATGGGGATCATTTGTGGGAACCAGCCACATCAAAATATGGGTCCAGGAATGAAACAGCAAGTGCAAATGTCCTGAGGCAGAGATGAGCATGCTGTTGTGCTGGTATGTGTGAGGGAGAGAGGTATGAGAGGTCAGGGATGTATGCATGGGCCAGATCATGTTGGGTTTTGTAGATTATAGTAAGAAGTATGTGTTTTATCCTCATTGCCATGTTAAGCATTGGAAGGGGATGACATGATATGATTTATGTTTTGTGGGTTTTTTCCTTCTTCTTCTCCCCAAAGCCCCTCCCCCCGCTCCTGGTGCATAGTTGTATATTCTAGCTGTGAGTGCCTCTGGTTGTGCTATGTGGGATGCTGGATCTGAACTGGCGAAACTCTGGGCCACCAAAGTGGAGCGCATGAGCTTAACCCCTTGGCCACCGGGCCGGCCCTGATTTATGTTTTTCAGAGATGACTGACTGCATTATGAATCATCTACTGTAGAGGAGAGAAACCAGCTGGAAGGCCACAACAGCAGTTGTTGCAAGAGATAATGGGGCTTGAGCAAGACTGGAGATGGAGAGAAATGAGAGGATAAGAGGCATATTTTGGATGTGGAGATGAAGGTGCTGGAAAAGATGGTGCCATTTGCTGAGATGAGGACAACTGAGGAGACAGAGGTTGATGGAGGAAGTGGAGACCAAGAGTTCTGTGTCAGTCATGTGAATTTGAGATCGTCCATCAGACCTCCAAGTGGAACAGTCTGGAGTCCAGTGGAGGAGTCAGAGCTGATGGACAGCTGGGAGTCATTAGGATATGGATGGTATTTAAGGCCATGGGACTGGATGAAGTATCCATGGAAAATATAATGACAGAAGGGAGGAGAAGAGTTTGGTCTTGGTTCAAACCCCAGGGCAGTTGACTATTCCAACACTGAGCCGTCATAAGTAAATTAATAAATAAACTTTTCAAGACTCTTATTCAAGATCTTAGTCGAGGTCTTTGACCTTGGTGAGTTTACAATCTAACGTAATGTTTTAAAGGGGTTATTAGTATTATTTCTTTAGTGGCAGCATATTCCCTAAAAGAGATCTATGGCTGAATCCAAATCTACAGGTGACGATGTTCTGGTTGCTGCTGGGGTGGGGTTGGGGGCTAGTCGGAAGTCCCACCTCTGAGAGTTCCCTCAGGTACCTCCTCACCAACACTCACACTCCAAACGGTCTCTGAGGATCCCCCGCGGAGCTCTGTGGCTGCGTGAGAGCAGTGAACAATCCGCCACCTCTTTCAAGTCTCTGCTTGAATGTCACTCTTCAACAAGACACCTTAGAAAAATTGCAGACTTTCCCCATCCCCCCTTGGCTCTCCTAAGACCTGCAGCCTGCTCTTTGTTTAAAGCACATATCAAAGACTAACATAGATGTGGTTTACTTATTATTTTTTATTTTGTTTCAATTGTTTGTCTCACCTTGCTAGAACATAAGCCCCACAAGGGCAGCAATTTTGTCCGTATGTTGAAGTTTCCTCCACATTTATAAGTAGTACCTAGCACATGGCAGCACTCAATAAATATTCCTTGAGTGAGTGAATGAGCTAATGTTACAGAAGAAGCACTTCCTTAGTGGACAGAGTCTTTTTTTATCCCTCAAATATTTATTGAAAATCTAGATAATCTACTCTGTGCCAGATAATACAGGAAAAGTAAAGACATTTAGAAAATTAGATTTTATATAAGGCTTTGCCTTATTCTAGGTATCTTGGAGAACTCTGTAGTGTAATTTCTGATTCTAAAGTAAAGTAAGCTGGCCCTGGTGGTCTCGTGGTTTAAGACCCGGCTCTCACCGCCGAGGCCCAGTTTCGCTCCCCGGTCAGGGAAGCTCACTATCCATCTGTGGTTGTCAGAGTGTGGTGGCTGCGTGTTGCTGTGATGCAGAGAGCTATGCCACCGGCATTCCAAATACCTTCAGGGTCACCGTGGTGGACAGGTTTCAGTGAAGCTTCCAGACTAAGATAGACTAGGAAGAAGGACCCGGCCACCCACTTCCAGAAAAGCTAGCCATGAAAACCCTGTGAATAATGGAGCATTGTCTGATACGGTGCTGGGAGGTGAGAGGATAGTTGCCCAAGGACTGAGTTGCTAGGGACTGGAATCCAATCGGCAGCACTAAGACAACAAAGAGAAGAGTGATCTTTCCTTTCCGTTTTAAATTGGCACAGCGGTGGGCTGGGAGAGCAGGCTGGGTTTCCACTCCCACCCTAGAATGGCATTCTGAGTCCACCCCCTGCACCTAACTTTGCAGCGCCTCTGAGCAGAGCAGGCAGGGCATTCCTCTCTGACCAGGGCTTGGCCCCAGGGCTTGCCTTGCCCCACGGAAAGTGAGCAGATGTGGTTTGAGCAGAGGTTCTCGTGGTGCTTGCCCGGTCCGGCTCGTCCTGGGCTTTTGCCATCTGCCATGAGATGCGCAAGTCCCCACCAGACACCTGTCCCAGAATGAGAGACAGGGAGAGCACCCTGAACTCAACCCGAAGTCAGGAACTGAGCATCCTGCCACTCCACAGACCTGTGAACAAAAAGCTAAGGTTTGCTGCTATAAGCCACTGAGATTTGGGGGTTGTTTGTACCAAGAATTAGCGCATTAAAAATCTGACTAATATAGCCACAAATAAACATAACGAACTTAATAATTGCGGCTCTCCTTGCTGGAATTTAAAATGAAAAGAAAATTCCACCTTCCATTAAAATTGGAATTAGAAGGCATTTCATGGTTTTTAAAAAAACTTCCTTGAAGGCAAGCACGCTAAAAAACTAACACTGTGGTATATTTCCTAAGGGAAACATGATTTAAGAAGCAGTTCTGACAAAGGCAAAATGATCCTGCAGTGAAAGAGCAGAGGGGCGGGTCTGGCTGGACTATGCGCCCTCCCTTGAGCGAGCGGGGTACTCAGTAATCGCCTGGTGTGCCTGCATCCAGAAAAGGGGGACGTCGGAGCAGACGGTTGCTCAGGTAGCCTTCTGCCCCAACATCAGATTAACCGTTCTTACATAGAAGCAGAAGAAATGTTATTATGTCGCAATAGAAGGGAAGTACTCTACTGACAAATGGAAACAATTAAGAATTTTTTAAAGAGTAAAAAATACTCCATGCAACTGAATTAGTCTGCTATTATAAATAGAATTTAAAAAGCAAACGGAAAGAAAAAAGACACCCCCAGACTGAACTTCATCCAAAGATAAAAGTCTGGTAAGTAAGGCAGGTTATTCTACAGAAAGGCTGGTGGACGTTTTTCTTTGATAAGAAAATAAATGAAGAAGCAGAGTATCATTTTTGTTTATAAGAATAAACTTTTGCAAAATAACAGGTGACTAGGAAGCAAATACGTTGAATGTTACTCTTGTCTAACTTCGATGGGGCAAACGCCGGGTCAAGTGGCCGGGCGCTCTCTGTAGGGTCCTGTTCACTCTGCTTAGAGTGGCTTTGTGGAACTGGTACCCTGGCCTCGCCAAGCTTCACTCAGGGCTGTGTCCAACATCCCGGGGGGCAGGGGGGACGGGGGCAGAGCTGTAGAGATGGTTGCCCTCTGAAAGGCAAACTTTATGCGAGGAATTCCTCTTTAGTTGTTTTTTTTCCACAACTCCTCTTCAAGAAAGACTGTCTCAGTAAAATGTCTTGTCTTTTCCTGCTCACTTTTCACAGTCTGCCTTCACCCAGCAATCTGCTTTGTTCCGTCAGGGAGCCCTGTCATCTCTCAAGGCAGGGAGAATCATCAATGGCATCTCACTTCAACAAATTAGCCACAGTGTTTATACTTCAAGTCCTGGGGGCTGAGCTTTCTTGCAGCTCAAGAAATTCCCAGGATTTTTCCAAGTGGGAGGGTTTTAATCCATTGCATTTTACTTCTTTAGCTGAGCATACGTTATTCTATGTGATCCAAGTGAATGCCTTAAACCCAACTCTTGGAAATATTCACACATACACACACATACATGCTGTCATCCATTGATGCAAATAAAGAAGCCAGGATGATGCAAGGGAAAGAAACTGATCTGACAGGAGACTTGGAGACTGCATTCTAAGCTCTGGTTCAGGTGAGCCGGTTGTGTGACTTCAGGCCGATCTCTTCTGCCCGACCATCTCTTTCCTCCATGGTAAAATGAAGAATGAAGGAGTTGGGTTGGATTATTCCTGATAGCTCCTCCAGCTCTAACATTCTAGAACTTTAGACTTCTAATTGTTGGCTAGGTAGGGATGACCTTTCTTAAGACAAGGAGGTAAGAAACCAGCGTGAATCAGCTCAACGATCAACTTTCAGCTCAAGTAAGAGATAACACGTGATGGGGGCAGAAAGATAGCCCCGAGGGACCCACAAACCCTTGCCTCAATTCCCACACGATGTTGCTAACAGCTACAGCACAGTGCTGTCACTGTGTGACTGTGTGTTTTATTGTACTGGTTCTCATGCAGAACCCGAAGGATGTGGTCTCCGCATTTGAAGAGCTCATATTATAGGTCCAAGGCTAAGGGAACAACATAGAAAAACACCCCAGGCAGGGGTGACCTAAATAACTTCCTGAGGTTCCTTGCAGGTCCATGAGTCAATGTATAGGAAGAATGAGCTTATTAATCAAAAAAATGCTGATCTGCTCAATGTCTAATTATACCTGTCACTTTCGTAGCCCACACCCCAGCCTGACATGGTTTCTCTCTCTGAAGTCACAGACCGGTTTTCAGTCGATCTGTGTATTTTCTATGTGACACGTCTCTTCCAAGTGACAGTTCAAAATTGTCCAGAGAAACACGAAAACCTCTCTATAGCACACCCCAGCACCCCAGACCACACAAACCTTTCTCTCCTCCTCTCCCCGCCGCAAGCAGCTTGTGAAATTCGCAGCCATCTCTCAAGGCCAAGCTCAAGTCTGTCCTCCTCCAAGAAGCCTTTCCTGCTCCCCTCCCTTCCTTAGACCCCCGAGCTCTCTGTATCTTTATTATTTTAGCACTTACTTACCTGAGTCTGTCTTATATTAAAGTTATTTTACGCAGATGTCTTTCCTATGACATTCTGAGCTTCTAGAGGGCAGAAATAAGTCTGATTTTTCTTTCTATTGTCTGCAGCATCCAGCAAAATGCTTTGCACATAGTAGGCACTGAAAATTGTTCCGTGAAGTGTAAAAGGTAGGAAATGAGTGAAGCAGGAAGTAACTCTTATCCATTCTTTCGTTTTCAGTAGCAAAATGCTTTGTACACAAAAATGCTTTTTACATAATTCACTACACAGTGAATTCTTAAAATGGTTGGATCACTTATAAATGCATTAAATGCAAAAATACTAAGGTAGAAAACCAATTAGCCTCGTAATTTGTTCGTTTTGCACATTAAAATAAATTCAGTCTATTTAATCAATGTCAAGAATGAAATTCGCCAGTAATGTTCATTTAGAAGTAAATGCTTCTTTCATTCACCCAATGAATTCATTTATAACGAGTCTCTACACACTTTAATTTGGAAGGAATGCATGTTTTTAATGAAACACTCAGAGTATTTAATTAATCATTTACAACAAGCTATAAAAGACATGAAAAACCATCTTTCCATTTAAATGACTATTTCCTAGTATAACAAACTTTTCCACTTCTACTCTAGACAAGCTACAGGAATTTCTGTTACAGTATTTTACATTTGTCAATTTCACCATCTCCTCATTCTTTTTCTCCTTTTTTTCTTTTTTTGTGCTCCATCAATTAAACCAAATCAAAGGCTGCTGCAGTGATCTTGGTCTACCTCAGCCTCTCTCTGCTCCTTCCTCCACTTCACCTAATGTCATAACATCCCTCACATACACTTCTTCAAATTCTCAAAAGTATTCTCTTAAGTTTGAGCTTTATAAACTTGTAGAAAATTGTCATATCTTACCTAATTGCCATTTTCCACACCTCTTTTCTCTGCTGGGTTCTGTGCAGTTCACTAAAATCCAGCCCTCTTTGGATAACCTTTGTTCCTTGTGCAAAATTAAGCAAGAAAATGTGCTTACCATCTATATGCTTTGCGCCTCCCCCCAACAGTGCTGTTATAAAATGATAGAGGTCGTTTGGCAGAACCCAACGCTTCATCTGCTGGTGCAGAACAGGTCTGTTGGAGGAGGGTTCCATTTTGTTCTAAACAAAAGACAGAAATATATTTCAAATTTCTGACAATGAACATTCCTTCAACAAATAGCTGTTCACTGTTCACTGCGTTATCTATTATGAGACAGGCACTGTTTTAAAAATGTTTACGGTCTTGCTGGGGAGAAAGATTCCCATCAAATTTTTCAATACAGTGCAGTCAATACTACAATAAGGTGACCTTGGGCAAATTGCTCTCTGCCTCAGTTTCTGCATCTGTAAGTGGGATACTAAATAGTGCCTATTTCAAAGGATTCCTATGAGGATTAAATGAGTTAATATTTGTAAAGAACTTAGAACAATGCATTGCACGTGGTCAGCCCTATAAAGTGTATGTTAAACAAATAAAAGCATACTTAAATTTACATAGCTAAAATATGGCAGCCCCGTCCAAGTAATGTCTAACGTGAATCCAAGGGGGCGGGGTGGGGAATCCATTCCTATTGTTTCCCACCAGCTGAGGTTCTCGTCCCACCTCTTCCCTTGGCCTTGACTCCTGTTTATTTTGCTCAGCTGGAAAGACCACCATGCAGGAGCTCTTCTCTATTGCACAGTGAGTGCTTGATAAATATTTATACTAGAAATAATAATGATGTATATGGAAAAGAATCGCTCCATCATCTTGGAATTGTAGCCCCTGCCAAAAAGGAGATGACTCCAAGCCACTCGGCTGTGCTCCACGGCAGATTAGGAGAGGAAGTGAAAAACTCAACTTGTTTGGGGATTTATGATGAGAAATAGATCTGGTAACCAAAGTCTCTTGGATCCAGCCCAGACTGGTAATCCCACTTGGATATATATTTGGGTGTTTTATCATAAATACAAAAAAAAAAGTCTCTTTGCCTGAGATACTCAAAGTGTGTGTGGTTCACCGGAATCCTCCTCACTCCCCACCCCATGGGGATGATGGATAGATTGTGAAGAGAGAAACTGATATCATTAAGGTCTGTACCGCACACTGCAGACCTCAATTCTCCTTGCCTGGGAAATTTTGGTACCCGGGACGAATATAACATGTGCCAGTGATAGGCATAGCCCTCGTTGTGAAACAATTTGCCTTGTCTCATGCCATCCCTGTGCTGAGTTTGTCCTCTTACTACCCAAATTCTCTTCATCCTTCTAGCCTGTTATAAAATATCCTTCCGTCTAGGAGGCCTTCTCTGGTCACCCCAGCTGGGCGTGCTCAAGTCTTTTCCTGAAATCTTCGTGTCGCTAACAAATTGCCGTCATATATAAAGTCTGTGTGTCTGTGTGTCTGCACGTTCGTTTCCCCTATTGAGCTAATGTGTTCACATTGTCCTCATCTAGCACTGCATTTTGAACGTAGCAGCATTGCTCAATGTCTCCGACTGCTAGCTGCCTACTCTGATATCCTTTCCTCCCTTTTTTATGTAGAAACTGATTTTTAGCCAGGTCTCTTTCTCTCTATTTTTAAAATTTTAATATAAATTAGATAGCTGAAAGTTTGCCATACTCCTTGAGAAGTAGATGTGGACTTTTGTGTAAGTGCCTGACCAATGAGATAGAAGCAGAAGTATAATATGAGACTTTCAGGAAGTCTCCATGCAAGGGAGGGGGCATGCCATTAATCTTCCCTTCTTCACTCTCTGTTTCTTAGAATGCAGATGTAATGGCTGGAGCTCTGGCAACCATATCAGATCATGGGATAGTAGTTAGGTACTGAAGTGAAAGGCTCAGCAAAGTCAGAAGCCTTGGTCTACAAAGTCTCTATGGTGTCACCATTCCAGCCCAGGACTCCCAACTTCTGCACTTACTTTGCTTGCGAGAGAAACACTTTTCTATCTTTTCTAAGCCACCATTTTGTTGATTTTCCTGTCATATATAGCTGAACCTAATCCTAAAGCATGGATTCAACAATCATTTTTATTAATTTATATATGATTATTATGTGATTATACTCACTTTCTGCTTTATAATTATTTATTTAGATTTTTAAGTTTATTCACTTTTAATTACTAGACTTCATTTTTTTAAGGACAAGTTTAGATTCACAGCAAAACTGAGCAGAAAGTACAGAGTTCCTGCATAACCCTCCCCCTCCCACACACACACACCCGGCTTCCCCACCATCAACATCCCACACTCTGTTTTGTTACAATCTGTGAAGCAACAGTGACACATCATTATCCAAAGTCCACAGCTTACATTATTGGTACTCTTTGGTTGTACACTGGTTACGTTCTATAGGTTTTGACAAACGTATGACTACACGTATCTACCCTCGTGGTATCATACGGAAGAGTTTCACTTCCTGAAAATCCCCCGTGCTCCACCCGTTATTCTCCCCTTCTCTCCCTGCAAACCCCTGGCGACTACTGATCTCTTTACTTTTGTAATATTGCCTTTCCCAGAATGTCATATAGTTGGGGGTCATACCATATGTCATCTTTTCAGATTGGCTTCTTTCACTTAGTAATATGCCTTTAAATTTCCTCCAAGTCTTTTCATGGTTTGATAGCTCATTTCTTTTCAGAACTGAATAATATTCCACTGTCCGGATAACACCACAGTTTATTTATCCATTTACCTCCTGAAGAACGTCTTGGTTCTTTCCAAGTTTTGGCAGTTATGAATGAAGCTGCTATAAACATCCGAGTGCAGGTATGCGTGTGGACACGTTTTCAGCTCCTTTGGGTCAATACCGAGGAGCAGGATAGCTAGAGGGTACGGTAAGGGTAGGCTTAGTTTTGTAGGAAACTGCCAAACTGTCTTCCACAGTGACTTCCCACTGGCATATCTTCCGCTCCGCAGATCCTAAACTGAAAATCCAAAACCACTGTTACTGGAAATGATACAACTCAAAGGCCTGGGAGAAATTCTTCTCTAGGGAATATATCCATTTAAAAAATAGGTTTATTTCAGAAGTTACTGTGCTGATTTCTCTTCTTGAAGAGTTTATTCTTCTAAAGGATGTGAAATTTGGGCAGCGATGGTGGTGAGGAGGGGGGAGGGTCGGATTCCTTTAGAGATTAACTAAATTTCTGCGTCTTCAATAGAGCATGTCCTGACATTCCATACGTACATTTTTGGCACTGCTCTGAGTCAGGCAGCCAGCTTTCTTTCCATTGCTTTACCGTATTGAAGAAGTCAGTCACATCAGAACAGACAAAATAGAAAAGTAAAAGGAGTTCTCTGAAGTCAAAGAAAAGATAAGATTATGGGAAGTAGGAGAGAAAGGTAAAGAAACATCGTGTGAAATATGGAGCAAAGTTCTTTCCTTTCTCAGGTTGAATATGACATTGATGCTCGCTGCTTCCTCAGTAATGAGAAGACAGTTCACGGCCTTAGGCTCTGCCAACATCAGCCGATGGATTATTCTCGGACCACAGTCAAGCAAGTCGTGGTCTTCTACCTTTTCCAAGAGGAGTATGCCAAACTACAACTGTGAACATCAGAAATTCGCGATAACCAGAGGCCACAGGCCACGTGATTCTTCAGGGTTCTGTGCGCTATTGGAACACATGGCCACCTTCTCACTGGATGTATTTACTTAGAAAACTTTGGGCTGTCACAGAATATCCACCTGAAAGTGGCTTCAGCAAGAGATCGGGGTACATGATCCAAGGGTTGTAACAGTGGCTCAGTGATATCATCATGACATCAAGACGTTTCTGCCCTTCTATCTTGTCAATCCTACACTGGTGCCTTTGGTCCTCAGGCCCGTCATCTCATGGTCACAATTCCAAGCAGCATATTCTTTCACAACGACATGAAAGAGAAGAAGGGATAGCAAGAAAAAACAAACAAACAAACAAACCCCCAAAATCCTCTCCTCCCATATCTCTCTCCTTTCATCAGAAAGGAAAATATTTCCTAGAATCCCCCCAGCCAGAAATGGCTAGAACTGCTTGATGTAGCCAATCCTAGGGGCAAGAGAAGGCTGGAAAACTGGATGCCTATCTGGAATTTCAAGTTTTAATCATGGGAAGTGGGCTCTGCTAAGGAAGACAGGGCAGGAGAATGGGGTTATATAGACAATAGTGTCTACTGTTGCCGTAAGTTCAGAAAGGTTGCAAGGGTTTCTTCAGAAAAGATGTTTAGGGTTCTTCCCAGGATGCAGGACTGTCACACAACCAAATAATTCAGACTTGAGAAAAAAGTCAACTAAAGTCATCAATAAAAAAATATCCACCATCCCTGATCTGATTGATTCTGCACTCTAACCTTAATAGAGAAAATCATAACACTGAGGCATTGACAGGTTATAATCTGAAAGCCTAATCTTTTGTACCATGAGGCTGGTTTTGCTATTCCTCTTCCTGTTTGTCTCCCATACATCTTTTTCTTAATTCTGTTGGTCTCAGATGGGACTCACTCTAAAAAACTTAGCTCTCGTTGATTCCCTGGGACCCAAATGTTTTTCACCAAACCACTGGAGTTGAATGTTTTCACAAAATTTCCCATAGAAACATAGAGGGTAAGAACTCACCCAGCCCAATAAAACCTGCTGTCTCCTGTTCCAGGACCTTCGATCATCACCGAGCTCAGAATACTGCAGCTCAAAAACACACTTAAAAAAAACCAAAAAACAAAAAAACAGAAAAAACAGAAAAACACACTTTATTTTTCTGTTTAAGATGAAAGGAGTATTTTGAAACAGTTGGTACATCAAGATTGGGTTCACCTTGCTCAAGAGTCTCAACTAATTAAGATGATCTTACCTTACCTTGAGGAAACTCTCCAGTTCTTTTTACTTGCTTGAACGTGTTGGTTGGGAATTTAAACTTCTTCCCATGCTAGGAATGCAAATATTCTTAGCTCTCATAAAATGATCTTCCCTTAATAAAAGAGCAGAGAGATCACCCACAAAACAAAATACTTAGGCTGGGTTCAACTTGAAGAATTGAAAATATTTGTGTTATCTTGGTTTTCAATAGGAGTTGCCCTGTGGGATCAAATCACTATTTGTCAGGGCTAATATCCCCACCTCCTGTTTAGCCAGAATCAGATGTACCAGAGAAAAGGAAAAGGAAAATAAAGAGGGAAAGTCAAGCTTATTGCACCTGGCCCATTGTGTAATATCCCACGCTGGACTGCGAGGTGGGAATTCCTTCTTGCCCCTCCCTCCACATGTGATCAATTTACATCCTGGAACATGAGACTTCATTTCCTTGTGTCTTTTTGTTCTAGCTCACATAGCTTTAAATGCTAGTCATGCTCATAAAATTATCTAATCCTTCCTCAAATCCTACTCTCCCCTGCCTTAGCAGCCCCCTGTGTTAGGAAATGCCACAGGTTGACTAAGCTGGCTGGATTGAATACAAGTTGTTTGATTTGCATCTCTTTTTCTCTGTTTATTACTATTTTCTATCTTCCAATTGCTCTGAATGTGCTCTGTTCTTATTTGAATTAAGCTAAAAAATAAATGCAATTTTTAAAATTCCCTGGAAGTCCCCTTCGATCTTGGTTAAATGGGCTTATTTAAGAATTTTGTTGTCCCCAATGCTAGCTGAGAAATACACTCTAAGAGGAAGTGAACAAGCTAAGCTAAAGTGGAAGCAGGGTGCAATGGAGAATTGAGGAAGTCTCTAGAACAGCCTTTCTCAGAGTACGTTACAGCATACTCTCTCCTCCTGATGACTTCTCCAACCAAGAGAGAGTTCCATGGTCAGATGTAAGGGACATGCTGCATACCCTGTCCATGGGAGCCTCCAACCCATGAGTTAAAGGCTCTTAGAGCTTGGCAGTAAATAGGAAACTCCTGGTCACACTGGTTTAACCTGGTGTTTCCCAAACTCATTTGTTCTTGGAACTCTGTTTATTGGGACATGTATTGACTTCATGTGGAACCAACGCTTGAGAAATACAGCATTGCCTAAAAAATTCAGGCAAAACATCTTCTTTTCTATAAATAATTTAATCTTTAGTCATTGCTCTGAATTATTATAGTGTTTATGCCTAGAAGCAAAAAGTCAGTAAGCAAGAGAGGAAAGAGCACAATATTTGGAGTCAGAAGATCTTGGTTTTAGCTTAGACCAAAGGATGAAGTTCAGTTTTTTAGATTGAGACACAATGATAGATATACTACTCATCCAGATTTGTAAGAGGATGGGATAAGGCAATGAAGTGAAGGGTCTCGGGGAAAAGGGAAGATTTAGACAAATGTTCTTTACTGTGTTCTACTATTTGCTTGACACTTAGAATATGTTGTCTTGAATTCTTTACTATTTATGTAATTTTCTGGTATTAGTTGTGGCAGGGTTATTGCAGGAACAAATAATCCACAAACCTCAATGTCTTTCTATAATACAAGTCTTATCTGTGTCACTGACACTGTGCATTTCAGATGTTTCTGTGGAGGTCATTCTCTTCGTTGGTTCTTCCATAAGCAGAAGCTCAGAGACCCAGGTCCTTTCCATCTTGTGGCTCTACCATATTGTGGTTTCAAGGTCACCCTGGTCCTATCCAGCCAGCTGACAGCAGGGGAAGCAGGAGTTCAGGGGGAAACACACGAAATGATTTGGGGCCTGGAAGTGGCGTGCACCACTTCTCCTTCATTCTGTTGGTTAGGTCTAGTCATATGAGCCTTCTTCAGTGCAAGGGGTCTTGGAAATGTGGTAATTCTGGGTCCCAGGAGGAAATGAAATAGCTGCATAAATACACAGCATTGTCTCAGGCACAAGGCCTGATGCCCAACTGGTCTATAAGCCCCTCCATTCCGAATGTTTGCTCCCAATGAACATTAATGATAATAATGAAGTAATTTAAGCAAGTTTGTTTTTCTCCCTGAATTATTTACAATGACCTCAATCAGTAAGTATTTGGGACAAAGAACTTCCAAGTCACTGGGCACAATTACAGAGAAAGCACAGGGAAAATACTCTCATGGAAATGCAGTCTGACGCAGGAGAGAGAACCCACATAAATATGTCTAAACACCAACTACAGACTCTGCCAAGTATTCAAAATCATCTGCAGCTGTGCAGGGGAAGCATAAATCTGCAGAGAGTATGAAAGGCAGTAGAAAAGGGGATGAGCTGGATGTTTGAATTAACAGGAGCCAGGAGGAGATCATGGGAGAAGACTAAACTTTATGCAGTATTTTTCAACGGCATATAATTTTCCTAATTATAAAAGATATGGAATCTAGAAAACAGTGAAAACTACAAAGCATTTTTAAAAAATCACCCATAATCCCAATACGTATCCACACTCCATGTACATTCTCTGTGGAGAGGATCGTAATTTAGTTTTTGAGGTAAGTTCTTCCAATCTTTTTTCCAAGCAACATTTTCCCCCAAAATATCGTACTCTACAGATTTCGTGGTTCGTGTTTGAAAAACTCACCAATATAGTCTGAACAGTTTCCAATATCCAGAAGATGACTTTTAACTGCCTGCGTATTCAACTACGGTTGGGCGTAAATTGTTTCTAATTTTTCAATCTTATAAAAAACAGTGTGTTGGACATCTCTTAGCATCCATCTTTGTACACGTCTCTGATTATCTTGCGTTGCAAAAGAATTGCAATAATGGGGACTAACATTTGTTGAAGTTTACGACATGTTTATCGTGAATTGAGTTCCTTACATGTAATATCTCACTTAATCCTCAGAACAACTGTTCTGCCCGTACTATTATACCAAGAGGAAACAATGATTTAGAAGGGTTAACGAGCTTGCCCCGCATGGCACAACCAGTACATGGCAGAACCGGGATTTGAGCCTGGACTGGCTGACTTCAGAGTCTGAGCTCCACCCACTGTGAGAATACTCGGCCCTAGGAGTCCACTTAAATTCTCACTAGTAGATTAACCTCCATGGAAAGTGACAGAGTAATGGATATGGCCTGAGAAGAGGCATGTATAATCAGGAGGAATGGTTTATGTGATGGCTTAGAGAAGAGAGGGGGTAAAGTTTTATGAGGGATAATAACTTCTGCCAGGTTGAAGCAAAAAAATATGAGCTAGTATGTCCAGGGAGGTAAATTCGTTTCAAAGGAAGGTCTCCAAGCCAAAGTTCAGGAGTGTTTAAAAATTATTTAGAGAGACAATGGGAGTGTCTGTCCAGTCATACAAAGGGGAGTGATGTCAAAACAATACTCAATAAAGATGTACTTTGTTTCATTCTTTGATTTAGGAAACCGGCTTTCAGCTTGTGGAACGAGATAAGATCCAAGTTTCAGAGGTTCTCTTGGAGACCTTTTGTCATAATTTTCTCCTCGTCCGACATGTTCTCTGTGGGAAAGCAACTTTCTTCGCAGTAGCTGTAGAATCTGAAAGGAGCCTGAGAGGCGGGACCTTGGCAGCCTCTTCCATTTCCAGCCTCCACGCAGGGCCACCTCTCTGAGTGCTTTCCAAATCCCAGATGGAGTGGAGGCAGGAGTGACTGCTGACAGGAGACAAGAATGCTCACCAGAGAAACATCAGGGCACAGCAGAGCATGATGGCTGTGAGCGCAAGCTGTGCCCTCGGACGACCTGGGTTCAAATGTTGGCCCCAGCGCTTACCAGCCATGTGACTTTGGGCAAATTACTTATCTTCCCTGTGTCTCAGTTTCTTCAACTATAAAATGGGGTGATAACAACATCTACTTCATAGGGTCGCTGTGAAGATTAAATCAGTGAAAACAAGTAATAAATGTTAGCTCTTATTATCTCCACAAGGTAAAGCCTGATCGCTTGACGAGTGTTGCAGTTGGCCTGCTCCCCCCAGCTCTTGGAACACTGCAGGTCTCAATAAGTGTGTATGGATTCAAGCTGGGAGCCCAGGTCGTCCTAAGTCAGGGAACCCTTGCGCCTGAGGAACAAACACCCATTTATTGAACATCCCAAACATCGGTGCATTGGATCACAGACAGACTCCCCCCTAACACTTATCCGTTCTCTTCTAAACTTTCTAGACTGTGACAAAGAGGCCGAAGGCCAGCACTACCACTTTCTGAAGAACACAGAGAGCCAAGCCAAGTCCCTTCTGCTCCCCTCTCTTGCTGGGCCTCACCTCCTTCCTCTCTCGCAGTTCACTGCTTCAGCACTCTGCTCACTCGGGAGCTCGCACTCTTTTCCTTCTTCCCCAGTTCTTGAAGTTGAACGGGGGCCAGGGGCCTTTCTCTTTCTGTTTCCCGCGTTAGCCATCAGCGATCAGCTGGAATTAGACAACCAGAGACCTGGTGTCACCTAGTTTTAGAGTCTTGAAAGTACCCCAAAGCCTTCTACAGAAATTGCTGAAAAGTCTTTGTCTACTATCTCAAAACGCTACAGTGAAAGCTATTTTCTTAGATGTTAGCGTTTAAAACATGTATCAATCAATCAATTACTTTTGTGCCAATTAATTAAGAATATTAAACTTAAAATGAAAATTTTAAAATCCACAACAGTCTGCGACACTGTGGGTTACACAGCACTGACAGGACAGTCTGGGAACTCGCCCCGTGGGGAACATTGCTTCTATGGGAAAATACTCTCTGAATTCCAGACAACCCATTTACCCACTAACTTTTGGGATATGACCCTTGAGTAAATTGAGACTGACTAAAAATACCAAATATTTTTATGTGTTTTTTATCAATGCATTAAAAACACATTCTTTGATTTTATCTTAGCGGATTGAAGCAAATTCTAGCCTCTTCCGTAAGAGTTACTTTTCTGACCTCCAAAGCACCATTAAGAGAGGGCTTGTGGGTTTTCTGCAAAGAGAGGGCCTGGCTATCTTAATTAGGTTACTGTGTGTAAGATCGATTATTTTGAGACAGTAGACAAACAAAATCATTCATATCGTTGGCAGGGTTGTACGAATGATTTCACGAGGGTGCACCACTTTCGGGTTACATAGGACAGACGCACGCAGTCTATGTGAGAACGTTGGGGAAGCATTTTTGGCTCTTTTTTCCAAAGGCACATGCTACGTGTGGAATTAACTAGAATCCACTTCTTTAATTATTTTTTGTTACCCGCACAATGATGATGAGTTCGTGCTCAAAGGGTGATGTGACGTGTATATGCTATTGTTTCCTCTCTTTTTGACCATTTTTTAAAGGCTACAATAGTTCTCTTTGGCCATTGGAAGCGGGATCCCCTGTGAGGTTTTACACGGGAGAATAGGTTGAGGAAGTATATTTATGATGAACAGTCTGTTTGATGCTCATTTTAACTGAAACAGAAACTGCAGCCTGGGGAGCAGAATGGCCCCAGAACTGGTCAGAAGACCTGCGTTTGGCCCTGATTCCTGCACTGAGGGCTTTGGGTAAGTCACTCGCCTCAGTGTCTCACTGTCTTTATTTGTACAAGGAGGGGTTTGGCATCTAGACGTGAAGTTTCTCTCCAGCCTAATGCTTTGTTTTTGCTAGGTAATAATGTAAGGATGGGGTGGGGGGGGGAATGCGTTCTTCCAAAATCTGGTCTTTCCACTCACGTCACTTCAGTGGGAAGCAGAGAGAGACTGCCAATATCTCAATACCATTTTTCCAGTTCACATTAACTTTAAAATGTATTTAACAAATAGCAAGTTAGATGTCTGTAAAGAACAATCAATAGTCTCCAAAATTTGACTTCTTTCTTTCCTTCTTTCCTTCTTTTCCTCTCTTCCTTCCTCCCCTCCTTCCCTCCTTCCTTCCTTTGCCTTTAAGAGGCGGACACCAGTGCTTTGGCTCAGGATCAGCTCTGCAGGTCAGGATTTAACGAAGGGAAATCCCCCATGTGCTGGAACCTTGCAACTCCAGAAATGGGCCGTTTATGAAAGCTGAAGTACCGCTGGGGTGAGCCAAGAAGCCACTTGTGATTCCAGCCAATTGTCCCCAGTCCAGACCATTCAGAGGGAAGGGCTCTGCCGGTCTCCTGCCTCCAGCTGTCCAAATCCAGCAGGGGCCGGGCTGACGAAGAAAGCCGCAAGGAGTGGAGAAACGACCGCCGAGGAGGCCACGCTTTCTCTTCTGCACCGGCAAAGCTGCCTTTCTCTTGACCTTTAATATTCTTTCCCTGGATTTTGAAGGTCTGACTATTTGAAGATTGCTTTCATACACTTAGTTTCCCCCACTTTAATGCTTGTTAACTTTTAAAACTCGTGATGAACAGGAGGGAGGGAGGGTTGGGTGGGGAATGGGGGAGGGTGGGAAAATTGGGAGGGTGGGATGCAGGAGGGGATGGAAGACAAGGGTCGGCTGGAGTGGGAAGGGGAAGGGTGGCCATAAAGGAATGAATAAATAAATGACCAAACGAAAAAGCGAGCATAAAACAGCAGGCAAATAAGCAAACAAAACAAAATATTTATTGAGTGCCTCTGACTCGCTGGGGTGGTGTCAGGCGCCAGGCGAGTCGCTGTGAATAGTGCAGCCAGGCCCCCACCTCATGGAACTGTATAGTAAACAAATACTTTAACAGTTACTATTGTGATACAATTGCAATGAAGAAATAGAAGGGATCTCCACCTCACCCAGGAGGTGAGGAGAGAGCTGTTCAACAAAAGTTGGGTATTTTTATACCATTTGCCAAATAGAAATCTAGAAGCCAATTATATTGCAATATAGCGTATGTTTTTCCCAAATGAAACCCAAGCACACATCCTGCTCTGCCCCACCCTACACCCCCACATGGGAAGTCCCTCCCCGGTCTCGGAGCAGCCTGGGTGTTCTGCGGTTCTTACTCCATCCCCAGAGCTCCACCGGCATCGCCTTGCCCCCCTCCCAGGCTCGCTGTGGGGCGCCACCTAGAGCTTGACTGACACATTCTCAGCCCTAGAGCACAGTGATGTTAAAACCTTGGATATTTGCTATTTCTTTTGAAAATTAAATGACTAAATAAATAATAAAAAAAAAACAAATAAAGAAATGAGTAAATGAGCAAAGCAGCAGGCAAATACGCAAACAAGACAAAACTTTCATTCACTGTCCTTGGCATCCAGACCGAATTGAAAAGACTTCCAAGTTTTCTAGGAAGAATGGCTTTCTCTAAGCGCTTTCCAAGATTTGTTTTGCAAAGCTGCCAGGGAGAATTATAGACAATGAATTGGAAGTAACAAGTCTCATGATGACATCCAAAGTGTTTTAAATCCAAACCTCAGAGCTAGAAGTTTCCAAGAAGATGCCTACAGTTAAATCAAATTTGTCTTCCTCTTACTACTAACTACCTGATAATTTATTGAACAGTCTATATTACAGAAATACCTATGGCATGAAGACAGAACCAACTATTGTGATTTATGGGGTGGGCTAATATTACGGCCATTAAGGACATGAAAAAAACCCATGAGGTTGGTCATTTTTAAATCACCTTAAGGCAAGATACTCAGCCCTGTCTTACCTCATTCCAATTAGCCTGATAAGAACAGCCAAACACATTTCAAAAATGTTATCTCGTATATAAAGATAAAGATGGAGCTTATCTTACCCCCTTGCACTAGACATAGCTTTTCTCTTCCAAAAACTTGCCCCAAAGAAAAAAATTCAGATAAGGAAAACTCGAATTCATCCCCCCATTCACTCATTTCATTTCAGCGTTTCCTGAGCCCTACAGAGTGATGCCGAGATGAAGGCAGATTCTGCCCCAGGGTGCATGTGGTCTAGTTGGAGTAGGTCCATAGCAGACGCCAAGAAAGCAGATTCAACAAGAGTGGGCTATTTCTAAACCTTCTCTAGAAAGCAGGAGAAGCGCAGGGTGTGGAGAGAGCGGCTGAGGGTTCCTGGCTGCCTGCAGAGGACGAGGCTTCTCAGTTAAGCTGCACCTCTCAGTACCAACTTGCTGCAAGACTGGGGCAAACACAGCCGTGTTCACCAGCACAGAAAGGGGGAAAGCTCCTTTTCCCTGAACACCTTTCCATCTGAGATATAGACTCAAAGGAGGAAAACACAATGAAAAAGAAGATTACTGGAACATAAGGTCCAGGAACGTAGGGACACTCTGATCTTGTCCATGCCTATTGCTTTCCATGATGTCCAGTACATAAAAATTTGTCAAAAGCTGGATGACTGCTTAACAGGAACCTTGTTATACAAAATTTAAAGATTCAGTCAATGGCTATTCCAGCGATCCACAGTCCAGTCTCAGTTGGTTCACTGGCAGGTTTTCTTAAAGGCCTTCCTGGCTTTCTGTTTCCTACTTCACTGAATTTCAGAGCTTCTACCTACTTTTACTTTGCCCCCCTCAATTCAGTTCACCATTATCAGCCAAGTGGTTACCAATCGTTCATTATGAAGGAAAACCACGGAGAAGGAACAACTGAGGAAATGCTTTCTCCAGGTTTCAGCATCTGGATTTCCATGTTCCACGGAGTTTTCTGAAAAACTCATTTGTGTGTTAGGTTGGTGGTTAACTCAGTATCCTGGATGTAATTCCTGCTGTCTCTAGGGGCTGGCCCGGTGGCATGGAGGTTGAGTTTGCACACTCTGCTTCAGCACCCTGGGGTTCACTGGCTCGCATCCTGGGAGCAGACCTACACATTGCTCATCAAGCCATGCTGGGGCAGATGTCCCACGTATAAAGTAGAGGAAGATGGGCACAGATGTTAGCTCAGGGCCAGTCTTCCTCAGCAAAAAGAGGAGGATTGGTAGCTAATGTTGGCTCAGGGCTAATCTTCCTCAATAAATAAATGAATAAATAAATGATTCCTGCTCTCTCTGTTATTGGAAAAGATTGAGTCTGGAGGCTTCTATGAGATGTCAAAGGAGCTGTGTTCCACCCAAGGTTTAAACAGGGCTGTATGGCTGATGATATGACTCTTTTTTTTTTTTTAGGAAGATTAGCCCTGAGCTAACATCTGCTGCCAAGCCTCCTCTTTTTGCTGAGGAAGGCTGGCCCTGAGCTAATATCCGTGCCCATCTTCGTCTGCTTTATATGTGGGACGCCTACCACAGCATGGCTTGCCAAGCGGTGCCATGTCCGCACCTGGGATCTGAACCGGCGAACTCTGGGCTTCCAAAGGTGAACGTGCGCACTTAACTGCTGCGCCCCCAGCCGGCCCCTGATGATATGACTCTTGACCGAATTGGGCAGAGCAGCTATCCAGAGATATTGGGAAGGAATGATAAAAGAATAAAAAATGAAATTAAGTACTGCACTTGTAGAATCTTTTATTTAATAAACCCGAGAGGCAAACATTTCACTAGAACTTAATTAAAAAGACATTTTAGAAACTTCAAAGATCAAGACTCTTGGTAAAACGCCTGTACGTGGAGCAGCATGGTAGACCGGGAGTTGCGTCTCTGGACGTGGAGAACTCAGCTGAGCAAAAACCAAAGCAACGTATTTAGCAATTACCTGTTCTTTGCATTCAAACATTTGGGCTGAAAGAGCAATGTTTTATTCTTCCCCTGAAATGTCAGATTTCTTTGCCTGGACCAGCTTACTATGTCGGGAAGTAGTCGACCCACATTACTCACGGATTCTGTAATTATCAATTGCCTACTCACTACGATTTATTTGTACCCTAAAATCCATCCTCACGGCGCTTTTGCGGTCATTCACTCACAGGACAGAACGGCAGGGAGTTTGAGCTGCCCGATGCACACGTTCCCAGCTGAGGATGAACAAGGTGATGCTCTGCACTTTAGTTTCAGCTCCCATACAATAAAAAATCCTCCTTCTTGTGGTCTATTTAGTGTCATATTTTTGTGCTTTTTTTTTTTGGCAACTTCACTTTTTAAAATGCCTCCCAAGTGTGATGCTGTCTAACCTTCTAAGTGCAACAAGGCTGTGAAGTGCCTTATGCGGAAAATGTGTGTTAGATAAGCTTTGCTCAGGCACGAGTTATGGTGCCATTGGCTGTGAGTTCAATGATAATGAGCCAATAGCATATATTAAATAAGGCATCTTTAAAGAGAAACACACATAGAACAAGGTTGTGTATGATTGGTTGACAGAAATGTTGTGATCAGAGACTGGCAGGAACCTAATCCTACATTTCCTCTGGGAGCAATGATTCAGTATTTGCTAATTCAGTGTTTGTGGTAACTTTACAGCACATAACTACTGCAAACAAGAATTAACTGCATGCGGATTAAAAAGCTCCAGAATTCTTGATTCCCCACGATCAAGAGTAAACATTGGACAAACTATTAGTCCACACAAAATGTAATGTCGTGTCTAAGCCTCTGCTTTGGTGTCAGATGGATTTGGGGTTGGAACTCAGATTGTCTACTCATTAACTGAGTGACTTTACACAAATCTCTTTGCCTTTCTGGGGCGACGTTTCAAGGTCGTTAAGAGAACTGGATGGAATGATGCACACAGAGCCCAGCACGGTTAGTACATGGTAAACCCTTGATATATTGCTACTGTCAGTTGTTCCACTTTCTCTTTCAAGCAGGACAATCTCCACTTTAATGGCTCATGAAATCCTAAGAATGAAAATGACTTTGTGTTGACAACAGTCTTCACTCTGCAGAGGCGCTCACGGAGTTCTGCTTTCATAGACTTGCATGTTAAGAACTAGGCAGGGAGCTGGAAAACCAACTTACAAATTATCTGCTTATAGTTTTAACCTCTTCCCAGGCAATTTTCTGTCGAGATGTGGCCCTCTAGTTACCACATGCCAGGCACTGTCCTACGTTCAACTCATTTAAGTATAAACAGCAACAAAATGGCCCTTCTGTCAGCACCCAGTGACAGCAGAGTCCTGAAAATGATTCAGTCCGTCCTTCAGTCTAGATTCAAGGGTTATATCCCAATGCGTCCAGAGTTCATAGTGCTGGGGGCTTAGTGACTCCTCCAGACGGGTCTACTTGCCCCTGTGTCCTCTCCTCAAGTGGGGAGCCTTAGTCTTGGGCTCCACGGAAACACTATTAGCCATGCCTTTAAAGAGCAGAAATCACTGAGACCTTGTCTGTCGGATGGCCTCTGGCATGGGATGGGCAGTCATGCCCAGATAGGTCCAAATCCACTGCTGGGTGGGGAGTGGAAATGGACTTCAGATTCTGCTGCTGAAGGGGACGGGGGCAGAAATCCTTAGAGAGTTGATCTCAAAGGGAAGCATCTAAAAATTAATCACACCATTTTCCACTGAGAAAATTAGCCTCCAGTTAGCATTTCCCCTTTACCTCTTTATTCTAAAAGAACGATGACTCCTTCCAGCCCTGAGTTATATTTCCAAAATGCCTCTTCTCTTGTCTTACCGCCGTAGTGAGTAGTGGCCAGGAAAGGGAAGAAAATCCATCCCACCTTACTTGCTCTTCAGAAGGTTGCATATCTTTATTTTTATTTCTTCTCTTTTACTTGGTACAATGAAGTCTAATCTCTTAATTAAAGGGAAAAAAGCGAGATTAAGTAGACCCTGACAACAAGGAGAAATGGCGCTCCCAGTCCCAGCATCTGCACTGATTGAACAGTACTGGGGATATTAATCACGAGGGCTGATTTTCCAGAGAACATCAGAGCACATCTGGAAATTAAATAAAAATAATAGGAGGGTTCAAATCAATTGACGTTTTCCAGAGAATTCCTCAAGACAATTAATAAGATGCTGCCCACAGAGGCACACAGAAACTTTGATTCTGTTCTGCCTAAACAAGCCTTAAGAAAAGAAGGATCAAAATTCACCTCAAATAGTTTGGTTTTTATTAACTGCCTTCTCTTGAGGGCTCCACATACAGAACTGGAAACTGTCTTCTTTGTATTTGTTCCATTTGATTCTTTTTTGTCCAAACTGAATGGATGAGTGGCTATTTCTAAGTGGTCTCTTTGACGCTACGTAACACTGACAGCCCAAGTTACGCTGAGCCCTAAGGAAGCAGCTGTTTGCTGTGGGAGGCCAGGATGCAGAGACCGCTTCTCTCCTGAGAAATACCCTGATAAGGTGACTCTCACCCAAGAGCCAAGGTCAAAATTAACTTTGCAGTTGGCTTTCCCATGACAAGAGGGAGGCATTCATTTGGAGATCTTCTCCGTTAGCAAGATGACTGTTAGACGGTACAAAGGAAGAGAAAGGAAGTAACTTCAACCTTTTCCTTATCTGCGTAAAGGGGTGATTACTCTTTGTGGTTTGGTACAGTCAGCTTGTCAGGAATCATGGAGATGGGCCAAATGGAGGCAGGAGGAGGGGAAGAGCCAAGTCTGGTCTTTGCAGCCCCCAGCTCTACTTTCCCATTGTCTTGCTGTCTCTCTCCATCCTCCTGCCCCTTCGGGCACCCAGGAGCCTCCAGCAAGTCACCGATTGTTCTGTGTCCCCCAGCTCTCTTTGAGTAATCCAATTTGGGTGTGATGAGTTGAACTGTGTCCCTCGAGATTCATGTGATGAAGTCTTAACACCCAATTCCTTAGAATGTGACCTTATTTTGGAGATAGGGTCTTTATAGAGGTAACCAAGTTAAAATGAGGTCCTTAGGTTGGGACCTAATCCAATACGACGGGTATCCTTATAAAGAGGGGAAATTTGGAGACGGACGTGTACAGTGAGAACACCGTGTGAACAGGAGGACAGCCATCAGCAAGCCAAGGAGAGAGGCCTGGAGCAGATCTTTCCCTCACCGCCCTCAGAAGGAACAAACTCCGCTGGCACCTTGTTCAGACGCCCAGCCCCCAGAACCCCGAGACACTAAGTGTCTGTTGTTTCAGCCTCTCAGTCCGTGGCGCTTCGTCACAGCAGCCCCAGCAGACTCATATATGGAGCTACACGGTCCTACTTGCTGGAGAATTTGGTTCCCAAAGTACGAACCTCCAACCTGAGGAAGCTTGGAATTCTTGTCTGGGTCTCTAAGATTTATGCAGCCATTTTGTTCTTAGTTTGAAGCCAAGTAAATATGCTGTGTGAAGAATATGTGTGGACTGCTCAATGATTGTCCTTGGCACTCCTTTCTCGATTTCACTCTTGCCACTTTCTCTCTCTCCTCACTCTGTTCTGGCTGCACTGATCCACTCATTTCCTGGAGGGAAACCTGTCCTCCCACCTCAGAACCTTTGCACACGCTGTTTTCTCTTCTTTAAGAGATCCCACATATGCCGAGTTCTGGCCAACTGCCACTGAGACTTTCGTCTTGGCTGAGTTCCCACACCTTCGGGGAGGGCCTTCCTGCCCTCTGCCAGAGTTGAGTCAGACACCCTCCCTATGTGATCCCACAGCACGTGTGCTCACTTCTCTTCTGTCAGGGGACAGATTCTTTGGCGATCACCTCTTTACCTGGTCACCTCACCCACCAGTCTAGGGGAGGGGTCGCTTCATGTTCAGTTTCACGTTCGCAGCTCCAGGCTCAGTGGCTATCACAAAATTCATTTTCACACATTATAATGATGCAGCAAAGCATTCTGTTTTTGTGAATTTTCTTAATCAATAGATGTAAACTTCTATATTGGGAGACCTCACTTTTTTACGTGAAGAAGTGGTTTTCGTCCTCAAAGGTTTAGAAACCGTTGCTCTAATCCAGAGGTCCCACGAGGCGCCTGACGGTCTGATCCAGCCAGCAGATGGCACGGCTTGGCCAGCCCAGGGCTCCAGATGTGTCTGGAGGTGGGACATGCACTCCGTAAGCACCACAGGCTCCCAGGCCCACTGTCAGGCCCTCACCTCTTTCCTCCTCAGTGTCACCTGTCTGGACCCTGAGGCGCTGGTTCCTTGAAAACATTCCCCCAGATTCTTCATCAAATGTACTTTCCTGATAGTCCCCTCCTCAAACTTGTTAATCTAATTCAAAACAAGATTTAATAAGTTATCTCCTTCAGAGAAAATCCATATTTTACCCAGAACCTGTATGAGGAGTTATTTGGGGTATACGTGGGCAGGCGATTTTTCCTTGTAATTTCACAAAACAAAACCCTTAAAGGAAGGTAAGCGCTTCCTGCCCTAGAGTTTCCCCCTGTCTTCTAGAAAGTATACAAGCCTGAAGACAAAGGAATTTTCGCTGGCCTTCATTTTCCTTTCTGGACCCTGCCAGAGATGCTAACAAGCAAAGGAACAGCCAAATCAGGGGACAGTGTGGAGGTGGATGGGGTGGGAAGAGCCACATAGTCCACAGTCAGAACTGTCGATCTCCAGGCGACAGAAGATCCAATCCCTGAAAGGAAGGTGTAAAACATTGCTTTCTGAGTTCTCTTTCTTATCTCTTGAAACAGCTTCAGAAAAGAGAAAAGGTAGTTTCGTCTCAGAATATATCCAGATTGCTCTGAGATCGTGCTACGGTAGGCCTTAAATCAAATAGAGTAACTTAGTGCGTTTATTTTGGAAACCCGAAAAAAAAGAGAAAGAAAGAAGGACTGTGCTCTGTAGCCCAGCAGACAACCAGGACAGGATAACGCAGCGCCCTTCCACGTGGAGGAAAAGTCCCCACAAAGAGACTCTGTCTGCTCGCAGCCCAATTCTCTCCTGAGTGCCCCCACCCCCACCCCCAACCCCTTCCATATAAACTTCCCAGAGGGACACCTTTGGTGCCCTGGAAAGCCCGGGTTCCTATGCCCAATGCAGGGTCTCTTCTGATCCCCTTGTGATCCTGTCGGCAAGGCTGACACATTTCTGTTCGTAGTTACCCTTTCTTTCCTCCCCTTTTGCCAGTTTTTAGTCCAATATGCCAATTGTCCTACACTTCCATGACTTCAGACCTTAAACATTTTAAGCAACAGTGGAGAACTCTGTAGAGCATTTTCTGAAAAACTCTGACTATAATCTCCTCCCTTCCCCCAACCGGCTCACTGGGGCAGTGACTTCCTCCAAGAATTCCAACAAATTAGTTAGGCACGACTCCCCTTCCTGAGATGATGTTAGCTGTCTTTAATCAAGCTGGCCTTCCCAACTGTTCTCCATTTGGTACCTTAAAGTAGTTACAGAGTCCTTCCCCCTAAGCTGGAGCTAAACTGGCTGGCTTTTCTCCTTATTCCCGGCATACCCACAGATACTGATAATATTTCGGAGGGTGGACGGTGATGAAGAGGGAAAGGATTCATTACATCTTTTAACTTATCCTACCTACTCTTTTCATAGACAAAGACTATTTTTTTTTTAAGCCCAAAGACAAATGTCTAAAATCCGAATCGCAGAGAGAGGCATCTCAAAATCAGTCTTGGGGCTTTAAAAATGTTAGTACTTCCTCCACACATTTGAACAAATGTTTAAGTAAGATCATCTTAATTATTTGATGCCAATGGCAGGAATTTCCTACACTAATCATGGCTGGTATTTACTCGGTGTTTGCAGCACCAAATCTCAACTTCTGAAGTCAAGAGGGGAAGTTATAAATACCCGCTATTAGATAGCAGTAAAATATTTGCCTGCAGCCTTTGATAGTTTAAAGCTTTCCATTATAGTACATATATACAGATATGTATATTCTTGTAGCGATGTATATTTTAAGATACATATGTATCTCCACAATACCTCATGTGTGGTCATGATATCCATCACATAAACTTCTGCATTTTCCAAACCCTGGGATACAATTTCAAACCACATATGAACTGACTTTATGCACATGTTCACTGCACTGGGCCCTACCAGGCAGATGGCATCATTATTTCCACACAGTCTGATTCACGGTCCAAACCCATGAAAGGGTCTCAAGGAAAAGACGTTTTAGGACCAGGTTTCCAACTTGAGACTCTCCATGGGAATTTCCAGAATAACTCTGATACTTCAAGGGGAAAAAAGTGAAGAAAGACCGAGAACCAGAACCAAAACCAAACAAAAGGAGAAGCATTAAAAAGTTATGTGATGAAGTGGGATGCTATAAAGTTTTTATTATGACTTGTTTGGAATGAGTTTGCTTAACAAATGCAGTCATCCTCTATTCAAATGCAAGGCTGTAAAACATTTTATAGTCCACTATCACATGCCATAATGCATACGGAATGGTTAAGCCCAATCAGATCTTGGAAAAGGACGTTTTGTTTGCTCTTCTAAGAAAGTTTGCCCTTTCAAAGAGAGAGAAAAAAATGAAGGAAGAAAGAAACTTCTACAGAGTTATAGGGATGAGGAATTGTTGGGAAATTATATCAACTGAGGAATGGGTACAGAAAGAGGAGCTATCTCTTTACCTGGGAAAGAGAAAGCCGGTGGGGAAATGAGAACTGTCTGCACGTATTTTAAGGGCGATTTTGTGGAAGAGCTATTGATTTTAGAGTTGTGATGCGCAGTTATAAAGGACAGACCTAGATTCCATTGGCAAATGTTGGGGTGAAGGGATGGGGGTAGGTTTGACTCAACAAAGAACCTTCTGACATGATAGCTTCTCAGAAAGGGATGGTGTGCCTTGGGAATTACTGAGTTCCCGTGTCCAGAAGATCAAGCAGAAGCTCCGTTAGGGTGTCAAAGATGTAGGAGATTCTCACCGCAGACGGACTCCGGACTGGGTGACCTGTACGGTACCTCCCATATTTAGGTGTTTACGATTCTAAGATTTGCTTAAAATTCCAAATTGACAGTTGGAGATGTTTCATATTCCCTGTAAAACTGAGCATCCATCTGAATGAGATTTTCATTAGGAAAAATTAAAACGTATGAATTTGTTCTCATTATTTAGTGCTCCCTAGGAAAAAGGGAGTTTCTTTTTTGAAGTAGGAAATGTCAGAAATAAAGTCTCTTTTTGATCTCAAGTTTGGAGCACAGAGTTTTTCTTTTGTTTATTCATAGCCCTTTTGTCAAATGTTTTCAAGCTGGGAATCACAGTATGTTGAAAGGCTGTGGGGAAATTCCAAAAGGTTTAAAGAAATCAGAGCTGTCGAATTCTGAACAGAAATTTGATATCAAGTATATTAGTAGATTTTTCCTTCCGCATTATCACCTCCGATTGCCTTTTTTTCCCCCCAAATCACACATCTGCCAAAGGCCCCCATTCCTTTTGATCTCCTTCCTTCATTTTCACCTCCTGCGTCTCCCTAGTTCTGTTCTTGCCTCCTATAGCCTATTTTCCTACTGAGATAAAACAAAGGAAACCTATTCCTGTAGCTCTCTCCGTAACAGGAAAGACCAAAAGGCTCTCTGAAGGGACAAGGGATAAGAAAGTTGGAGAACTGCTGAGCTAGTCTCATTATCTCACTCCTTGTTTATCCTCAAACTTGCCAAAAATTGCCCAGGAACAGACTTCCTGCACCATCATTTAAAATGATTCTCTCTTTCTCCTACTTTCTTGCCAAACTTGCTTCATGATCCAAGAGACTGAGACGGAAGAGGGCAAGGTAAGAAGCCCAGGATGAATTTTCTCCTTAATAAGTACCTTTCATTCCTCAGAATCCCCGAAGGCCTGACAATCTATAATTCATGCCCTTCTACCTCACCGCAGAAAGTGGACTCTATGCTGTGAAGGGAATGCAGAATAAAAGCAGAGGGAAACTCTGCTCCAACCCGATCATGATTCCCATTATGCATTAGCATTGCCATGACATTCTATATTGGTCAATGTTACATTACTCAGTCTAGACAGGAGGAGAAGGGGGCTTCCTGTAAATGGTATTTCCACACTTTTTCCTCTTTTTATTTACCTTCCTTCTTGGGTTCCCTTTTAGGGTACTAAATTTTCCCTCTCACACAGAATTCTTCTTATTTAATTCCATAAGAATCCGTTTCAGATTGGTGGTTGCCAGAGGAAGAGGGTAGGGGGTGCATGAAATGGATGAAGGGAGTCAAAAGGTACAGACTCCCAGTTATAAAACAAATAAGTCATGGGGGTGTAATGTACAGCGTGGTGACTATAGTTAATAATACTGTATTGCACATTGAAAATTGCTAAGAGAGTAGATCTTAAAAATTTTCAACACAAGAAAAAAAATTTCGTAACTATGATGACGGTTGTTAACTAGACTTATTTGGTGACCATTTTGCAATATATACAAATATTGAATCAATATATTGCACACCTAAAGCTAATATAATGTTGCATGTCAATTATACCTCAACAACAAAAAAAAGAATCCATTTCAGGAAGAAGTCTTGTGAGGAGAGCATCTACCTCACAAAGCACAAAGCAAGAGGTACAGGGTGAAGTTTTCTTTTTAAGTTTTCGTTACATAGAAACATGTTATGAAATAAAATGTTAAATGTGACTAGCACATAATCGCACCCTCAAGGAAAAGCTATCTCATTCACTAAGCAGAAGAAAGAGGAACATATGAACAACCCCGGTCTACCACTATCCACGAACACACTGAAACAGCTGGTACACGGTGTATGCCTAGCTGGGATCACACGTTTACACTTAACATCTCATTTCTTTCCCACAACAATCCTATGAGGAGAGGCTATATTATTTTCATCATGAAAGAGAAAAATGAAGCCTAGAGAGATTAAGCAAGACTTGAGCCAGTTCACGCCAATTCTTTAAGGAATTTGAACCCACGTTATTCTGACTACAGAATCTATTCTCTGAACCACCGTTTTTCATTCCGCCTCAGGTATTTTTTCAAGTATGAACATGAAGATAGACAACATTTCCATCCTGAGTGGATCCTTCTCACTGCTTCTATCCCTATTTAGGGTTAATGAGTCTCTCCCCAGCTGTGACTCTGGGGGAGAACCCCCACGCACTTGGAGTTCTCCATTGCTGGGTAACCCCTGGCCAGCGGAATCTTCATCAGGTTTCACTCGCTTTCCACTGCTCTCTCCAGCTTGTCCTTCTCTAAAGAGTCCATGCTTGAACTTGGGGGTGGGGTGGCGGGCAGAGTGCAGCGCAAGCATTAGCTTCTCACTGAAAGGGCAGCTGTCCACTGAGTTCACACAGTAACTTGAGTAGGTGTGTTACTTAATACGCCACAAGAAAATGCCCACCCCGAGAGTCTAAAATTGTTCATTTAATGGGCCTCCTGCTGCTGCTCGGCCGCCTTCCAAGGGCACACTGATCTGCTTCCCCTGCAAGCACGACCTTCTGCCAGAGACTCTGGGGGACTGTGGCTGTTGATCTGCGGTGAGAGGTGACAGGTGGCCTCTCTGCAATCGTGGGATGTTAAAATTGATATTAAAATATGCTTTCCAAGGGATGACTAGAGACTAGGCAGAGAAAGAGAGGGTGTTTGGTACTCAGCCTCATGTTTCGGTGCCTCCGGAGAAGGTGTGCTGGCTCCCAACCAGCTTTCCACACTCAGAGACCTAAATCCTCTAAAGACTCATTCTGGGAAGACCTTGGCACGAGGACACGGTGGCTAAGCCCGAGCTGGGCCCTCACAGAGGTTTGTTTAGCAGCGACCCCTCACCCAGCCGTACCTCCTCACCAGCATTCAGGGGGTGGCTCCATGAAGAACACAACTACGATTTTTACAGAAGCTGTTGCCCTTTTTTTCTTTTCTCAAGAATAACAAGGAACTATTACAAATAGCCTAAGACATGACTTACGTCAGAAGGCAATAGGCCTTCTTATTTTTGACCCAAGGCATAGCAAACTTCACTGAATGACTAGGAGCTTTTTACAACTCAGCAAATGGATTTGTCACCATCGTGGAACAGTGGAAGGCAGCTAATTCCTCAGCCCATCAGAAGTGCTGCTTTGTGAACTTGAAGAACCCGAACAACTTTTTGATAAAATCTGTCTCCTCCTAGAGAGAATGGATGGGTCATTTTCAGAAACATCGTTTTTTGGAGAAAAGTAAGAGATGTTTTGGTAGTCCAATTAAGACAGATTGTATGGTTTTTATCAGTGGCTATGCTTTTATTCTTTATTCACTTTTCTGTTATTTAAACCTTTATGGACATAGCTGCTCCTTAGGCCCGAGCTGTGTTGCTTTCTTACTGTTGTGATGTGCCAGGGTATGCCTGGGAGCCTGCGTGACTGTTCCTGAGACCAGGCCTTCCTTGTGTAGACTTCCTTTCCCAAAGACTCTCTTAGAGGATGAAGCCAGGCTCTGCTCTCTGTCTTTGGAGTTGGCATTTGTTAACACTGCTCTGCCACGGTGGACATTTGTCAGTCCTTCTGATTATCTGACAAGTGTCTGAACTCCTTACCCATATTGGGCAGCTTCCTCACCTTAGGATTCTTGGTGGAAGGTCATGTTACTAACGAGCAGAGAAGCTGAAAACGCTGCGTATTCATTGTTTTCCAAATGTCTTTATAGCTATGGCCCAAGCATGTGAGCCAGGCTCCCCCAATCAGAGGTATCCATTGCAGACTTAGAATCTGGAATTCACGATTCAAAGAGCTTGGATGGCGAGGAAGACCCCGGCAGTACTGGCAGTGGCAGGGTGATCAAGGCCCTGGGCCAGCGGGGCTGGCAATGCCAGAGGCAGCATCCAGCGCTCAGAGCTGGGGGGCTAAGACGTGCCAGCTGTGGAGTCCAGCGGGCCGTGGGGGCCTCACCAGAGCAGTTCCACCGTTTGCTTCTGGGCATTGCTCCTGGCTGGGAGCTCAGAGCTTGTGCTCTAGGTTACCCGGCAAGTCCGTGAGCCACTCGAAAACCTTTCAGTAAATTCTTCTCCTAGCATGGCTTTCTGCCTGCCGCTTACAATTAAAAGTCCCCACTTAAAACAATGGAAATAAATTTAGAACAGAGAAAAGTTCCAATTTCTTAAAATAACAGAAAACCATTCTAAAATATAAAACTGCATACTAGCATAGTTCAGAGCCTACTGAACTCTATAAGGGGTGCATTATGAATAAAAATACACATATTTACATATTCACACAGATATCTGTATAGAGACACTAGCACATACATGTATGTATGTGTTTAATGCCTGTTTGTGTGCATATTCAAGTCACACAATTCACTATGTCGCATTTAGGACTGGAAGCCAATGGCCTCCATGCCAACATTTCAGTTCCCTTCTCCAGTTGTTAGACCAACCTCCTGCTCTCTAGTCAGTCGCTTTCTGTTCACCCCTTCTCTTTACTGGAAGAATGTGTTTTATTTTTATCAGGCAGAACAGTGTTCTCCTCCTTTCCCAACCAATATCAGAGCGTTAATCACCGACACAAAATGAACTAAGACCAACATGGGGTACTCAGCCAACAGCAGGCGCAGCGTTCATGGTGAAGCAGAAACGGGGAGCAATGCGTGAAAATGTGAAGTGGTTAAACGGGGAGTGTGTCCTGCGTGCCCTCGGGGACATGTGCTGCACTTGTTAAGGAAGGCTGAGGCTCTGAAATCCTGGCTCACAAAGCACAGACACTTTTTGCCACAAGACATCCAATAAAGGAGAGGAAACTGAAGCAGACTCCCTGGAATCTCCACTTTAGTGCTTTCCAAAGCTCTTAGCCGAAGCACGGAGATGGTTTCGAAGCTTGTTCCCCTCTGTAGACAATACTGTTTAATCCTCACGATGACTGGGGGGGTGCTAAACCAAGGCAGCGACTACTGTCTCCATTTTACAGATGAACAAACCAAGCCCCAGAGTCACCTGGTGAGTTAACTGCTGAGCCAGGACTGGAATCCTGATCATCTGGCTCCTACTTCATTGCTCTTCCCTGCCTACCATTCCATTGCTTAATGTTCCAGGGTTGGTTTTCTTGTTTCCTCCTTTGGCGTGGAGAGACACACATGCACACACACACCCATGCACGTGTGTATCTCTCTCTCTATATATATATTTGTATATACATATATTTATATTATGTATTTTTATATATTTGTTAAAATATTTAAATATACAAGATAGGTAAAATACCACATAATGGAATGACTTTCAGTCAAGGGAAAAGATCAGGAAATCGCCTATGTGTTCTTCTTCTGAAATCAATCAGTGCCTAGCCTTCAGGTGAGCCAACCACGAGCTTGGGCTCGTCTCTGACATCTCCTGCTTCCCTCTGTAATAACTGCTCTCGCCCCTCTTCCCCAGGTAACTCCCGCCCGTCCTCCACTGTTCAGCGTCAACTTCTCTTCTGCTGGGATCCTCCTCTGCTGCGCCAGTCAGGGTCCTTTGATTACATGTGTTCCTAATAGTGTTTTCCTTTCCCACTTTGTCATCCCTTATGTATGAGTTAGTGTGACTCCTTGTTTAATGCCTCTTTGTGTACCAGTATATCCGGTGCCTGGCACAGTGTGGGTGCTCAACAATCTCTACAGAAGGATGGCATGAGAGCACAGGGAGAGGCGTTCATCGACGGCAGGGGGCACCTTATTTGGTACACGGTAACAATTAAGAATACCTGTGTGTGAATCCTGGCTCTGCAGCCTCCCAGCTACGGGACCAAATAAGTAGCTTGGACTCTCATCCTTGGGCGGCCTCATCGATACAGTGTTGACAGTACAGGGCCCTATCTCACAGAGCTGGGTGAGGATTAACTGAGTTTATACATGCAGAGTATTCCAGGCACTGCCTGCTACATTACAAATGCCTAATAAACATTGCCAGTAATTATTTTTTGTAATTAGATGAAAAGAATGAGGGTGGATGAAAACAGGTTGATGGGTTCAATGGGTGGGAATTGAAGAAGCTCCAACGGAAGACTTCTGTTTTCTGGGCAAGTTAGACGATGAGACTGAGAGGAAGTTTGAGTGTCAGAGATCAGAGGAAGTGGTGCAAACGAAGCTGCTGCACAGAAATCCTGCGTACATCAGCCCCAGTGTGGAGAAGGCCCTCACCACTTTCCCGGGGCTTCCATGGGGGCTTGCAAAGCCAGCTCGCCTCCCCACAGGGTGAGCAAGCAGAGTCATTTGGCTAATTCTACTTTGAGAGTAGAAAGGTCAAAAGCCTAACGCATCATCAAGTACCTCAGAGCCCTGACCTGGTCAGCAAGACGAAGGCCTGAGAGTCTGACGTGAATTTGGAATGCACCAGATTTACAATTAGAAAATAGCTTTTGTGTTCTGGAAGAATATGGCCCCTTCGCAGTAGTTCTTCATTTCTTGAAGTTCTGAGGTTTTATTGTATCCTTAGGGTGATCGACTCTGTTTCCTTAATGTGTGCGACTGCAGACATCCGTCTGTTGGGGCAGACGAGCTAACCTGTCACTGGGTGATGGATGTTTTCCTATTGCTCTGCTGAAGAGCATTAAGTTAAGCCTTCACTTCAGCTCCAGAGATAGTTGAGACAACAGATGGCCTTTTTTGCAATTCTGGGGAATTGCTGCAATGGGAGGTTCAGAAGAGTGGCTTCTATTTGTTGATAGCCTAAAATAGAGTCGGCAAATAAAGAGCTAGTATTGTTATGTATGCCAAGGAGTACAGTGGCTGATGAGGGTGGAGGTGGAGGAAAGGAGGGAAAACTCGGTCCAGCTGCCTTCCTGACCTTGCAGGATGCAGTAAATCTAGGCTACAGGGTAGATGATGGGAGCCAGCAATGAAGAAGTCAATTCTACCTATAATATTTGCAGATGTTGAACATCTTTTCTGGGGACCAGAATGTCATCTTAATCAAACAAGCACAACGCGAAGACAGAAAATGCAAATCCATTTTCAAGAATTACTGGTATGCTGCAATGAATATTAATTCCATTCATTAGGAAATACTTATGATCAAACTCTGGAACCTGTGCATTTTTTTTTAATGACAGTTTGGAGGCATATGAACAAGCTTGATATCATTTATCCTGTTTTCTGGGATTTCTATGATGAAGGAAGGCCTTCAGACTATCTTGAAGCAAACAAAATTATGGTCCCTTCAATACATGTGTACTTCGCTTCTGACCTTCTATGAGACTCTAACATTCACCACAATAAGAAGCATTCTGCTTCACATAAGACTAGACTATTGATGAGCTCATGGGATTATTAGCAATCTACCAACTCACTGAAAATAGTCATTGTTCAGAGCTGTAAACCCCACAAAAATAATCAAAAGTCCATTTGGAAGCTTGCTATTTAGATTACAGGGTAAAAACCTTGCCACCATCTCGACACCACAATTTAGAAACTTCTTGGATGGCACGTTGTGGGATGGCCTCAAGCAAAACGCACCTGTTGATTGAATGAGATTTGATATTTGTCATGGTCTCAGAAAAGACAGTGAAACTACACTGTCAGGTGTATTAGAAATTAAAGAGACAGCTTCTAACAAATGCTCTCTATCACATGTGTGTAGACCATTTTCTAGTTCCAAGGGCAAGAACTGCAGCCTCTGTAATACCTGCAGATCATCCAGGCACACCATCTCTGCTCAGGCGGCAGAGGATTATTCCACAGTCTGCTTGCAGACCAAGGATGCAAAGTGTAAATGCTTTCAGCAGATGCTTTGAATCTTGAAGGCATATGTTGTCCATACTTCTTTAAAAGAAGTCTGCAAAACTGCTGTGGTAGTTCAAATCATCTGGCATTTGGGAACCTCGGTTACTTTTTTCGTATGAAAGTAAAACCAAGAGTTGAGTCATAAAAAGACAGTCCAGTGCAAGGTGGTCAGGAGTTACAGCAGAACTTGAATTCGCTTAACGTGGATGTGAGGTGAGGCTAGTGATCTGTGGATGGTAAGGAGGAGCATCGGCTCCACGTGTGGCATCTCAGTCATTGGCAACACAACACTTGCCGGTGTTTTCCAACAAAGAATTCAGCCTTCCAGGTACAGCACCCCCACAGCAGGGAAGCTGCTGGAAGCATCCAGTGACTGCGCTCTTTGACTTTATGCCTAGAATGGGGTGGGCACCCTGATCAGCCCTGGGAACACACAAAACCTCATGGAGGCAGAGCCCCAAAATTATTCCCATTAAAACAGCCTGGATGTAGGGAATTGCAGTATATCTCCCCACCTGATCTCCAGAGAACTTGAGTTTCATCAGGGGAAACCACGGTCACTTCATTTAGATCTAGTTCTTGTAAACATTCACCTGAAATCTACAGATGCACCTTTTGCTGTAATGGGAGAAATGGAAAGATCTGAATATCAAATTAAACAAGGCATATCACTTAAGGTTTCTTCGGTTGCAATCAACAGAAAGAGATTCCGGTTTACCTGAGCAGAGAAAGGAGTTTAATGGAAAGATTTGGGGAAGCTCAATGAATTGAAGAAAAATTTAAACCAAGACTCAGAACGGGCGTGAACCAGGTCATCTTCAGGGACCGAAACAGCAGGGTTGAATGATGTGTACGGCAGGACACCATCAATAGACGGATTTTATTGTCCAACACTTTAATACTTACTTGTAAACCTGAAAAGGGAGAGAGATGTTCCCTAAACATTACAGACCAAATTATGTAAGCGTTGCTGTTGTTGTTTATTGTCTTTTCTTTTCTAGAAGTCGAGGTGTGAGATTGCCTTGATTCAACCCTTCAGGCTAATACTTTGTTAATGATGGGCTGTGAACTGACGGAAGGGAGAGAACATTTTTTCCATTAACATGCTATAGACCGAACAGGAAAACAAAGTCTTAGTCTCAATCTCTGTTAAAACATGAAAGCAAGGCTAGAGCCTTTTTAAAAAGCTACTATCAGAGCTATTTATTTGCAGCTGAAGCTCCCTTCTGAGAGGTCTTCCTGCCTCGTTCATAGCCTGCCTCCATGTGGTAGATCTCTGGGAGCAATCTTTAATTCTCCTTGATCCCTGGAAGTCCAGACTTACTGGGTCTTCCAGAGAGCCCAATGTACAATAATCTTCTTCCCCACTAAGTTGTGGGCTTTATTGAGCTATAAAAGTAGTTAGCAAATGAAGGCAGACAGCACCTCCTGATTTCATGGTAAAATTGATCTAGGAGATTGAGACGTGAATCTGTGCGGGGTGAGCTCTTCTTAACATTGAACCCCAGAATCACAGACTTACTCACCCAGTGCCAGTTTCAGGCAGCATTTAATCACATCAGGCTTCTCCATTATTTGGGGGAGGCAGGCTGTCCCCATAAAGAATTACCTCAAGAAGAAACTGAGGAGAATGCACACCACCCAAAGGCAGCTCGTGCCAAAGAGGGAGGGAAGAGGAAAGGGAGCTCTTTCTACTTCCAAATTCGTCAATCAGAGAAGTCAGCGCCCTTGGCCTGGGGAGGAGTTACTGAGAGGGTGGGGAACAACCTATTGCTGGGTATCCCCCGCTGGAGATTAAATGGTGTCCCCTCCAAGACGACCCTGGAGCACAAAGTCCAGAGAGAAACAGATAATCTTCTGCTGCCTACTAAAGTCTTCTTGAGGACACACTTCTGATGATAAACATGAGGAATGTTTACCTTTATCAAGACTATGTTCCCTATAATGATGTGTCCTTAACGGACAACTTTTGTCCTAGAGAAACATAACCTAGAGTAAGAACAGCATTTTGTTTTGTTTTGTCGATTTTCTAGTTTTTCCTGTTGCAAGGGTGTCCATTAGATCTAGCTCATACTTCACCTATTTTTCTACCTGCGTATGAACTGCCCACCCCCATCCAATTCCCCAGCAATCAACATCATTACCTACCTATAAAGGGCTCTTTAATACTGTCTTTAATATTTTATTTTATTGCTTTTCTAAAGTTTGCTGAGATATCATCGACAGAACTAACTGTACATATTTAAAGTGGTCAGTTAGATCCGTTTTGACAAATGCATACACTCATGAAACTATCATCACATTCATGATAGGGAACATCAACTGAAGGATGCAAATCAGTGTTCCTCCTGCCTCTGTAATCCCTCTCTCCTCTCCCTCACTACCCACCCTCCCAGGCAACCGCTGACCTGCTCTCTATTACCATAGGTGTGTTTACATCGTACTCTTTTTTTTGTCTAGCTTCTTTCACTCTGCATAGTTATTTCGAGATTCATCTATGTTGTTGTGTGTATCAATGGTTCATTCCTTTACATTGCGGATTAGTATTCCGTGGAATGGATATGTCACAATTTGTTAATCTGTTTACCTGTTAATAAACATCTGGCTATCACAAGTAAAGCTGCTACGAACCTTTAAGTACAGGTCTTTGTACGGATGTATGCTTTCTTTTCTCTTAAGTAAGTACCTAGGAGTGGAACAGCTGGATCATATGTTGGGTCCATGTTTAACTTTTTAAGAAACTGTTAAACAATCTTCCAAAGTGGTTATAATATTTTACATTCTCACCAACAATGTACGAGGTTTCCAGTTCCTCCATATCTTTGTCGACACTTGATATGGTCAGCCTTTTTAATTTTTGCCACTGTAATTGGTGTATAATGGTATCTCATTGTGATTTTGATTTGCATTTCCTAATGAAAAGTGCCTATTTGCCACTCTTACATCATCTTTGGAGAAGTATTTGTTCTACTCTTTTGCCCACTTTTAAACTGAGCTTTTAATTGGTTTGTTTGTTTTCTTATTATTCTTTTGACAGTTTCAAAAATATATTGTGGATACAAGTCTTTATGAGATAAACACTAAGGTCTCCCCCCCAAGTCTGTGGTTTGTGCTTTCATTCTCTTTAACAAGTCCTTCAAAGAATCGAGGTTTTAATGCTGAAGCTTTTAATGATTAATACGCCCAAGTTTTTCTTTTGTAGATCGTGTTTTTGATGCTGTATCTAAAATATCTTTGACAATGTTTTATACTTTTAGAGTTAAGTTTATATTCAAGTCTATAATCCATTTTGAGTTAATTTTTTTATATGGTTCTGGGTATGGATCCAAGTTTTTGTGTTTTTTGTTTTTGTCGCTGTTGTTGTTTTGCTGAGGAAGTTTCACCCTGAGCTGACCTCTGTTTCCAATCTTCCTGTTTTGGTATGTGAGCTGCTGCAACAGCATGGCCACTGACAAGTGGTGTAGATCTGCACCTGGGAACTGAATCTGGGCCACCACTGGGCCACTGGAGCTGGCCCCTTTTTTGTTTGTTTTGTTTTGCGTAAGTTTTCCAGCATCATTCATTGAAAAGACTATTCTTTCTCCACTGAATTGCCTTTGTGCCTACATTGAAGATTACTTGTCTGTATGTGTTTTGTTCATATATCCACTAGTTGCTATATCTGTGGATCTGTTTCTATACCTTCTATTCTGTTCCGTTGATCTATATGTCTATATTTACACCAATGCCACAGTGTCCTGATTACTTTAGCTTTATAATGAATCTATATAAAGACTTTACAATAAGTCTTTCTAATAAGGAAGTGTGAGCCTTCACATTGCTTTTCTTTTTCAGAGACGTTCTGGCTATTCTGGGTTCTTCGCATTTCCATGTGAACTTTAGAATTAGTTTTTCAACTAGTACCCCCAAAAATGCCTGCTATGATTTTGATTGATATTGCATTGAAGCTACAGATAAATTTGTCATCTTAATGATATTGAACCTTAAGGCCCATGGTAAAAGTACGTCTCTCCATTTATTTAAATCATAGTACATTTCTCTCAGAAATATTTTGTAGTTTTCAGTGTCCAGATTTATCCTTAACTATCTTGTATTTTTAATGCTATCTTAAATAATATTTTTATTTCAATTTCCAATTGCTAATTTATAGAAATACTATTAATTTTGGTATTGATATTTTATCCTTCAAATTTGCTAAATTTGCTTATCTGTTCTAGGAATCTTTTGTAGATTCCATCAGATTTTCTACATGGACAATCACACACCCCACAAATAAAAACAATTTTGCTTCTTCCTTTCCAAAATAAACGCACTTTTTTTCTTGCCTTATTGCTATGGCTAGACCTCCAGCACAATGTTAAACAGGAACATGAGAAGGAAGGCACATCTTTTTCTTCTTCCTGAACTTAGGGAAGAAGCATTCAGTCTTTCACCATTAAGTATTATGTTGGCTCCAGGTTTTTCTTAGATGCCCTTTGTAAGATTGAGCAGAAATTCTCTTCTATTGCTAGTTTGCTGAGAGTTTTTATCAGCAATGAATGTTGAATTTTGTCAAATGCTATTTCTGCATATATTCAGAGGATGATATGGTTTTTCTTTTTTAATGTAATATGGTGAATTGCACTGATTGATTTTGAATGTTAAACCAAACTTGCATTCTTAGAATAAACCTCACTTGGTCATGATGTATTATGCCTTTCATATATGCTTGGATTTGATTTTTTAAAATTTCCTTTCAAATTTTTGGTCTATGTTCGTGAGGAATATTGATCCATAATTTTCCTATTTTGTAATGTCTTTATTTGGGTTTGGTACCAGAGTAAGAGTGGGCTTACAGAATAAGAAGGGAAGTATTTTCTTCTCTTCAATTTTCTGGAAGAGTTTGTGTAGAGTTAGTATTACTTATCCTCTACATATTGGTAGAATTCATTAGTGATGTCATCAAAACCTGGAATTTTCTTTATGGGGAGGTTTTTAACAATAAATTCAATTTTTTAGTAGTTCCAGTGCTAAGAAGCATACATATTTTCTCTTTTGTAAACTGTGATAGTTTGTATCTTTCAAGGAGTTTATCCATTTCTTTATGTTATTGAAGTTGTTGATGTAGAGTTGTTGAAAATATTCCCTTATTATCCAGATCTATAGCATGCTCCCATTTCTGGCTTCCCCGCCTTTGTGATATTGTTTTCATTCATTTTATTTATCCATATGTCACACACTTCATAGCACACTGCTATAATTTTTATTTAAATAATCAAATATTTTAAAAATACATTTAAATAATAATAAAATAAATCTTATATATATTCTCCATGGTTGCCATTTATGGTTCTCCTCATTCTTTTGAGTAGATCCATATTTTCGTTTGGTAACATTTTCCTTCTGCTTGAAGGATTTCTTTAACATTTCTTGAATGTTAATTTCATGAATCTTTTCAGCTTTTGTATGATTGGAAAAGACTTTATTTCACCAGGTGTAGACTTCTAGGTTGACAGTTATTTTTCCTTCAGTATGTTAAAGATGTCGCTCCCTTGTCTTCTTGCTTGCATAGTTTCAGATGAGGAATTTGCTATCTTCCTTATTTCTGTTCCCCTGTATGTAACATGTGGCTTTTCTCTAGCTGCTTTTAAGATTCTCTATTTATCACTGCTTTTGAGAAATTTGATTATGATATGTATAGGTGTAATTTCTTTGTTTCTTGTGCTTGGAGTTCATTGGGATTCTTGAATCTGTGGATTTATAGATGTCATCAAATTTGGAAATTTCCAGTTATTTCTTCAAATATTTTTTTTCTCTCCAACCCACCCACCTTTGGGGACTCTGATGACACATACATTAGTCTGCTAAAGGTTGTCTCACAGCTACTGAAGCCCTTATAATTTTTTAAAAATACTTTTTTCTCTTGTGTTTCATCTTGAATTGCTATATTTTCAAATTCACTAATTTTTTCTTCTGTAATGTCTAATCTGCTATTCATTCCATCAGTGTATTTTTCATCTCAAACATTGTAGTTTTTAGCTCTAGTTTGATTTTTTTTTTATATCTTCTTTATCTCTGTTGTTGGGTTTCTGGAATATAGTTATAATAACTTTTGATGTCTGTGTCTACTAATTCTAACATGTGTCAATTGATTGATTTTTCTCCTCCTTATAAGTCACATTTTTCTGCTTCTTAGAATGCCTGGTATTCTTTTTTTGGATACCACACATTGTGAATTTTACCTTGTTGGGTGCCAAATATTTTTGCATACCTATAAATATTCTTAAGCTTTGTTCTGGGATGTGGTTAAGTTTCTTGGAAATGCTTTGATCCTTTTTGGGTCTTGCTTTTTAAGATTTGTTAGCCTGGACCAGAGCAGCCTTTAATCTTGGCAATGTGTTCCTTAGCACTGAGGTAAGACCTTTCTAACTACTCTACCCAATGCTCCACGAGTTTTGAGGTTTTCAAACCTGGGTGGTGAGAACAGACACTATTCCTGGCCCTTCGTGAGTGCTGAATACTTCTTCTCTAATGTTTTCTCTTGTCTTGGGTAGTTTTCTCATGCACATGCACTGATCAGTGCTCTGCTGAATACTCAGAGGGAACCCTCCGCACACCTCCAGAGTTCTCTATGCAGCTCTCTCCTCTGTTCCAGGTACTCCATCTTGCAAGCTCAAGCTGCCTTGGCAGTTGTTTGAGGCAAGAAGGTAAATCTGATCCTTGTTATTGCCTCTGGGTCACAGTGGAAATCAATAACTTATTTTTAAATTATTTCAAAAACACAAAAATTTAAAAACATGTGCAAAGAACTCACATATCCTCTTTACCCAGATTTCCCAATTATTAATATTTTACCACATTTGCTCCATCTCCGTCTCTCTCTCTCTCTCTCTATATATATCCATTATCATTTTATCATTATTCTTTTTTAAGCCATTTAAGCAGTAATTGCAGACCTGATGATTCATCACTCTCAAAATGTCAAATGTCTATTTCTCCAAAACAAAGGTACTCTCCTACTTAACCACAGTACAACCAAATTAAGAAAACAACAGCAATACAACACTACCATCCAGTTTGCAGAACACTCTCAAGTTTTTCCAACTGTCCCAAAAATGTCTCTCTATTTTATGGTCAAGTAGCCAATGCAGGATCATGCTTTGCATTGAATTGTCGTGGATTTTCAATCTCCTTCAACCTGGAAGTTTCTCAGTCTTTCTGTCTTTTCATTCTGTAGATGTTCCTCTACCTGAGTTTGTCTGATGACTTCCCATATCCAGAATCAGGCCGCATTTTCTTTGCAGGAATGCTATGATGTCGTGCTTTTCTTGGGAGACTACATCAAGAGAGATATGAGGCCCATCTGTCTCACAACCAGTGAGGTTATTAGTCACTGGATCAAATTGATGTCTACCAAGTTTCTCCACCATAAAGTCACCATTTTCCCTCTCGGAACCGATAAGCATTTTTTTGGAAGATATTTTGAGACTGCACCAATATTGAGCTTCTAATCAAACCTCTACTGACCAGCCTTGACATCCATGGATGACTCAAACTGAATCCCATAGAACCTGGTTTCGACACATAATCCATTTTATTTTCCAGAAGCATCAGCTATCCTGATGGAAGATCAGCTGTTTCAGTAGTAATAGCCCTAATTTCCATTGAAGACTAATATCAAGAGAAAAACCTGCAGTTAGAGAAGAAGTTCTATTCATTTAACCATCCATCCACCCAGTCATCCATCCATATACCATCCATTCATTCATTCACAAATATTGATGATACTTTTACATGTACCAGGCAGTGGAGATACAAAAAAGAATAAGACACAGTGCTTATATCTAATAAGCTCCTGGTTTTAGTAGGGGAAAATAATGTCAACAACAAATTACAATTCACTGTCATTACAGCAATGTATTATAATGCAGGTGGGTATAAACATATGGAGTGCCAAAGGAATCAGAACTTTATTAGCATATAGGAGAAAGTTTCCTAGAGAGGGAATATTGGAGCTAGGTCCTTTAAGGTGAGTAGGAGCTTGAAGAATAGTTGATGAGAGTGGGAATAAGTAGAATGCTTCAGTTATAAGAAGCAGCACATGGTAACATGGGGTATGAAAGCATAAAGAACAGAGGACATAGAAGTAGTTCCTTGTCTAGAGAAGGGGGAGGGCAGCAAGGAAGAAAGTGGAACTGGCAGTAGGGGAGGAGGAAGAGTCTGGGAAAATCAAGGTGGGGCCAGCTTGAGATGGGGCCACACTGTTTTGACCATGCTAAGGAGTCTGGTTTTTATCCACCAGGGTTCTAAAAGTAAAAATTCCAGGGCCTCATCCCAAACCTAATCCAGTAGTCCCCCTTATCTGTGGGGAATGCATTCCCAGACCCCCACGGATAGTATCGAACTCTACATCTACTGTTTTTTCCTATACACACAGACCTATGATAAAGTTTAATTTATAAATTAGGCATAGTAAGAGATGAACAGCAATAACTAGTAATAAAATAGGACAATTATAACAATATACTGTAATAAAAAGTTACCGTAGGTCTTAGCAACCTCATTATATGATATATTTTTTTCCTTAAGTCAAGAACTTTCACCTTTTCTCTTAAATGAAGCACTTTATGGCTTCTCTTTAGCATATCCAAACTGCCAGTTCACTCCTCTTGTACTTTGGGGCCATTAATAAACAAAATAAAGGTGACGTGAACACAAGCACTGCAATACCGTGACAGTCGTCTGATGACCTGGATGGCTACTCAGTGACTAACGGGAGGGTGGCAGATACAGTGTGAATCTGCGGGCAAGGGGGTGATTCACCTCCCAGGCCGGGGGGAGCCGGGACAGCACGAGATTTCGTCACACTACTCAGAGTGGCGCACAACTTAAAACTCAGGAATTGTTTATTTCTGGAATTTTCTGTTTAATATTTTCTGAGCCCGGGTAACTAAAACTGTGGATAAGACACTGCTGTAAATTAAAATCTCTGAGGAGAATCTGGGAATCCGTATTTTAACAAATGCCTCAAGTTTGGGAATCACTGCTGTAAGTCCAAGGATGCTACTAAATGCTTTAAAACAGAGAGATATCATCAGGTTTGTGATTCACGAAGGTCGCTAAGGGACTCGTTGAAGATGACTCCAAAAGGGGAGCAGGTGGACACAGACACCTGTGGTAGCATCGTAGCACTCGACCAGTTATTTGCAGCACACAGATTGCCAAGCCCTATCTTTTCTGGAGCTGATCTCAGCTGAATTTAAGGAATTTGCAGAGAAGACTTGATTCAAGCTACTAGCCTTGTCTCCTGCCTCTGAATTGGTCAGGCTGAGGGATGATCCAGAGACTAAGATGCTCCAAAGTGGACTGTTAGATTACACTAGCCAACAGGACTGGTCTCAGTGTTGAACGTGCTTATTACTCCACGTCCAGCAGCAGGAGCCGTGGTGGATACGGTTGACCAGCACTCAACATCTATTCCACTGTCTTCTAGTGTAGTGGCTTTCAAACTCTTGTTTAACTCAACCCACAGTAAGAAAAACATCTTACATTGCAATCCAGTATACACATATATGTGTGTTACACAAAACAGTATTTAGCCTTACTGAATTGATGCCCTCTGAAATTTCTATTCTGTTCTATTTCATTTTTTTCAGTGCTTTCATGATTACTTAACAATGGGTCCCGATTGGTGTGAAAAGCATTGCTGAAATGTGCTTTCCAGTACAACAGAGGCTGGAAAACTAAAGACTACATTTCCACACACACATCAGCTAAAGTTCCAGGTGTTTCCAGGCTCTGCAAACCAAATGCCTTCACCTTGCTCTTGTTGTTTCTGCTGGCAGGCATGTCATGGATGTGTTCGGTCTTTCTCGGCAATGCTAGCAGAGGTTTAGTCACTAGCACAGGCACCTTTCACAGGTGTCAGGAAGAAAGGCACGGGATGCTCATTTTTTCTGGCGAAGTTTGTATTGGGCCCAGAATAGTTCTGGAGTCTGTAGCATCCATGGCTTCGTAAGCACAGTACTTTCTTAATCAGGACAGTTTCTGGTTGCAGTGGCTTCAGGATCAAGGCAGTGACAAGGTGGTGTGGGACCCAGAAGAGTCCAGATACTAGAGTGATAGGGGCTGCTTGGGTACCCAATCCCGTGGTGTGGCTGGGGAGATGGGAGGAAGATTTCCAGAAACTCACCCTAGGGACTGTTTTTGTCCATCCTTCCGATGATTTTACATGCTGCTTAGAAAGCTGCAGGAAATCTCTGCCTGCCTAAACTAGCTAGAAGGGATTCTATTCTCCACAGTGGAACCCTGGGCACAGAGCATTCATGCCTGTTGAAGTACTAATGAACTACTCAGTCATGGAGGCTCAGGACTTGCCTAAGCTTCACCCATCAAGCCTTATCTGTGTCCGGCCGCAAAAATGAATGAAGGGCAATTCTATCTAACAGCAGGAGTCAATCTTAGAAACATGAGGTTGAACAAAAATCACAAAACACATAAATGTATGGTTCTGTTTATATAAAGTTTAGAACACAGGCAAATTAAATTATATTGCTTGTAGATCCATACTTAGGGGATAGATCTATAAAGAAAAGAGGTGTTTAGCATAAAAGTCAGGATGGTGGGCTGTGATCGATAAGGTCGAGGGAGGCTTCTGAGGTGCTGGCTATGTTCAATTTTTGACCTAAATGGTGATTTCACAGGTGTTTGATTTATGCACTTTTCTGTACGTGCATTATGTTTTACATTCTCTCACATACACAAAGGATGAAAAACTGCAATAATAAACAAAAAGTTTAATTGGGATTCGCACAACTTCATGATTAAAAAATAATTTATGATCACCCAGTCCATCTACTCATCTGATGCTTGACACTCCCTACAGGCTCATCTGTCCTCTGCTTGACCCCTTCTGAGGAGCTGGAGCTGTGTAGACGTCAGTTATGAGAGCCGGAACACAACCAGGCAAATAGCAGGTGAGCCTCCTCGCTTGACTGTCGTGTAGCTGATTGTCTACCTTCTTCCCTCAATTCCCAGCTGCCAGTTCATGGCAGACCACATTTCAGGAACCCAAAGGGATCAGCAAATCTAACATAGAACCTCAGCACCTTCAGGACGTAACTTCCCTCTCCCCGACACTTGGGTAACACAACTTCTTTTATTCAGCAGGGGGATACCCATTTGTTATTTGTTGTCGCTTACGAGAGACAAATAAGACAGCAGTTATCAATACCATAGCAGAGAAAGAGATACACAATATACCTTGAAGGATGAGTCGTTTTCTTTTTCAAATGGGCTGCCAAGTTTGGGAAGGGTATAGGAAAAGCAGAAATGAGGGGTGAGGCAGAAAGAAAACTCCACTCTGCGTGTAGTCTCATTTCCTGCTTTTGAACTCGACAGGATGACCTGGCGCACGGAGTAGGTGAGAGATGAGTGGCCTGGATCTAAATGATCATCCAATGGAGGAAAAGACACAACATAAAGGTTTCCATTTCTCCAGTCTTCAAAGAGAGAGACAATTTATTTTGGGGGGACTACTGTTGTCAGGATTAAATGTTAATGCCTGAAATCTTTTCAAGCAAAATGTGCTGTGTCAGCTTCCAAGAATACACTTGTTTTACAAGTTCAACTTCTTGTTTTTGAAGAAACACATCCTCTGCAGGAGAACCTTTCCAAAAATTTTTCATTTTTCCTGACGCCTCATAATACTTAAAAGATTTTTCAACTGATTAGAGATTCCCAAATAAAAGGCACGACGTAAAAAGATAATATGTCTTTTGTTTGTCCAATAAATATTTGCTCAATGAATCACAATGAACAAATGAAAAATTTTATAAAAGAATAAAAAAATGTTTGGAATTAAGCGGTTCTTTGTGATAATACGAAAGTTAGACGCTGTCCTGAGAGTGATTTTTGAGAATTACAAGCAATGATTCTATTATAACAAAGGGCAAAACTAAACAAGTGGAGCTGCCTCTCTACTCCAGGCAGGCAAAAGAAACTTGAAAAGTGAAGCAAATTTCTGGATAATTCAGACAAAAACCCAACTATAGAGGGAAAGGGGGCCCTTTTTTTCCTGGCCCAAATTCATTTGAGCCATCCAATAACATGACCCACTCGAGTGGAATTTGGCATTAAAGAGGCTTGTCTTGGCTCCCATCCAGTGGGGTTTAGTTACTGAATTCCTTAAAGGACGTTGTTCAAACATGGTCTCCCATGTAACTGGGTTCTAAGGCATGAGCTGCAAGAACCTTGACATCACCACGCGACTCCAGGGTATTATTCCATTAGATCGAATTATCCAGAAAATCACTCTCATTCCAGTTCACCTTTCTGGGTTAGACAAAAGCAAAGTGTATTGCCTAAGACTTGCTATACAATAACTCCAAGTGAACACCCGAAAGCTTTGTCTGCGAAGTGTGTGAACGCACACCATCCCAGTTCCTAGAGTGTACAGAGAGAAGCAAATGGGCCAGAGGTGACAATTACTTGGTAATTCCTTCCTCACCACCTCTGCCTTCCGCATTCTGGGTTCCGCATTCTGCATGTGTGATTACTGGAATAATTGTACTGATTTAATGAATGGTTGAAATCACAACACTTGAATTGTCCACCGTCTTCCATGGCTCTCATTTGCTCTCTGAACACTTGTTTACCAACTGGAGAAAACACAGGATGTCTTGCAGAGCGTGACCATGTCACAGAAACAGCAACTGTGGCTTTTGCCGGCTTTCCTGGGGCTTGTGCAGCTTTGCTGGCCATGCCTGAGCCAGGTTTCTGTAAAACGACCGGGAGTTGGGCATTCTGCCCATGCGCACACCTGGCAGATCGAATCCCTCTCTCCTTGGGAACGCGGATGCATGCTGAGTTCCCATTTTCTTTGACTGCCAAACAGACAAGGACCAGCTGGTTAGTGCTGACGCGGCTCACACTACTGGCGGGAATGCTGCTTAAGTGTTCTGCATTTGCTCATTATTTATCAATGGGGAGATATTTCTCCGGAGAAAAGCATGTCCTTTGTCTTCTGACGGAAAGTCCATTCTTCCAATGGGGAATGACCTAGGAAAGAAAACTTGTTAACTCATTTCCCCTGTGTAAGTTCCATGTGTAAGTTTTCATTTTCAAGGTTTGAGTTCAAATATAAGAAATGAATTGTGGCCCTTGAAAGACCAGACATTTAACTTTTTTCTGGAGCAATGTGATTTTTAATAGTTGAGTATGCCATCTCCCATTGAACGGGTTGCTTTTATCACCAATTTGAAGCATATATTTTTGTTATAAGTACTATTAATTATTTGATTATAACTTCACGAGGGAAATAACTTCTTACATTAACCGCCTCAAGGCATCAAATAATGCAGCGTTTAGTGTGCTCTTGTCGACAAAGCACTTTCCGAAGGAGGGGATGCATGGACTTCCCTCGAGCCTGGGGGCTCTGGGAGATAGGAAAGTAGAAAATCAGACCCTTAGCTGATAAAGTGGTAGAGAAGGATCTTCTGAGCCCTGTCCCATCCTCTTTTCGCTGTTCCATAGATTTTCCAACATTTTGTGGGGTAACATAGAAAAAATATAAAAAGGAAATTTTCTACATCTTTACCTGAAATTTACACCTCCCCAGCTCTTCTTCTCCTCCCCTCTTTTCTCTTCTTTCCCCTCCCTACTTCTCTGTCTCCTCCTCTTCTTCTCTTTTCTTGCTCCTTTTGGTCTTGTTGGATCGAATATCTTTGAATTATTCATGTTACTCAGAAGAACATTGTATTCATATTCATCCAGTGAAGTTTATCTTTGCTTAAGTTTTCCAACCATGAAACTAATAGAGCATAATGGAAATGTAACCGATACTTAGCCATTGTTCTGGCAATAGATCTCATTACAATTATATGCAAGAGATATTAAAAAATAATAGTAAAACAGGAGGCGTATTTATGCTCTTCTGAAGATGAATAGACTTATTTATAGGTGGAGAGACATTCCATGAGATAAGCTAAAATTAATCATATTGCTGAAGTTTTCAAAGAGGTTAGAGTCCAAATTAAATATAGAAGGGCAAACCAGTTTCTTCCTCTTGCGTATTTTAATGAAGACTAGAGAGGCTGGAGAAATATTTATATTCTTTTATTCATATTTTCAGGATTGCCTCATGTCTCGATTTTTTTTCAAATCTCTCATTTAAGTGAGGGTACTTCAAAGCGAATATGGGTATTCTCAACTCCTCATATCTTTAAAAAAAAAAGAAAAGGAAGAATTAATGGGACTTGGAAATTTAAAAACAACAGATGTACTAGAAGTGTGATTACTGCCATGAGTAAGACATCTGGGGGAGTTCCACCACTTTATGTAGCTTGGGTTGAGGGCTGATTGTATCACAGAGAAACTGGAGCCCAGGAGCAGTGCGAAGACCATCTCTAGGAAATCACTGCTGCTTTCTCTTAGAGTGCAAGAGATAAAGAGCTGTTTCTCTCTAAACATAGCTGTCTAACTGCTTTGTGGTTAACAAGAGACCCTGCTAAGAACTGTGGGTAATTCATTTAAGGATGACTATTGAAATGTGCTGTGTGGTGAGGGAGGAACTCGTGCTCCCATACTTGCTGCATAACTCTGTTGAATTCTAGGGTAGACAGGGACCAGCTCTTCAAGTCCTCTGCTAAAGGGACAGACATGCAGAAGTGAGCTGCACTGCAGAATCCAAGGTCAGAGAGACGACCCACAGCGCCACTTGTGCTGAAGGGAGAGCTCTTCTCTTCTGGCCCCAGAGTTTTTTTCTCTCCACAGAGCTACATAGTTGAGTCATGACGCCCCAAGTGAGAAAACAACGTCTTCAGACAGTGGCTGAGATAAGAAAAACGAGGCAAGCTGAGTCCCAGGCACACTGGTGTGCATGTTGATATCGCTGAGTTATGAACTATTTCCTTTTAATCCGGTTTCAAAAGATGACTTCTCCATATGCAATTAATTCCACATATAACTACAAGGAACTGCATATTTTAGAACAGTTGTGTCATCAGTATGAATGTTTAAACAATCTCTGTGGTCTCTTTCCCACAAACTGATTTAACATGTATATAAAGAGGCTTTTGGAATGAGCTCTGTACATTTGTTTCTCAAACTTCAGCGTCTGTTTTCAGTAAATATTGAAGATGAAACTTCCCCCATTCATGCCTGGAGCACTGGCCAACTGCAGCTGAGGAATGCCGTTCTTGGGCTTCTCATGAATAAAATTCTCCATTTGTGAACCGAGTCTTTCTTGGGCCGTGTCAACAGGACCATAACAGGGATAAAGCACTCAGGGGGTTGGATGAGCCAGCCACAGATTAACTTAATTAATCCCCAAACAGTGGGAGTCACACAGACCTGGGTTCAAATCCTGGCTCTGTCACTCAGAGATGGGGTGACCATGTGTCCCTGTTTGTCCACAGTGGTCCCAGGTCACTCTTACTGTTCTAGTCCGTTATTAATAGTGTTCCTTTCAAAAGTGTCCCGGTTTGAGCTAGAATGTATATGGTCATCCTAATAATAGTGATACCCAGCATAGGTCTCTGTACCCTGGCTTTTTATGGGTACAGCAGCAGGCATTGGGGTGCTGGTCCTAAAGATCTATTTCATATGCCAACATCATCAAAACTGATCATGAAAATAACTTACAGTTAATTAAAGCACAACTATATATGTGGCATAATCGTTTACTGAAACATTAAGGTGTGATTTTTCTCCCCACGCATTGTGTCCTCTTTTTTTTTCATTTCACGTAGGAACCAGTCTGTTTTGTGCTTCCTTGACTCAGGGATTTTTGCAGGATGGAAGGCAGAAGCCCCAAGTCTGTGGCTCTTCCTGATTTTTGCCCAAGCTCACTGAAGAAATAATGTTAAGTGCTCCAGACTCTCAGGAAGAGGGCCAAAGCATTGGAGGGCAGAGAGTTGGAGAGAGAAGTTCTTCTGGCTGAGGTGGTACAGGAAAAGGGCTGCAGACCCCATTGAGACGGTGAGCAGTGGAGGTGACGACCAACCCACAGGCAGGATCAGCTATACGATTTGCAGGGCCCCGTGCAAAATGAAACTGTGGGCCCCTTGTTCAACTTTCAAGACGGCAACAGCAGAGCATTGAAAAAGATTCCAGATTCTTCTGAGTGTGGGACCCTGTGAAACCAAACAGGTCACATGGCCATGCAGCTATGCATGAGGTGGTGGCTTCTTGGTGTACCTAGAGGGAGGCACCCGTGGTAAAGTCACTTAATCCAAAATGGCACCCCCAAGATTCAGGGCACCACTGTGGGCCTCACAGTGCAGATGCCAGTGGTACCTTGAAAGACTGGCAATTAGAGGTCCTTCCTCAATTGTCCTCATAGCAATTAAACCTTCAGGGTTCTGGTGTGACTCTGAGAAGGAGGGGGGCCCAACAAGGATGAGACAGATGTTGTTGCCATCTTTGAGGAAAGATGGAGGCTGAGAGTCAGAAAACTAAGTTGATTTAAAGAAATAAAGAGATTGATATGTTTTGTACACTTCAGTTTGTGGACTAAAATTTATTCCACATATGCTTTTATAAATATTTAAGTATATAAAACCAAATGTTTAATATAAGATCCACACTGTAAATATTCCTTTGAGAGTATTTTTCTGCATGGACTGGAATGGGTGAGCTTCTTAAAATCTAAGTCCATGAAGTGGAGGGGAAGGTGCCCGCTTTCTTGGTAAACCTCCACGAAACACCCACAGGCTGTCTTCACTGCTGCAGAGAACTTTGATCTGCATTGAAGACTCAGATTGTTTGTCTCAAACATTTTCCTTATCCATTTCTTGTGCAAAAGTGCTCCGAGAGTCACTGAATGGTAGGTTCCGTGGGATGACAAGTTTCCATGGTTTTGGTTAACAGCTTGTATATTTGAACATCTTCTTTATGACCGTAAATGTTTAAAAACAAAGTTGTGATTCTCTCTAATAGTGTGTGATACCTGCGCAAGTTACTTAACCTGTTCCAGTCTCCTTATCTGTAAGATGGGGAGCATCCTCACTTCTTGGGGTGTGGTCAGGACTGAATAAAATAACACACAGAGCACCCAGCACAGACGAAACACTAAACTCTTGCTGGGTCCCGGACTGACTGCAATGTTCATCATACAACAGTGACCCACTTTCTAGTTCATGGTCACCTCAAGATTTTTTTGGTTGTAAATAAGAGAACCTCCAACCACCACGAAGCTCTGGGAATTTTTGTGTTTTAACATTAGGATAATTGACTTGTTCCTATAAGGACAAGTTAGCACCAATCTCCTCAGATGCCCATGGACCACAGAACAGATTATTCATTCTGCTGCCAGCCCCTCCTGTCCTTGGACAGCTATGGAATGATTGAGGACTGGAATCCAAAAGAACAGAGAGAGCACAGTCTTCCATGGTGACGTACAGACTGTTGGAGGCGCCCAAGGGACTACCGGATGCATGTGGCCCCAGACACCTCCTCCCCACTTTGTCAGAGGAAACTCCAACTGTGTCTGTTTTGTGCATTGTCCATCTAAGTAAGATTGTGTTTAACAAAAGGGAGCAGCTAAAAAACAAAGTAAAAAGAAATATTTGAAAATCACTGATCTGGTCCAACCCCTACATTTTAGTTGATGAAATTTAGAACTAGAAGATGGTGTCTTAGCCGACATCACACAGCTAGTTAGTGGCAGAGCCAGGGGTGAACCCAGGTCGGCTCCCAGGCTGCACGGTTCTCCTGCCAGCAGCCTGCCTCTGGCAGAAAGACGGAGCTGAAATCACAGATGTTGCAGGATCAAGATTTACACCTTACAAATCAGATGTACAAAAACAGTAGCTTATTTGTTTTCTATAACTAATTTAATCTTGCTCTGAAGCTCTCTTTCCTACATATGGCAGAAATCAACTTGCTAAGTAACAGGCTCTTCCAGGGTGAAAAACGGGGAGGGGGCTTAATTCACTCAATTCGACGTTGAAGTGTCCTAGGGGAGGCTGCTCTCGACCTTCCAAGGCTCTCCCCTCCTCCTTCCTTCCCAAGATGGCGTCTGGATGACGGAGCAGGAGGAGGGACGCGTATCGGCAGGCTGGCCGTCTCTGCAGGCTCCTGCTGTTCTCCAGCTGAGGTATGACTCCTCTCAGTCTTCCGGCATCAGGCTCCATCCTCCCTACGAGTGCTGGGTAAGTGTCTGCAGCTGGTGTAATTTGCGGTCTGCTCTCTCAGCAGGGCCCTCTATGGTGATAGCTCCCAGGGAGCTAGGCCCTCTCTCCCTGGGAGAATTCTAAGCAGGGTACCAGTGCTGTGGGAAGGCCATCTTCAGCGCGGAACCGACTTGGTTCAGGGAAGCACCTCCCTGAACCCATCGGGTACCCAACAACTGGAAGTTAACTAGAATTGTGTATACATTCTTCCCTTGACTTTTTCTTAAAGTAAAAAATTAAAAGCAGACACATAATTATTTTAAAAAGTAGATCTTCTTGTTAAAGACAGCAGAGTAAAAACACTCCTGCCATTCCTCTTCCTAGAAATCCAACGAAAATAATAAATGAAACAAAAATAGAAGCAAAAGTCTGCCCGTCATGAATGAAACAAGGAAACAGCTACAATCCCAAACCACAAACTACCACGACTACCTGCCAAATATTGTGGGCACGGATGGAGACCAGGGAGGCCCTCGCCGCTGGCAAATGCCTCCTTGGATCTCCATCAGGATCTATATTTTTCTAAAATTCAGTGAGGCAGCCCTAAAAAGTCAAGCCAATGATCCTTTTTTTAGAGAGGGGAGCTTGAAGGATCTGAGTGAAACATGGGAGAAATGGGGACTGTCCTTAAGAAATACTGAGTTTTGGATGCTACAGATTTGTCACTTCTTTGTACTTTTCTGAAATTTTTGAAATTTTGATGCGTACCTTTTGCCCAAACAATAGCCATTCTGATAGTAAGTAAAAGCTAAAAACAAAACAAAACAAAACAAAACATCTGGTCTTATAACTGTATGTAGAAGGGTTAAAGGATAATTAACAGCTATACAGGAAATCTTCTGAGGGAGGGACAGGCTTTATTACAATACCTACATAGGTTATTGAGTGTGAAAGAGAAATCAGACCCAGAGTCTGGAAAAAGAGGGAAGAATAGGGTGGGGTCAAGCTGTTCTGCGTTCAGACATGGGCGCAGTTGGTGGGATGTGGCTGAGATCATTACTCCTGAGAGGCAAGAGGGAAGAGGAGAGAGGGACCCAAGAAACAACGGGGGTGGAGGCAGAGGTGGTGATAGTGTGAGAACCCGAGCTGGCAGAAATGGCCAAGAGTCTTTCTAACTTTGAGAATTCTGAGGTTTTTAAGCTATGTACATTACCTTGATACAAAAACCTCCGTGGCTTCCCTCAGCCCTCTGCTCCACCCACAAAGATGTTGGTTTTATTTGTTTGTTTGTTTGCATTATTAGTTACTTATTTCATGAGGTTGAGTACAAATGAAGGGAAACAAAGGTGGCCCTTGGGGGAGGAAATGACCAGAAGAAGTATGGGCCCTGAGTCAGAGTTCATGAGGAAGCCACAAGCTCCTCCCGCCTCCATCGCCCGCCCAGCCACCACGTACGCCAAATGCCTTCCCCACACCTGCAAGGGGGGTTGAGCCACTTTCTTTTGGACTTCAGCTGACCTCTGGATTAACTCTGCGGTAAGCGCTGGGTTGGGAGGGAGAAGGACGGGCCATTTCAATGGAGTCCAGGTTGGAAGTCATTGTGAGGAACAGTGGAGAAGGGGCAGACAGAACACGAGATCAACATGCTTTCTGTTCACAGGCAACCATTCTCCATCTTGAATGCCACTTATATCCTATCTATACACAGACACCCTAATCCTTTCTAGACCACGTCCCGTCAACCAGTTCATCAACTACATGTTAAAAAAGAAAGTGCCAACAGATGAAAAGGAGGATAATGATGATTCTTACTGGTATCTGGAGCCCCTTCAAGATCTCAGTCCTTGCTGAGATATCTAAGTAAGATTTTGGGTCCAGGACACTTTCCTTCTTATTCTAGGGTCTTTCTTCTGAAGAAGAATCTTCTATTTTAAATAATAAGGGCTTCTAATAATAACTGATTTCAAAAAATTATTATTTACTGAAAACCCACTCATCACACAATGGTGGAGAATAAACAGGATAACCAAGATTTCTTAAACTTCCAGTTTGAAAAATAGAAGAATGGGAAACACTCGGCCATCACTAGCAGTAGCCAGTAGCAAATAGCAAACCCTACTGACAGGGATGGCCATGACTGTCAGCCCTGACACTCGGCTGGCGATCTTAGAAGCTGCCCTCTGGGATGGTCTCCTTGTTGCTTATCCCCATGGCTTCACGCATGGTATGCAATAAAGAACAGAGCTTTCTTAGGGGATCCACACCTTCCGTAGCCCTCTTCATGCTGGTGTGGATCTAGAGCCCTGGGATTTGTTTTAAGGATAAAATCATGGGCAGTTGCCAGGCAGGCCTGAGGTGTCTTTAACCATGTGGTTTCCTAAAAATCTTAGTTAGCTTCTCTTCTATTTGCTTCCTGTCAACTGCATATGCAATTGCATGTAGACACAGCGAAAGATCCAGGGTGGACAGCCTCTAACGCTGAAGAGGCTCGCCCTCTACTTGGGATGCTCGTGATCTGTCCTGCCCTCCTCCTTCAGTGTCCTCTTCTTTGAGACTATTTGAAATCATAGCTGCTTACGGCGAGACACCTCCTGAACCAGCAATTTCCCGATGGGCCTGACCAAGGCATCTTGCAGAGGACTGTTAATTCATGAGAGAAAGACGTAGGGCCTTTCTAGCCAAGGCCACTCCTTTGAAGTCATTGTTTGTAACTGCTTCTTTTGAGGATGAAGAAGCAGTTGGCTTTGTCAGCCTTTCAAAGCCCCACATCATGGGGATTCTCTCCACCTTAGGTTGAGGCCACAGTCAGAGAGTACCTCCCTCAGTACTGGGTAAACTAGTACTTGCTGCATAACAAAAGACACCTTGCCTCTGCCCAGCTGCACCTCCTACCCCCTGAGTCCAATTCTGCACTTTAAACTTTGATAGATTTTAGATTTACCCTTCTTTCAGAGACCAAATTCTTTCTCTCTCTCTTTTTTTTTGAGGGGGAGGAAGATTGGCCCTGAGCTAACATCTGTCACCAATCTTCCTCTTTTTGCTTGAGGAAGATTGTCACTGAATTCACATCTGTGCCAATCTTCCTCTATTTTGTACGTGGGGCACCGCATACATAGGTGCATAGGTCCACGCCTGGGATCCGAACCCGAAAAGTGGAGCACAAGAACTTAACCACTACACCACCAGACTGGCCCCCCGAATGTTTTTATGGCTTTCTTTTCTTTTTCTTTTTGTTTTTTTAGTTGCAAACTATAGAATCCAATCAGGCTGGTTTAAGCAAGCAGAATTTATTGAGACTTCTTAGTAGTTCTGACTCACTGGGAGATCTGAAGAAAAAGACACTCAAGACTGGTCTCCTGGGAAGGCAACCCAGAAGCGACCTGATGAGAACGCTGCTGCCACCGCCACTCTTTGCCACCACCTTCACTTGCAAAATGGGTACACAATGCTCAGAACCCAATCTGTTTGCTCATGTTGCTGACTTCCAAAGCAGAGTTTCATGTGGGTGTGTCTTAGGTCACACGCCTCCTCCCTCACTGCAAAGGATGCTGGGAAACTCTTCCCTGGGGAAGTAAGACTCACAATGGGAGAAACTGTGAAAATGTAGAGCAGGGGTTTAACAGAACGATAGCTTATCTCCTAAAGAGGATTTCTTTTTTTTTTTTTTTTTTTGGAGAAAGATTAGCCCTGAGCTAACATTTGCTGTCAATCCTCCTCTTTTTTGCTGAAGAAGACCGGCCCCGAGCTAACATCCGTGCCCATCTTCCTCTACTTTACACGTGGGATGCCTGCCACAGCATGGCTTGAGAAGTGGTGCGTAGTCTGCACCCGGGATCTGAACCGGTGAACCCTGGGCAGCCAAAGCGGAAACTGCAAACTTAACCACTGCACCACCAGGCTGGCCACGAGGATTTTTTTTTTTTAATGAACAATTTTCTCATATGAGCCCCAGAAAGATTCAGGCCTTAGAGACACTAAGTACCATAGAAGGTGAGGGTGAAAACACGGGTTTGGTTGAAGGTCTGTGGAAGGTGGACCTCTGGCTCCCTGCTCCACCCCATGCAGCCAGGCATTTGTATTTCCACCCTTCCTGTCCTCTCCCCTCTCCCCTTAGAGACTAGAAGCTATTCTCTGCAAAAGTTCCAGGCTCAGGGACAAGAGGCCTAGAGGAGGACAGGGCTGAGGTGCTGAGCTGAAAACAAGGAGATTAAGTTAAATTCTGCTTGGTAAGGGTGGAAATTATCTACTTTCAAAACCCCAAGCAATGCCTTCAGCTATCTCTAACCCCATTCCAGCAGCAGGCATTCTAGGGAACGCGGCTCCGATTCTAGGCGTCTTTGCTATGGGCTGGGGAGGGGCAGGGGGTGGGTTGGGACAATCATCCGCTTCCATTCTCAGAACACGTAGGGGTGGTGTGCTCATTCTCTCCTCCCCAGAATCTATTGATCGCTTGTCCTGCTGTTCCAGCCCACAGCATGCTATGAGGCTCCCAACAGTGTCCCGGACAGGTCGAGGAAAATGGTGAGCCTTATCCATTTTCAGTTAAAGGAACGAGTGAAATGGTGTCTGAGTTATATTTAGTTTTGTTTCCGCCACAGATGAGCTAGACATCATAGAAACACAAAACCAGATTATCAAGCACAATATCTGATAGCTAAAACAATTGCACTTTTATTCCTAACTGAAGTTTAGAATTTTACTGCAGAGAAGATGGCTTTCCCAGTCTCCAAGTGTCCGCGAGCCTGACGCCACCTGCCATCTGCTGGTCTTAAGCTGTATAGCTCCAGAACAACTCCAGAGGCCAAGCGGGAACAAAGGGAGCCCTCACCAACTTCGGAGGGGGAGAGGCTCCCACAGTGTCTGCTACAGGTTTTAGACATGAGCAAGTCCAGACCACTCTTAAGAGGAATGAGGAAAGCGAGGACTATCCTATTTTGGCACGTATCTCAAAATTGTCATCATTCACTTAAAGTTCATAACCACAAAGACATTCCTACTTATTTTCTCAGGTGTTGCGAGTTTTGACATGGGAAGAAAATATCACTTTTAGAAGCATAAGTTAGACTAATTCAGAGCGCCCTGATTTTTACACCAACCCTCCTCTCACAGAGCGTGGCATCTCCTTAAGGAAGCATGTCTCAGACTCTACACCAGCCTACATGTTGCAAGATTGCGTCCCACCCGATGATTTTCCTCGGGTTCCAGTCTTTGTTCACTGCTGGGGCTTTTTCAATGGCTGCCAGGCAGCAGGTAAGAGCGACTTACAGCTTTTTCATAGAAAATATCATGAAATAGTTTTAATTAACGGATGCCAATTCTACTTTTTTCCCTGTTCCTAGTATTAAATTGCCTTCCATCAAAGTCAGTTATTTGAGCAAAACAGGTCAGGCACACTCCCTATGGGGCAGCCCCTAGAAAGACATTGTATGGCAGCAACAGGTTTGACCTCGGGATTTACTCCCAGCCTTTGGGAGGTCCAATCCTCCCAATTCTGTTTCACTTTATTGGTCTAAGATGCTGTGTTCCCATGATTGTGTGTTGTTTCTTTTTAAAAATATGTTTTAAAAAATATTGTGTGTATGGGTAGCTGGACTTACTGCAAAAATCTTGGAAAATGTAGAAAAGCACATAATAATAATAATAATAATGATAGCTATGGTTTATTGAGCAGTCGCTCTTCGGCAGGCAATGTTGAAAGAACGACGTGTGTATCATTCATTCATTTAGCACCCAAGAACCCCATGAGATAGGAACTATTATCATCTCCATTTTTCAGGTGAGGAAGCTGAGGCACTGAGAAGTCAAGTAACATAAAAAAGAAGCTAAAACTTCCCCATAATATCATGCTGAAAATAACTGTAACCAACATGGAATCCTCATTTCTGAATGAATGGAAGGCCCCTGCCTCATGCATGCATTGATTCATTCAGAAGCTATCTTACCACAACTCTTTGCTGCCCTGGGGCCAGTTGTGGATTGAAGGACCTTTTCCAATAACTGCATTTCAAGTGTGGCCTTTTGTGATCAAATGCAGAGGGAACTTCTGGCCAGTGGGAGGACAAATAGGCTGAAACCACTGCCATCCTAATGCCCATTCCCAGATCTGGCCATACCAGAAACCAAAGTCCAGACAAGAACTCAAGGTCCTGCCAAAAGCCAGCTTTGGAAGTGAGGGTATTAAAAATAAGAGCCAAACAGTGGCCACTACTGCTGCCCCGTGAACAGTGATTTCAGTGACTGACAGGTGTCCTAGAAGAACAAGTGTCATCTTACTGATGGCTCTCGTTAGCGATGGCAGCAACTGTAAAACCATGTCCACTCTGCACGTTTGATGACGTGGGAAAGTGCTCATGATGTGTGAGAGGAGGAGAGGAAGCTGCAAAGCAGACCGTGTGTGTGGTATGATGGCAAAGTTCAAAAAAAAGTGCCTATAGGCATTGAAAAAGAACTGGAAAAATTAAAAGAAAAAACAAAACGTTAGTGATTCTGCCTAAAGAAAGAATATGAGGGATTTTCTTTTTTTTTTTCTTTTCTTTTCATTTCCCAAATTTCCACGAAGAACATGCATTACTTGTATGCTCATTAAAAGTCAATAATGTTATCTTAAAAAAAAAAAAAGCTGTCCAAGTCGATTAGCAGTTGAGAGTCAATACATTATGTTCAGGTGAAATTCAGAGTTCCTGATTATTTTTAAAAAGGGAGGAAAACTAATATTTATTTGGCTAAGTATTTTCTCCTGCATGACCTATGCGTGCTCACGAGGCTTTGCAAGGTCAGTATTCTACTGCTGTGAGGACATTGTCATGTATCTGAGGTCACTCAGCTGATGTCTGGTTCCAGCTGACTCCCAAACTCAGATTCTATTCCCCAGGCCAATGGTGCTCCATCATTTTATTTTCTAACATGAGCATCATATCCTACTTTCATCTTCGCTTCTTTGAAGCAGTGATGGAGAGCAAGGACGGAGAGGGAGGAAACGGCTCATCCTGAAGTCAGGCTCCTGGTGATCCAGATCCACTCTTCCTCCGTCCTTTTGTCCCCAAGGGTGCAGGATTATCAGGAGGCCCACTGAGTCAACAGCATGATTTCCAGGAGAGTGAGAAGGCCCAACACACCAGCAAAATGCCTCTCCAGAGACGTCTTTTGGCTTAAGGTTCTTTGTGCCTTTGGCTAAAATGCCAATGTCTCTGAGCACAAAAATGCATTAAACCATATCACTCCTGAGTATAAATAAGTTTGCCAGCTTCTCTCCAAGCAGACAAAGAGGATGAATACCAACCTCCAGAGAAAGATAGATACCCGGAAGGCAAGAAGGGCATTGAAAAGCCACTGGAATCTACCTGCCCTTCTTCACGGTCCTGCCAATGGCTGGCCTTGATTATAATATTTAGGTTTCTGTGTTTATATCCTGTCAAGGGAAAGCAGAATATCACATTCTATCAAGTCACTTGAAAAGAACCACTGATTTACAACTCCAAGGCACTAACAGAGTGTTTGATTTAAAGGAGTCTATCTATGTAACTGGAATAAACACACCACACTCCAGAAAGTCTGCAGATAGCTCCTCTCTGAGTAAATGGCAAAGAAGAAAGACAACTTGTTTATATTCTTTCCTTCCCTAAGGGTTATCAGGGCCTTTTTCATCACCTTGGAGGGAAAACAAATGATCAAAAGATGGATGACCCCTCGTCCCCTCCATATCTCCTTCTTGGTATGTCAAAAGGCTTCCTGGCAAGGCAGGGCAAGCTAATTATTTTCTTCTAATCAATCAGCTATTTTAATGACGTGTGACACCCCTGATCCACCAGTGCCATTAAGATAACGTCTTCCCTGTGGGCCGCAGCTCGTCTGCAGACGGTTCACCGACAGCACAGACCCTCCAAAAATCCAAACTCCTGTTCACCTGGGTGTGGACTCCAGGGCTGGCGGGAGGGGGCAGGCATCAGACCCGAAGTCTGTGTCTCCGTGCACTTGATTTGAGGAATTACCGAAATGCAAGGCTGTCCTGAAGGCCTCCCACAGACCCTGGAATTCTACTCGCTCCTTTGAGTTTTTTCTTGGTCCTCGAAAGTCATTGTTAAAATTAAAAAAAAAAAAAAAATTTATCCCAGAACATAGCTAGGTGTTACCATCTATTCCCACAGTACCTCAGAAATCTTTGTCAGAACAGCCGCCTTTCGCAGAGGGCAAAGACACAAAAAGAAAGATCTGGAATATGGTCTAGGTGTCCCAGCTCTACTATCGGGGGCGGGGCTGAAGTAGACGGGAGAACGTGAGGGTCCTTGGCAAGGGGTGGAAGAGACAGTGTTAAGAGACGTTGCGACAATCCGACAGGCACATGGACCTAAGTCCACTTTTTCTCCTCAGGGGGCTGAGAGGCCGCGCCTCAGACCCCCGTGACCTAAGCAGACGTGGCTCCTCATTTTCAAGGGCCTGCGCTCCCAACCCCTGCCCGCAGAGTCTCCCGGCGGCCAGCAGGGAGCGAGAAGGGAAAGAAGGCGGCGCCGCAAGCCCCGGCCGGCCCGGCAGCATCACCCCAGCGCCCCAGCGAGGCCGCCTCCTCCTGGCTTTCCCTGCGCCTTCGGCACCCAGCAGCCCCCAGATGTCAGATGGGGACTCGCTGGGCTCATCTCCGCAGCTGACAGTGGCCCCGACCAGATGTTTCTCCGGAGGCCCTCGCCCCCTCCCGTTAGGCAGCAATGGCACCAGGGCTGCAGCGAGGGGGCTGGGCGGCGGGCCACAGCTGGCAAGCAGCTTTTGTTCTGGATGACTTCAGCTTGAAAATCTGCCCCAAGAATGTGCTCCTCGCACAGGCCGGGAAAGCCCTGCGGAGCCTGGACACAGGCTGCTCTCCCCTCCGAGCGCGGCGGCGGGGGAGGGAGGAGCGCGCATCCTCCGGCTCAGAGGCAGCTCTTTGTTCGCCGGATGCATCGGCCACCACGCTGACCCTGTCACTCCGCAGAAGCCACCAGGAGCGGCCAGCGGTCCCTGCACGCTGCCTCTTTCTATGGCCTGTGTAAAAGTCTGTAGGCTCCCCGCAAAGGCGTACCCTGTGCCTGTTGTGTTCCAGACGCCAGGCTGATGCTGGAGATGCAAAGAGGAATGAGACATGCTCCCCGTGCCCAGAGATTCACAATGCGCGAGAGGGGACGGGGGACAGACATAGTTACAAGGCGGTGTCCTAACGCTCACAGAGGGCTACAGGGGAGGGCGAAGGCCCCAAAGAGAGCAAAGAGAAAGCTTCCCGGAAGAAGAAAGGGGGGCCCTGGGTCTTGAAGCAGGAGGCGTACGAGTCTGGAGGTGTCAAAGGGAAAAGGCAGTCCTGACGGAAGGGACGTGTATCCTGGGCGCAGAGGCGCGGAGGCGCGGACGTGGCAGCCCGTCCAATTGCCGGCGCTCTCTGTAAGAACTAAGGGGAAAGAAATTCAAACTTTTATTTATTCCGTTGATAAATATTTGCAGGACACCATCTTACGTTTCAAGCACTAGGGTGTGGTGAATAGACATAAATGGATTTGGCCTTCCTAGGGCTTCCAGTTCAGTGATGGAGACAGAAGGAAAGGAAATAAGCATGTACATTAGAAATGAGGGCAGCCGCTTTGAAGGAAGAAATCAGAGTTCTATGACAGAGAAGGAGGAAACAGGGGAGGGTTAGCCTTAGACAGAATGCCAGCGAGGCCTCTTGGAGTTGAGGGCTGTAATCAACCAGGGAAGAGCCATCCAGGCTGAGGAAGCAGCCTATGCAAAGGTCCTGAGGCAGAAAGAGGCTTGGAAAGTTTGGGAAATCAAAAAAGGCCAGTGTGGATGGAGGGTAGGGAGAGAGGGGAAGGGTAGGAGACATCTTAAATGAGATCTTCAGGGCCAGATCATTCAGGGTCTTGTAGGTCAAAGCAAAGGGTTTGGGGTCTTTTTTAAGTGTAAGGAGATGACGCAGAATAGCTTTAAACAGGGAAGAGACCTAAACTGAATTTAGCTGGGAAAAAACACCAACTTTTGTGTGCAGAATGTATTGGCGGAAGTCAAGAGTAAAAATTAGAGCTCAATAAGGAGGCCTTTGCCCACATCGGGAAGAGCTGATGGGCGTTCTGTCAATGGCAGCAGCAGCAGATATGGGAGAAATGGATGGGTTCATGATATTGATTGGTGGTTCTGACTCTCTTTCCTGTCTCGCAATACTTTCTCTTTTTTGGATGTCATAATATAAGCATCTCTGAGAATAATACGCCATTTGCCTTTATTCTTCCACTGTAACAAGTACTTGATGCCTGTGCTTGGTGCGGAAAGAAGGGGGAGCCAGAGAGAGCTGAGATGTGGACTCCAGCCCAATGGCCTTCATCACAAGAGACTCTTGGAGCGTCTCTGGCCTTCCTTGTCCATCTCTCTCTGTCCAACCCTGTCTGAAGGGCCCCCCTCAGGCTGATTTTAGAGAGCTGGGCATGGAGAAGAGACGCTGAGCCAATCTCCATCCTTCTAAACACAGAGTACTCATTAAAAACCATTCCCTCCGTAGTCTTTTCTTTCTTCCTGGGGTCTGGGTAAAAGATGCTCGCTGGACCAGCCTGCTCCAGGTATTTCAGCAGGTGGGCACTCTTGGCACATTTCTAGGCTGTGTTACGTTGTCTTGCCTCCACCCCTGACCTTGAGGTCTGTCAGATTACCCATCTGCTGCTCCTCCAGAAGTCCAAGAGGCTGCATGCACAAGAGGACCCAAACTGCTCAGATTGGGTCATCATTTATAACCTCCCTCCCTCCCAGATTCTTGAGGGAAGCTTCAGTCATTCTCAGGATCCTAATTCAGTCTTTAAAAAATCTCCACACAACCTCCTCTTTTGAGAAATATGAGTATTTATGTCATGTTCTCTTTTACCAAGCTTCATCAATCCTTCACCATGCTTTACAGTGACTGGAAGACGATTGTGTCAGTGTGTGTGTGTGTGTGTGTGTGTGTATCTCCAATATATATAAAACATTAGAATTTATAAAGCACTTTCCCATACATTTTCTCCTTTAGTACTTACTACAACCCCATTTTACAGGTGAAAAAAATGAGTCTCAGAGAGGTAATATCACTTTGTTATGGGCATATGACTTATAGACCGTGTCTGCATTGTTCCTCATTATATCTCCTGAGCCTAGCTCAGTACCTGACACATACTAGATATTTGATAAGTATTTGCTGAATTAATTCACTAATTAATTAATGATACCTTGACACAACTGAGATTAAAATTCTAAATTCTAACCTCTCTAGCCACCATGTATTGATCCCCTCTGGGAACAGTGGTTTTATCCACAGAAATTAGAATAAATGAAACATTTACTCAACTCAGTCTTGTATGTTAGAGAGACTCTGGTGTCACACACATCAAAGTCATGCCCTGTTTTAGTGGCTCTGCCCATTGGGCTTACTGTGCACAGAATGAGGCCATGCAGAGAGGAATTCTCAGACTAAGGGCTTCACACTCTGCTTTGGCTCCGTGACCCTATGGGATGCCACACGCCCTCCCCCAGCCCCAGCCCTCCAACCGTACATATGTTCACAAGCACATTTTGCACACCATTTTATGGAGAGCACTGTCAAACTCCCTACACAAGGTCAAAGTTTTCTTTGGGGATTTTTATGCCAAAATGAATGTTTAATGTATAGTAAGTACCTCTGATAAACTATATGTGCCCCCACCACGGACACAGCTACTGCTGGGCCTCCAAAAGTAAGAAAGAAAGGGAGGAGAGACAGAAGCTCCCAAAAAGTGGTGCTCTTTGTTGCATCTACAGGGGAAGAGCAAGTCAGCTCACTAGGATTTCTCATTGGCCTGGAAAGCTAAAGGAGAGCAGGGGTTGGTGAAATCATTCTTTCAGACCCTCCTACTCAAGAAATGTCAGAGCAGCCTGCTGGTTAATTGACTAGTTTTTCATTTATTTCTGAGTAATGAGAGAAGGTTGATTGTACATTGAAATCCTTGCTGACTCGTGGCCAGGAGCTGCATCGTCTGACACATCGCATCAAGTCTTGGTTATTCATGTAAATACCATCTCCTTAATGATTGATTTATCCTCAGAGAATTTTGAATCCCAGGCCATCTTTTGCCCTTTTCCTCCACTAATATTCTTGGTAAATACAAATAGAGTGGTTTTATAAACACTCTTTTAATAAACCCCAGAAATTGAGCCAAGACTAGCATCCACAATCCCACTTTCGGGAACAGGTCCCCTTCCCTCAGATCATTATTCCTTGTGAAAATACCACATTCAGTTAAACAGACTTGCTGGTGTGGTCAAATAAAATGGTAAAACGCAAAATAAAAAACCTTTTGTATGGAGGAATGAATGAAGTAAAATAATTCTCCTGCCAGCTCAAATACATCTAAACATCTCTGCAGTTCCCTGACCTTCAGAAGAAAGATGAATTTGTGAAGATTAGCAGTGACAGCCCTGAGAAGGAGAGAAGGACAGCAGAGCCCAGCCGGGCTTTTAATGAGGAAAAAAGAATTCACCCATTGAGAAGCTGGGGGGCCCAAATGCTGTATATACAACTGAATATAATGTGAGCTTTCCATATCCTACTTGCTACCACTGTGGCTCCCTTCAGAAAGGCCAAATTTCTCCAACAGAATGAAAATCTTATGCTATCCATATGCAATACGGATTTTTAAAATTATAAAAGAAAATGTATAAAACAATATATACATATATAACAAAACTAAATATATTTAACCAAATAATATACAATAAAAATATGTGGTAATATATGCCTACATATATATATATATATATATAATGTATCAGTACTTAGGCAAGCTTGAAAGCAAGTAATAATGACAGTAAACACGTATTTAATGCTTGCCATGTGCCAGCACCATCCTCAGTATTTCCCATGTATTAGCTCATTTGGTCCTTACAACAACTCCATGAGGATACAATTATTATCCCCATTTTACAGTTGAGGAAACTGAGACAGAGAGAGGTTAAGTAACTTGCCCAAAGTCATGCAGCAAGTAAGTGGCAGAGCTGGAATTTTAATTCCAGGTTGTCAGAATCTAGAATCTATGTTTTCAATCACCACTCTAAAAAAGAGCCCAAGGTGGAAATCGAAGACCAGATTCCCCCTGGATATGTGGAGCTGAGATACACTCAGAATTCACCCATTCTGGGTGAAGTCTGGGCTAGTCTCAGTGGGGCAGGACAGGCATTGAAACCATATACCCGTATGCGCGGTAAAGCTGAACCCCAAATCTTGCCTAAGGCCAAGCACTGGGACCTTGTTGTCTTGATGCAGCACCACGACATCTCTGTCCACCAGGTTAGGGATGTGGAACTGAAGAAGGGAAAAGCCACTTGCAAGAAACAGAAATCCCAACCAGGAGTGGGTTCCAAATGCACACCATCTACGTGATAGAGGAATGAGAAATTAACATACAGACCGATTCACAGGCAAACTTGGACCTTCCCAGAGATGCCTCCCATGGAAGACAACTTTCCCTGGAGAGGAGCTCAGATGCACCTAAGGAAACAAATTCCTAGGAAAGACGGTGAACAAACGCACAGGAATAAAGACAACTGAGCAATCTGAAAGAGGTTTTTAATTAGCATTTTTTAAATATTCAAGAAAAAAAGAAAGAAATGGACAAAAAGGAATATTTTGGAAAAATAATGGGAGAATTTTAAAAAAGAGGCAAATATAGATTCTAGTTATGAAAAATAGTCATTAAAATTGTTTTAAAAGCCTTAATATATAAGTAAAACAGCAAAATAGAGCTGAGATGATAATTAGTAAATTAGAAATAGATATGAGGAAATCACTTAGAAAACACTTTAAAAAGATAAAGAGAGGGAACACATCGAAAAGAAGATAAAAGATATGGAGATAGAATGCAAAGTCTCCCATGTGGGAGAGAGGTATGGTTTGAGGAGACAATGATAAAAATGTTTTCAGACTTAAAAAAAATTATGAACCCTCACATTGAAAAGGAACATGGAATCCAAATATGGTAATTAACTGCAAATCCACACCTAAACACATATTACTGAAACTGCATTAGGTAAAAATAAAGATAGAGGCTACCAGAAAGGAGACATGTTACCTTAAAAGGAATGATACTCAGATTAACAGCTGACTTCTCATCATCAATAATGGATGCCAGAAGACAGTGGAATGATATCTTGCAAGAGCTGATGGGCACAACTGTTATTTCAGCTTTTTAAAACCTTTCAAGGTATCACTCTTAAATGACAGCAAAATAAAGATATTTTCAGACTTCCAAAAACTAAAAAAGTTTACTCCTAAGACTTCATGGAAAGAATTACCAGAACCCATCAGAAAAACTAATGTGCTATAAGAGGAAGCTCCCTGGGCAAGTGTGCTGGGATTATAATGGGAAGCGTCTCTTCTTCTCCCTGGCACGGGATGTCTTTTCAGGTGGTTGGTTCGAGGAGGTAATTTAGTAGATCCTGATAATTGGAAACAAACTATTTTGAAGTGATGATTTAAATCGTGTATTGGCAGGAATCGAATATTTAGGCATAATGAGTTTAATAGAGTATCAGGAAGAGTTTTTTATGATGATGTAAGAACTGTCAGTATCCCATATGCAATAGCAGGGATGTTTAAACGTTTGAAGTGAATGCTGGTGAGAAAGTGCTTTTAAAAAATAGGTAAAAATGATTAGCTCCTTCTGCAGCCTGGGTGAGAAGCAAAGGTCAGTGCCTGAAAGTCCCATGAAAATATAGCCTGGCCGTGACCAAAATGGAATGTCGCTTACCAGATCCTGGAGAAGAAGTCCTGTGATCTATTTCTGAAGAACATTTATCAGTGGGGCCCAGTTCTCCAAACTCAAGGATAGATGCCCTACATCTCAAGAGCTAAAGTCTATGCAAACACAAATTTATCTTTTTTCTAACACCTGGTATACCAAATTTGGGGGTTAAAAAAAAATGGTATGTAGTATGTTATGTTAAAGCCCTTCCCTTTGTTGGAAGGCCTTGGGGTATGGGAGCGGTCAGAATTTAGCAATCCTGAGTTTCGCCTTTAGAGTTGAGCATAGCCAAGATTGAGTTAGAGGAGAATTATGCCTCAGTTCCTCCACTGATAGCAAGCCGGAAAGAGCAGGATCCTGCCACCTCAGTCAGAGTGTGTCGCTCCTACTCCTCTGGGCTTCTTCCCTCCATTAGGCTGTAAATGCCTCAAGAGCTGGGGCTTAGTCTACTTAACCAGGGAATCTCCAGGTCTAGTCTTGTGCCTGGCACATAGCATGGACGCAATATATTTTTGCTTTTGAGTGAGGAAGAGAGTGAATAAATGAAGTCCCTGAGGTCAATGTGCTAACATCATCTCAGAAAAACATTTCCTCACCTTTTAAATGACGTTCTGCCCCATGTCACCTGGGCCAGTTCAGCACTTGTTCGTATAGGTCTGTACTTTCCAGTAGGGTCACCACAGGTAGCTATTCACATTTAAATTAATTAAAATTAAATAAAATTTCAGTTCCTCAGTCACACTAGCCACAATTTAAGTGCTCAATAGCCACATAGGGCTAATGGCTACTGTCTGAGACAGTACAGCTCTAGAATATTTCCATCATTATAGAAAGTTCTATTGGACAGGGCTAGTATTGACCTTAGCCAGGACCCCTGGAGCGCTGTGCCTGTCTCTGACTTCACCGGTTACCAGCTGTGCGACTGGGCAGGTCACTCAAGTTCACATGTGCATGCTATTCCCTCTGCTAAAGGACTCTTCCTTCATGTGGTAGTCTAGTTAGTGCTTCCCATCTTTCAGTTCTCAGCTCACTTGACACCCCCAGCTAGATCAAGGCCTATCGTAGTACCATGTGCAATTCCTTGCCAAGGTGGACATGGTATGTATTTTTATGTGCTTACTCAATGAATATCTGTGTCTCTTAACAAATCGTCAGCTCCAGGAGGACAGGAACATGTCTGGGTTTGTTCAGCATTGTAGCCCCAGTGCCTAGCAGAGTGAGCGATCCATAGTACGCATGCAGCGATCATTGAACAAATCGATGGGGTTGGTGCTCAGCTGGACTAATGCTCAGGTGAGGCCATGTCTGTTGTTCACAGCTGTCATCCCTTTGATTGCTGTTAATGCCCATTCTGCTTCATTGTTGCCTGTGCTAAATATTTTCAACATCACCCCTGGTGATTTGGGAGCATAATTAAGACTTTCAAGGTGAAAAGACTTGACTTGCCAATTGAACATTTACAAAGTGGAGGAGGAACACAACATTTCATTTAGCCTTTGAGAAAGGCACTATTAATGTTCATATATAGGGGCCACTCTCCAAACTCTCCATCAAGTCAAAAATCTGACACCAAAACCCTGGACAGTTTTTGGACGTCACTGTCCTCTAGGAAACCCCCCACCTCTAGGATTTAACATCCAGCCCAATTCTCAGGATTAAATATGAGGAGTTAGAAAATATACGTCAATGCTCCAAAACTCAAGCCACATTTCTCCCAAGTGCCCCAGAGGTTTGCAACTGTCCGAGCTGTCCTAAGCATTACCCCAGGCGTCTTGTTTCAGTGGAAACTTGAGGATATGGGGTGGGTGTAGCTGAGGGTCCCCTGAAGTGGCTCCGATCCGCACACACCACAACCGCTGAGTCCAGGCAGACCAAAGCAGCAACAGAAAGGGCCGCCCACTCGGGCTCCTGTGAGCCTGCATGTCTGAGTTCATGTGGCTCTCACTCAGAAACGGAAGTGGAAAACCAAATCAAGTCAACTTTGTGGAGGTCCTGGGGACTTGACGCTGAGCAGCCACACGAATAGCAGAGTGGTGCATCATGATTCCTGTTCTTACAATAAATGCCTAGGAAAGTAATAAGGATTTGGCACTTGGTATAAAGTGTTGGCAAGATGGCTCAAAGTTTTCTGCCTGTTGTAAAGTGTAGCCTGGGACATTTTCTCTCCTTGTGCAACATGCATTAGCAATGTTATCTGTGGTAGCAAAGGAGTTACTCATAAAGCTTTATTAAGTGATGTTGAGACTTTTTTTAATGTTCTTTTCTGTTCTGGGAGAGGCTTTAGAAAAGATACTAATTTGTTTTTCCCAATGTGTCTATACCAGCCCAATAGTAGAAGATGAAACACATACCTCGAGGATTTATAATCCAGAAATCACCTTTCCCAAGGAGACTCGCTTTAGGAAAGACATGCTGAAAAGCTAAACAAGTATCCTCTTGATTGAACACTGTTCATATTTACAGAATAGACCCTGCGAAGGACAGAAACAAGTCAAGGCAAAGAGCATTCCTATGAAGCAAACATTTAGGGAATAATGAGAAGGAAAAAAAACACCAGATGGTTCCCCAGGCCCTCACTAGAGTGGGAAGGAGTGTGATGCCTCACCAAGAAAGGGGCTTTTTCATTTAGAAAAAATAAATAAATAAACTTGCATCTCCATGGTGGCCCAGCCAATGCATCCATCCTGGACAACTTTAAGATGACACATCCTTGCTGACGAATCAGTTGCGTGATGATGGGTGTTACTCCTTAAGGCAGCGGAAACAGATAGGGAGGGTGAAGGGCATGTCTCTTGTACAGGGAATGAACACCTACCTGGTAGATGGCCTGATGGTGTGGTTTCTTGGTTAGGCTAGAAGGGTTGGAAGGGACCTTGGGAAGAATTAGTCTTCTCTGCTCTCCTGCTCAGTGTGAGAGGTACCCAGACTGCACCTCCAGTAGTTTTCCAGATCTACACATGAGTCAAGGGGAGGTCAGGGGGAAGTGGGACACATTTTCAGGCTGCCATCGGCCCATGCCAGTGGGAGGCTTTCTACCATCTCTGCCCAGGCCCCCGCTTCCTCACAGGCTCTCTTGCTTCTAGTCTTTGCACATGTGGTTCCTTCTGCCTGGGACCCTCTCCAGCCCTCACGCTCGGCAGCCTTGCCCGGCTGACTCCTACTGATCCTTGTAGGCCGTTCCTTCTGCCTAGAAGCCCTTGCTGACTTGGCAAGGTTAGGTTAGCTGCCGTTCCTCTGGCTCCTCCCACTAGGGGACCAGCCCTCCGAGTTTGCCTGGGATTGAGGGGCTTCCCAGGCTGTGGGACTTTTAGTGCTAACATCACGACAGTCCCAGCAAATCAAGACAGCCACCCCATCTCCCGTGCCTCCTGTGCCTTCCTTCCCCAGACACTGGGGCTGCCATTGTAACTGCCCATCTACTTCTAGCACTGGACGCTGTCCGTTCCCTGAGGGTTTGGGGCCGTTTATCTCTGTAATCCTGCTGCATACCTAGCACAGGTCTGGCACATGGCAAAGAAGCAAAAACCATCACTGGAAGAGGTTCTCAGTGCTGAAAGAACGAATGAATGAAAAATCGACATCCTCTTCCTGATGGGCCTCTCGCTCCTGTTTCCTGGGGCCTCCCCAGTCCTCCCTTGAATGCAGGCATGGACCCTGAGACCTGTTATGGTGGCTCCCCTGCCCACTCCCAGAGCAGCTAATGGACGCTTGGCGGAGGCTCCCCCGCACAAATGAGGGCATCCTCTTTTCCCGCTGCCAGGCCCCTATAAAGAGACTAAGACCTAGGAAACGTCTTTGTCATTGTCCATTTCTCTGGCTACTATTAATTGAGAGCTTATGCGTCAAGCACTATACTAGGCCCTTTCATTCATTTTCAGATGTCATACTTAACATATCCCCACCAGGGACTATGGCCACCATTTTCCAGATGAGGGCTCTGTGGCCCAGGGAGGTTAAGTAACTTGCTCAAGGTCCCACAGTTGGTTACAGGGGATCCAGGGGGAGAACTCAAGTTGAAAGCCAGGCTTCAAAGCCTAGCTTTAATCAGGACCCCATCAGGGGCCTTTCTGTGGCATTAGAGGGAGACAAGCTAGTGAGGGCTTGGCTGTCCAATTCGCAGCACGGAAGACTGAGGCAATGGAGACAGGGTCTTTTCGTCCTCTGCCCATCACCTCTCCCGAGCAGGGCCTCTTCTGGGTAAAGGAAGCGTGGTTCACAAGCGGGAGCCTCTGCATTTCAGGGAAGACTGGCCCAGCGGTTTTCTGAGAGCTGAGTGAATAGCTGACGAAACAGGAAGGCTCTCAAACCGTTTTCTTATTTGATAAATGAGAAGTCAAGATTAAGAGAGGGTAGTACTCTTGTCCAAGGTAACATAGCCAGACAGTGGCAACACCAGGCCTGGAACCCTACGCTCCTGACATCCTGTCCATCTTCGCGCCCCGCTTTCTTCCCCCATTCTGTGACTATTAAAAATACAGACGGCTCTCCTTACCGCATTCCTTGGGTTTTAAAGCTGCTGCTCCGGCTGTCGTCCTCTTCAATCCTAATACTTTTTTCTCTCTTTTCAACATTCGAGGAAGAAAGTGTTATGGTTAACAGCATTTGAATTCCACAATGTCACTGTAACGTGTAATAAATACTCTTTCTTATTTATTACCAGAAGGCTTGGGGTCCATGGAAGAGCAAAGGCTATCCTATTCTTTCTCACACGGCTCTAACAAGTTTCTTTCAGTTATTGGTTGGGGGGGGTAGGGACACAGCTAGACTCGGTGATTTAATCTTCTGAATGCCACAGGCCGTGTCCCCATGATTATGCCATAATTGTATGTGACTGGAAGATTTCTTTCAGCTCAATCTTTGCAGCCCTGAGAATGGCAGGTTCTCAGAAACACCCATCCAGCCACCCAGGACCGGCTCAATGAGCTAAGGGAGAAAGTGGACCCAGCGTCTGGGTCACCCCAGAGTCCACGGGAATCAGAAAATTCTGTCCCAGAATAAGGGCTGCAGGAAGCACTGTGCCTTCAAAGCCAGCTGGGCAAACTAACTTTGGGGATATTTGGGGGGCTTTTTAAAATGGTGGCTAAAAAGAACAGAGACTACAAGCCCTCCACACGCCACCCCCATTGCCCTCTGTACCTGCGACCCAGGAATTCTGCTTGCACTAGAAAGGCATCTTCCAGGAGGACCTATGAACTTGAAACAAATGCTGTTTAACTTGCCATTCATTAGGGGTGTATCTGGATTGATTTATTGCGCCCTTTTGACCCCAGGCCTTTGGAATAGCATTCCTGCACGATTAAACAGGGAAAGGATTCGGGCGGGACTTTCAGGGATAAGCGGAGAAGGCTACATGGATACCGCAAATTGCTCCGTATCAGGTAACCCAAAGGAAACGCTCGACCCGATTCAGCGGTGAATGCACGTGAGCCAGACAAGAGTTTGCAGGTTTTTTGACCCAGGCTCCCCCAGCCTTTCCTAAGGGATGTGGCCAGCGCAGACCACTATTATCCAGATTACGGGCTTTTGAGTACTTCCACATTCGGGATATTCTGAGAATGCCTAACCACATACAATTGATCACAGAAATTGCAATCCCTTTTGATCCCGAGGAAGTCAGCTCTTCCTGGTAAGTACCCAACAGCGGCAAGAAAAAAAACAGAGAGAGAGAGCAAGAAAGAAAAAAGAAGAAGAGGGGGTGGGTAGTGCACCGGGGAGAATAAATTTCTCCTGGCAGCTCCATAGGGCAGTGGTGATCAGAAAATGAGAAAAACCTTGTAAAACGCTAAGAGGAGAGAGGCTGCAGCCATCGCCCTCAGCAATGGGCTCAGCAGCCTGTCCTGTGGGTGGCACAGACATAATTACAGCAATTAAGAGGAAAGACTACAGTCCTTTTTTGCCCTTAATGTGTAAACAAACAATTCAGGGACTTGTAAGCCGGAGAGAATTGGTGCAGAGTTTAATTTTATCTACTACTGTGGCTCTCCTTGCTTTAATTGGCTTCCAGGAAAATTTCAAGGGCCGAGGCCTCTGTGGTTGTGGTTTTCATTAAATGCACACAGTTACCTGGAGCCCGGGTAGGGGAGGGAGAGCCCAGTGCTTCCACCAGCTCCCCAGCTCCCCAGTGGCCAGTGAGCCCCCGGCTCCCCGTCCAGACTGAGCGAGGCTGAAAGGAAAGGGATTCAGGCTGAGCGCCCCAGGCCCCAACACTTCCTCTGCCGCCCCAAATGCTGTGTCCCCCCTCACCGGAGCCGCCACAATCCGATCTGCCCTCCACTTCCTGCTTCCTCCCTCTTCCACCCACCCTGAAGTGGCACGTGGTGGGGTGTCTAGCAAGAATCCTACTTGTATTTTTTTTTCCCATGGAAGCCCAATGGCCATAGAAGAAGTAAAGTGGAATCTGGGGTCGTACCTCGGCGGGGGGCATTGCTCTTTTCAGTGGATAGGGCCTGCTAGGAAGCCCTCAGATCCGGCCTCCTCACCCAGGGGCTGACAGACTACCATGTGTGAGTGGCTGGCTTCCCGAAGGATTGCTTAGGATTTATTAACACGGCTACAGAAATGAATCCCCGGCTATTCACCACGGAACTCGCCTACATGGAAGTGCTGCTGTGAAAAGCAGCTTGATTGCAAATCAAGGCCCCCAAATTCTCCAGAGGACCACCTCGACCTCTCCCTGAAGAATTTGGTGCATGCTTCACAGTCAAGCTGTAAATCAGACCATCCTAAACATAGCCTCTGAACACAGTGGCAGTCCGCCCAGCTATTTTCTCATGATGCAATAACAGGCAGGCGGACAGAAATGGTATCGATGGGGATTCATTTCTTCAGTTTAAGATGGCCTTGCATTGCTCTTTCGAATGCAAATGCTTTTGCTCCCATATTTTGGTGTGCATGCAAAGCAAGAAGATCTATTCTCAAGAGGAGGCGGATAGGTGAAATGTTCCCGGCTGGAGTCGGGACACCTGAGCCCTGCTACCAGCTCTGTGGCTATGTGGCTGGAGAACGAAGAAGCTGCCTGCCTAGGCTCTCTCGCTGTCTTGTACACCTAGGCCAGAACTCTCTTGCTGCTCCAGGCTGCCTTCCTTACTCAGTCTCTCCAGGAAGCTCTCACCGCGCCCTCCTACCCTCACAAAGTCCACCTGATTTGAGAGGAGCTAGAGACATCCAGGAGAGCCAGTGGAGGCTGGCAGGCAGTTTTCTGGATTGACTGGAGGGCCAAGTCAGTCCGGCCCACCAGAAGCTTCAGCAGGGTGGGTGTCTGTGGGAGCCTTTGTCTACACACACCGATCATTTATCAATGCTACTGAAAATCTGGGCCCAGGGTAAGAGTCTGGGGCTCGGCCAGTAGCTTAGGGGAAAGAGAAACCAGAGGCCCAGCAAGCTCTAGGAGCCACTTGTTACAAAACAATTATGTTTACTTAGTGGTTTTGCCCTCCAGACCATCCATGATCGCCCAGGTGGCACTGTGGCCCATCAGCTCATTCTGGCCCACTTCTCAGCTGTCACTCTTCTCCAGAGATGACTCAGTGTGGTGGTAGATGGGGTAGGGGGGAGCTGGAAAGCATGGGTTCTGCGCGCTCACAACGGCCCTGTTCCTAAGCCTCCACCACTATTCTGTCTACCTTTCCTGGCTGCTATCACCCTCAAAACTCTTCTGCCATCCAAGCCTTCTTGGCTCATAATCTTTGTCTCGTTTGCTCTGCATCGTTCAACTGAGTCTTAACATCTCTGGATACTCAGTGTCCTTTCTCCATCCAAGCTGCGCAGCTCTGTGACCTTAGAAATGTCCTTAACGTTGCTCCACATTTGTAAATGGTGCTGATCTACACCATGAGGATGCTAACAACCCTCGTTGGATTATTGAGAGTTGAACTCATGGTATTAAATGAAATAATGTATGTAAAATGATTAACACAAGTAAATAATACATGGTAGCTATTAGAATTAATATTAATACATACTCTACTATACTTTTTGTTTGTTTCCTCTGAAAATAACTCATTTGTGGGAAAATGCTGAAATTATGCTTGTGCCAAAAGACCATCCTAAAGACCATCCTTTTCCTTAAGAGTTCTTTAGCAGATCTCCCTTGATTTCTGCCAGGCATCCCTTCCAGGAATTACAGTCTGAGCCATTCCTTCAAGTTTCTAGCTGACTGACAAAATGTGACAAAGAAGACACAGCTGGTGGAGGGGAGCATATTTCTAAAAATTCTCCATCAAGTGTTAGAAAGAGAGAGAGATGGAAATAATAGAAGAAAAGCAACAGAAAATTGCAGACGAGGCTTAGAAATATGTGTGAGCCAAAGGGAGCTTGAGTGGAGAGCACGTTTAGGGCATTAGAGATCTTCAAAACGATGCACACTACTGTTCTTAGGGATGGACCCGGAGGTCCCTGGCGAGAGACCCTTGCCCAGGAATGGAAGACCCCCGTGGAAGGACTCTGCCTTCTAAATTCGCTCCGAGGGCTGGTGCCGAGCTGAGTTTGGTGACCTCTGGAGCACATGATAAGTTTTTGGCTTTAAGTCGACCTGCACTTCATCAAGCAGAGGAATGCTTAATAAAAAGTGAAGGGACAAAGCTATTTAGCGTCAGGCTTTTGCCAGGTCTTTCCATTTTGAAGCGTAGGTTTGAGCCAGGGCCAGAAAGAAAGAATAGTTGTCGGGTGGGGATCGTGCGGTGGGGGAGTAGGGACTGGGGTGCAATTTTTAGTTCTACCACCAATTCTTTGTGCGATAGTGAACCTCTCAGAGTCTATTTCTGATGGCAAAGCTAGAGATAAAAATCTTTAGCACTCGTTAAAAGCACGACCATTCCAAATGGTTTATGATGATTTTTCTGGGAAAATAATGTATAATTGAAATAACATGAGAGAATCAATGGGAAAATTCATAAGTACACAAGACTTTCTACCTCCCCAACACTATATAATGTCATATCACATCACCGAGAAGAAAATAGAAAGAATAATGTGTCTCTAGAGAGTTTAACAACATCTCAAGCCTATTTGTCCCATGAACGCAAATGTTTACATTGTATAGCCAAAGGGCCATATTAGGAAACTGCTTTTCTGCAAGGTTTTCTCAACTGGGTAATGGGCAAATGGACCCAAAACGATAAGAAAAAAAACGATTTCTGTGGTTCTTCAAAGCTTCTTTATGACTCTCAGTTCCCATCTCCTTAATGTGCAGACAGCGTAGGGCGTCGAAATAATGCCTGTCCTTTATGGGAAAACAGAGGCAGGAATGGTCATGGGACTCTAGCAACATCTGTGGCAAGTCTGGGCATCACAGGTTCCAAACCTCTGCAGAAAAGATCAGGCCACCCAGCTGGGGGACACGTAGGGGAAGAAGCCTGTTGACACTGGCCTAACCAAGTTGTACGGCAGTGAATTGACTACGGTCCTGGGTTCCTGCTCAGGGAGAAGCTCTGCTCAGCTCTGTGAGCTCAGTCAGATCGGGCAAATCTATTGCCACTTTGAGTTCATTCATTTGTTGAGAAAACCCAACTCCATCTGGGCAGGCAGTGGCCTGGGGGCTGGGGCCAAAGATGCAGACATCTCCCCCTTCTGTAGATGCACTCTGCCTGTGGCTTCCTTCTGGCTGCCTTAGGTCCTACCAACCCTCAGGGCAGCTGGCTCGCCGGTCCCCAGATCTGGGAGGGAGACTTTTTCAGCACTGGCAGTGGGCGCCGCCTCATCAGGAGGAACTCTAAGGGTTGCGGTGTTTTTGCCCAAGCCTGAGCTGATTCCCTGTTTGCAGAAGCAGCACTGAACTGGTCTCAAAAGCACAGTATATCCTAATGGAAAAGAGACTGTGTGAGTCAGAGGACCAGAAATGTTAGGGGCAGTCAAGCCATAAACATGCTCCACTTCTGGTCTCAGGGAGTCAACCTGGAAGCTCCCAGCACAGTGCTGAGCATGAGGCCTCCCAGGAGAAACACTGATGGAGCTACGCCCTATGAGGTGCTCCACTAGCATCCCAGCCACTATTGCTGCCTAGCAAGTCATCCCAAAACCTAGAGGCTCAGAAATTATTGTACTGTATCTTCAAGGTTCTGGGCTCAGCTAGATGGTCCTCATGCAGGCTCTTTCATGCAGTTGCAGTTTCATGGCTGTCAGGGTTGGGGTCATCTCAAAGACTTTCTCACTCGAGTCTGGGATTGAAGCTGGCTGTAGGTGGCAGCTCAGCTGTGGGTGGGAGCTGAGCACCTATACATGGCCTCTCCGTCTTGTCTGGGCTTGCACACAGCATGGTGGCTGGGTTCCAAGAGGGAGCATCACATGAGAACCAGGTGGAAGTTGTATCACCATTTATGACCCAGCCTCAGCAGTCACATAGGGTCACTTCTCCCACACAGCCTGGGCTGACCAGATTCAAGAGGAGGGCACACAGACCTCCTTGATACACACAGTCAAAGAATATGTGGATATTTTGAAACCACCACAGGGAATCTACCACGGGATGACTCTGACCAAATGAGGAATTTTTGTGTAATTGGTAAAACAAAACCAAAACACATGCCTGAAACAGGGGTTGCAGATTGGAGTGGGTTACATCCATTGCCATAAATTCTGGAAGGTCGGGACAATGGGAGGAGCACTGGACTGGGAGTCAGAATATTTTCATTTCAACTCTACTATTTACGTTTACAACTATTAGTTGAACTTGGGCAAGGTACTTAGCTACAAATCTCAATTTCTTCAACTCTATGAAATAATAGTAATACTGTCTACCTTTTGGAGTTCATGAATATTGACAAGAAAGCAATGAGATAAAGAATGCAAAAAGAACTTGAAAACTGTAATCACTCATTAACACGAGGTATTGGAAATATTGTAGGAATTTTATTTTACCTTTCCTATGCCTCGGTTTTCTTTTCTATAATAGTGAGATGTCGGAACAGATTAGTTTCTCAAACTTGGTGAACTAAGGACAAATTTTAAGGGAAAAAAAATTCTCGTTGACTCTTGAAAATATATCTGTGGGCCCTGAAGCCTGCATGGACCCCGGTTGGACAAACAGTGATTTAAGGAACTAAGCCTTACTCCATGAAATCTCTTTGAATTGTAAGTCATTAGTGTAACAAGAAGACTTTTTTTCTTTTTAACTAGTAAAATACATTTTAGATTATAATCAAAATGAAAACCACAAAATTAAAAGACAATTACTAGAGAGCTCTCTGACCCTGGAGAATACATCTGTGAAGCTGGACCAGAGGATCTTTAAGACACGGTCCATTTCTCCGTGTAGGTGTGTGGTTTTGTGGGGTGACCCACAGAGCCAGCACCTCTGCTGAGTTGTAAGCTCCTGAAGAGAAGCGATGTGTCTCAGACCTCTTCGAGTCTTTCAAGGCATTTTGCATATAGGATATACTCAGAAATTTTTGGTTGAATGGAAGTAGAAACGGACATTGGTGGTGAAAACGATAAATACGACCAGAAGTTCACCATTGAATCCCATTGTTCTGCTAAGCCAGTGCTTTAATATGGAGCCTCTTACTCCACCCCTTCAGTGGAGGGTGCCAGCAGCCTTAGCAGTGACAGGCCTGACTCCTAATTGGCTGTTTCAGGATCTAAGTAGCTCAATGCTTGGTAAGTCCTTTCTTCTAATCAAACTGACAATGATAGAAAGTGGTTTAAACAAAACTAATTGGAGGGAGTATTCAGAACATAAAATCCTGCTCTTGGCCTTCAGGTCCTGCAGGATCTGGGCTTTCTCTGGCTCTTGAGGCCCATCTGAGCCATGTTCCATTACCCCTGCTGTTCCCTCTGTCTGGAACACTGTTCCTCCCCCTTTTTGCCTAGATATCTCCTCTCTGTCTTCCAGGTCTCTGTTTCACAGTCTCTTCCTTGACACTCACTGAGCCCCTTCATCTAAGGCAAGCACCCTGTCTTACTCCCTCTTAGCCCCTGTATCTTCCGTTTACAGCATCTTTTATATGAGTTTTTTGGGTTTTTTCAATTTCTGTCTTCCCCACTAGACTGTAATCTTCATGAGGGCATGAACAATGTCTATTTTGCACATACTTATCTCTCTAACGCCTTATATAATACCTGGCATAAAGCAGGCACCTAAAGGAACATTTGGTGAATACATAAGTGAAACGAGCAAACAGAGATTATTTTTTTTAAAGCATTTCATGTGTGTTCAGCACTGGGTTAGCCACAAGCCATGGGTAAGTTTCTCAGCCTATTGAAGGAAAAACATCTTCCCCTAAAACTAGGGTTTCTCTTTTAAAACCAGCAGCCCAGCCCTGCTGCCTGTCAAACATGGCTGCATAAGCCAGATTGACTAAAACCAGACCCACTCCAGGGCACTGTTTCACACCGTTTCCAATAGGATATGAATCAGACAAGATACCATCAACCAGGCATTCAGTCAGGAAATAGGAGCCTGGTAAATCTTTCAGGGTGACACGCCTTCCACCGCCAGGATCCAACCCAACTGACAGCATCTATTCCAATGCTGAGGGATGGAACACACTTAAACCCCACGAAATGTGCTTCGGAGCTCAGTGGCGGGCAGCCACGGGAAGTGTGCTAAGTGTGGAAGTTCCCTTCCAGCTTTTCAAGGAGCTCAAAGCCATGAGCTAAGGAGGGACTTCAACACTCCAAAGAGAAATTCCACTTTCCTTTTCCGCAGCCCCGGTCTTTCCATTCCAAACACAGTCCTGCTGGTTTGAGCCACTTCATGAATGTGGGATTGTTAGGGTCGGTCCAGAGACTCGCCACTATTTTTCTTAGGTTAAAAAAAAAACCCACACACAATTTGGCATACATGTTCTCTTTCATTTGCCCTGAAGAAATCAATATCCCAGTCTGGGGTTCCCAGCCGTGGTTCACACACACCCTGAGGCATAGCTGCTTTATTTTATAGCTGCCGACATTCTTCTCTGGAGCCCCAAACCCTCTCTCTGGTCCAGACTCAAAGATGGGCTGGTTAGGTAGCCAATGGGCAGTTACAGGAATTTACTGGAGAAACCAACCTCCCACCTCCCCTTGTGGCTCCCTGTGCGCCCTGAAGCCATTTCCAAACAGGCAGAATGCTATCTGTTTGTTTAAATAATTCAAGGAAATGGAATTTTAATTTGTTACTTGCTCCACCACTAGCTATGGGCTCAGGGGGAAGTTACTTTCCCTCAAAGCCTCAATTTCTGTATCATTGAGAGGTGGGGTCTTAGTCCTCTCTCTCTCTTTGGATATGTGGTGGTTTTAATCACTTGCTCGATGAATAGAATGTGGTGGAACTGACTTTCTGAGACTTCCAAGGTTAGGTCATAAGAAACTGTTCAGTGTCTGTCTCATCGCTTGGAAGGCTCTTTCTGGGGGTAGTCAGGTGCCATATCAGAAGTCCCGCTACCCCGAGACCGCCACGCTGTGCAGAAGCCCAAGCACACCCTATGAAGAGGCAGGTGGAGAAAGAAAGATGCCGGGCCAGCCCCAGCATTCTCAACTATTCCAGCCCAGGGACCAGTCATGTGAGCGAAAACGTTCATTTCAGGTCCAGAAGATATAACCTGGAGAAGACCCGAGAAACCCAGAGACAGGTCCCTCAGCCAGCCAATCAGCTATCTCCAGCCATTCAAGCCACTCCACTGAGGCCCCATCAATGCGAAGCAGAGACAAGAGCGGTGGGGCCACCCTGCAGGCCCGACCCCAAGTCCTGACCCACGACGTTGGGTTGCTTCACTCGCTAAGTTTTGGGGTGGTTTGTTATGCAGCAATAGGAAATCAGAACACATAGCAAACCTCTCCAAAATGATTACTACTTAATAAAATATCATCAGCATTTGAGGGAGAATGTCATGATCGGTCCCTAAACTCTGAGCTTTGCTAACTGCAGGATACATGCTTCTTGAAGGCGCATGGCGCTGGAAGAATTACAAAGGAACAGAAGAGAGGGTACACCACAGAGAGACGGTCTCCAGTGCCCTGTGCTGCGCTGGCCACTTCACAGATGCTCCCCAAAAGTTTCCTTCATGAACGAATGATAGACGCCGTACACCTTTGGGGACATCAATTTTACTCCAAGGTTATTTTTCTATCTAATAGATTTTACTATGGAATAGAATACAAAAGTCTTTAGAACTTTTGAGACAAAATATGAGACTTCCAAAAGTATTATACTTCAGTTTGGCCGTTCAGGTTCTGAAGCCGCTGCTATGGTTATGAGCTCCCCCTCCTCCGCCATCAGGAGTAACTAATTAATTTACTCATTTAACAAATACTTGAGTGCCTACTGTGTGCAGGCACCATTGTGGGAGGTGGAGATATAAAGAGTGCCCATCTCTTGGAGCTAACATTCTAGATGGGAGAGACAGTGAACACCAAAAAATCAAGTGTGTGCTGTTGAGTGCTATGGGGGGAGTGGAGCAATGCGAGGGGGATTAGAAGTGCTACGAAGGGTGAGGGGTGCTCTTGTCAAAAGGATAGAGAGCAAAAACCTCACAGTGGAGATGTCATTTGAGCAGAGACAAAAGGCAGTGTGGGAGCAAGTCACATGGCTGCTTGAGAGGCGAGCGTGTCAGGCAGCAGGAAGAGCGTGTGTAAAAAGGCTTGTTTAGGAAATGGTCCAGGGAGCAGTGTGCCCAGAGCTACGAGTATCTCGGGGAGGGGGCTACGGGATGAGGGCAGACAGGTGGCTGGGGACCGGGGGCACACCTGGAGCACCTGATGGACCATTGTGAAGACTCGGCTTTTGTTCTGAGGAAGTGGGGAATGACTACAGGGTTCTGGGCAGAGAAATGACGTAATTTTATTTTTCGTTTTAAAGAAATCCTTCTGGCTGGTGGGTGGAGAATAAGCTGGTGGGAGGTGCACAAGATCAAAAGCAAGGAGACCAGCTGGGATGCTGTGGAGAAGGGAGACATGGTGGTGACTTGGTGGAAAAGTTGAGGAACAAAGCTCTGGACAGTAAGAGCCCCTGCTCCAACTCAGGTGTGGTGGAGCCAAGCGGGATCTCTTTGTCTCCGAAGAGCTCACCTCCTTGGAGTCTTAAAGATGGAGGACACGGGAGACACTTCTGATCCCGCAGGTGGGCCGAGCAGAACGCCATAACACCTTCATACATCTCCCATTTCTCACATCTTTGAAGTAGATACTGGTGTGATTGATTTTTTTGACAGCCAGTGAAGCCCTGTTCATATGCCAGTGAGGACAGCCCCTTCCAAGTCACCCTCAGAAGCCACACCATTCCCATTATGTTGTTATCACTCAAAATGTATTGGACATGCGTAGTCCTTTGAAACTGCCTTCAGGATTGATATATGAGCCTCAAAAGAAAGCCAGTCTCATTACTGTATAAATGACATCTCTTCTTTTTTTTTTTTTACCAAAAACAGAATTCCTCATTTTTGTTACTCATCTCCCTTTTGAGACTTAGCTTCTTTGGGCATTTTTTTGGTTTTTGTTTTCTTTTGAGAAAGATTAGCCCGGAGCTAACATTTGTGCTCATCTTCCTCTACTTGACATGTGGGACACCCACCGCAGCATGGCTTGATAAGCAGTGCACAGGTCCATGCCTGGGATCTGAACTGGCGAACCCAGGGCCGCCGAAGCAGAGTGTGTGAACTTAACCACTACCTCACTAGGCCAGCCCCTCCTTTGGACTTTTTGGTGTTTGTGTCTCTTGCAAAAGCTTTCTCCCTCTTCTCTGTTCCCCATTCCAGCACAGCTATCTATTTTTTTTTTAAGTTTTGAAGAATTGAGCCAATTGTCTCCCTAACATCTAGTAGAGTACCAGGCAAAAAACAGGCATCTAAATGAGAGCTTGGTGAATGACTGAAGGAAACAGCGAACAGAGGGGGTTTTTAAGCTTTTCAGGTGTGTGCAGTACTGTGCTAGTTTTAAAAACTGATTTGAATTTTGTGGACAAATCCTGGGATCAGTGGCTGGCTGGAAGGTAAGGAGAGAAGACAGTGGTAGAGACAGATGAAGAGGGGAGGACGTGACCTCTCTGTCCTTTCAGAGCACAGAATGTGGGGAATGACCACCCCAATGGCCAGGATTCTGTCGCAATATAGTCTCACCCAGTGCTGAGAACAAGTGCTTTGACTTCCTCTCATTGAGCTGTGGAGCGAGAGTGAAGAAAGAACAGGAGAGCAGTCGTTTCCAGCTGGTAGTCTCAGTTACCATCTCGACGGACGGCTGTTTCGGGGACTCAGCCTCGTGCCTGGCAGAGCTGCTTACGGAAGGGACTGAATGTGGCTGGGCTGTGTAGAGGAGCATCGATGGCGGCAGCAGGGCGTCACGATGCTGGCACAGGGCTGCTGTAACAGGGCCTGGGATAGTCTGCTTCTCTGTTGCTATGTAACAAACTACCCAAAATATGCTGGCTTAGAACAACAATACATTATTTCTCATGGTTTTGTGGGCCTACGAGGCTCAAGGGGGTGGTTCTCACTTGGAGTATCTCATGCTGGAGTTGTTTGAAGGCTCAATGAACTGGACATCCACGATGGCTCACTCGCATGGCCACAATGGATGCAGGCTGTTGGCTGGAAGCTCAGGTGGAAAATGTCGCCCAGAGCACCTACCTGTGGCCTCTCCACATGGCTTATGCTTTTCATAGTCTACTGGCTGGGTTCCTTGGAGCCGGTAATTCAAGATGCAGGAAATAGAAGCTGCCAGTCCTCTTAAAGCCTAGGCACAGAATTGGTACAATGTCACTTTTGCTATATCCTGTTGGTAAAAGCAATACAAGTCTAGGGGCTGGCTCTGCAGCATAGTGGTTAAGGTCATGTGCTCCGCTTCGGTGGCCCGGGGTTCAAGGGTTCAGATCCCTGGTTCAGATCCCAGGTGCGGACATAAACACTGCTTATCAAGCCATGCTGTGGAGGCATCTCACATACAAAATAGAGAAAGATTGGCATGGATGTTAGCTCAGCAACAATCTTCCTCAAGCAAAAAAGGGAGAATTGGCAATAGATGTTAGCTCTGGGCCAATCTTCCTCACCAAAAAAAAAAAAAAAAAGCAATCACAAGCTAGACCAGATTTTAGCAGATGGAGGATAGTCTTCACTTCTTAATAGGGGAGTAGGAAGAGCATAGGAGAGAAGGAATTGATGGCAGCCATCTTCAAAGACAAACTACCACATGGAGTGTCTTCAGAGAGTATCTTCCAGATTAGGTGGGAACAACTGGGCTCCCACTGAATGGACTGTAATTGATTGCCAGACAATTGAAGAGTTATGGAGAAAATATATAAATAAAAATAAGCTTATTTTTAAAAACTCCTCATCTCTACTCTCCCCTCTCTCCACCCCAGTGTTGCTCCCTACACCCCACACATACACCTGGAGGCAGGATGAGGTGGTTCAGAATTCTAGCAAACCAGCTGGTGGGGCTAGGCTGTGGAATAATGGGCTTATGTCATTGTCTTATCATTAAACTATTCCCTCAGGCTGGTATGGCCTGGAAAATTACCTTTACAAATAAGTAAAAATTCAGACTCAAAGGACTCAGATTTACCCATCATCAAGGCAATTCAAAAGAATATGCTGTAGGTTCGAAGACAATTTCCAGAGAGACACGCATTCTCAGAATGTTTTCAGTAATGGCGAAATGACTGGAACAAGCGGTCGACCTCCTCCCTGGGGGACCACGCTCATTAAGATGTATGCGTTCAGGACTGTTAAAATTCCAACTCATTACCTAATAGTTGCACCTTATGCACTTGGATACCTCTGAAAATGCTTCCAGCCCTTCCATTTCAGTCAAAACAACCAACTGACAGTCTCCTATACTGTGGAGAGGCTTTAAGAGACTGTTGCTGTACCAAAGTTTAAAATGAAAAGGAGAAAACTCAAGGAGCCACTACTGATAACCCTCTCTATTCATTTTCTTTGAATTAATCTAAGATGCATGAGGAATGAATTCTTCCAGCGTTGGGGGCAGTGCTCAAGTCTTCATTCATGCTTTTCTGTCGTTCATTTGTGCATTCCGCCAGGGAAAAAGATAATCCTACCTCAAGAACAATTCCAGAGCCCAAGCCAACAGTGTCTTGGAGGCAACATTAACCAATGGTCATTAATTGCTAACACTTGTTCTTCAGGATCTGCCTCAAGCATCCCTTCCACTGGAAGCTTCCTTTAATCCTTCTTTCCACGTGGTAGAGCCAAATCATTCCTGCCACCATGTTCCCTTCCCTCTTCCAATGAAGCATTGGGCTCTATCTTGCTCTTGTATTTAACTCTTCGTTTTCCCTCTTTTTCTCTTATTAAATTTTGAGCAGCTTGATACCAAGGGCCATATTGCATTCATCTTTGGATACCCCATATCTAGCACAGTGCCTGACAGCTGGAAGAGCACTCAGTCAGTATTTGCTGGATAAATAAACGTGATGGGTGGTTCTACAATCAATTTGGCAATGAAATGCACTGAGAACAATAAGGTCTGTTTATTTATAATCAGAATAAAAAAGGCCTGACCTTAAGCAGATTGTACTCGAGAATGAGAAGATAAGATTTGTATGCAAATAATCATAATCGTAGGCAGGATGGAATATGATATAGAGAAGGCATACTGGGTTATGAGATTTGGAGTCCAAGCGCAGCTCAGGGTCTAAGGAGCAGTAGGACCTTTGCTTGTCCGTGCATAACCATGCATATCCATCTCTTCCCTAACTTAAGAACTTTAATTTGTTCCTGAACATCCTGCCAGGAAATGAAAAACTTAAATATAAAAATATTTCCATTAATATGAAAGGGAAAAATTGTGATGTGTACCACTTTTATCTAAGATAACAATTTTCACACATATAAAAATATGCAATTGAAAAATAAAAAGAAGTATTTATGAGTAACAAACTTTGTAAGGAAATAAATGCAATGTAAGGTAAGGATTATCTTGTAGTTGGTGTGATGGAATCATTTTTTTCAATGGTGCATTCTTTCTGCATCATTTTAATCATCAACTTTTCCAAGTTTTGGGGGCTCATGATTTTCTTACACTTAAACTTATAAATAAAGTTTTAGCACAGAAAAACATTTTGGGGGGCACAAGTTTAAAATATTTAAACAGAAAAGACTTCAAAGCACGTGGGAATAAGGCCTGATCACAACAGATGGAGGGCTGCAGGTGGCACGACATCCCTCTTGCTTGACTTAAGTACGGACAGTAAACTGTCTAGGACCATGCAGAGACAGCACACAATGCAAATGCATCCGTGTGATATTCCTGAACTAGGTACTGTTGGGTTGGATATGTTGGTGAGGTTTTTTTTTTTGCCCAAAATTGTAATGTTGAAAATCACTTCTTACGGTCTATTTTTTGTATTCTTGGGGGAAGAGCTGTGAGGCATTATAAAAACATCAACAATCCAGCAGTTGTAGTGTATTATCTAGTGCTGCATAATAAATTAGCTCAAAATGGAGTGGCTTTTCAGGAATTCAGAAGCATTTTAGCTGGACAGTTCTACCTTGGGGTCTCTCAAGAAGTGGCACTCAAGACATTGGCTGGGGCTGCAGGCATCTGAAGGTTTGGCCGAGGCTCGAAGATGCCCTTCCAAGATGCTGCACTCACATGGCTGCCAAGTTGACATGGGCTATTGGCGGGAGGCGTCAATTCCTTGCCACATGGACTTCTTCATAGGGTGCTTGAGTGTCCTTACAATATGGCAGCTGGCTTTCCCCAGAATGAGTTATCCATGAGAACAAGGCAAAAATCACAATGTCTTTTATGACCTAGTTTCAGAAGTTTATGCTTCGTTATTCTTGAAATATCCTATTGGTTACATAGGTTATCCTTATTTGGTGTGGGAACAGACAATGCAAGATGTGAACAGTGGAAGGAACGAATCATCATGGGCTATTTTGGAGGCTGGATGCAACAGATGGTATAATTTTTCAAGAGCCATTATGGTGAAAGTTTGTTAGCTAATCAAAGAAGATTGCTCCTTTTATGGAGCTCATGTTCAGGATAGGAGGAAACAAAAAACAAAAAAATAAATAAATTGGGAATTTCATGCAGAGTTGACTGTTGTGGAAAAAAAAATAAAACAAGGTGAGATGAGGCAAGGTGAGCAAGGGCCCTGTCTCTAGCAGATAGTCAGGGAAGGCCTGTCTGACAAGGTGACATGTGAATTGAGATGTGAATGAAGATAAGGGGATAGTCAAGCAAAGACCTGGGAAAGAGAGTCCCAGACAGAAGGAAGAAGAGCCAAGACCCTGAGGCAGGAATGTGTGTGACATCGTCAAGGAATGGACAGAAGGAGAAAGGGAAGCAAGGAGGAAAGCAGAAGCAGATGAGGTTAGAGATGCAGCAGGGGCTAGAACATGGGGCCCTGTAGGACCAAGTAAAGAGTTTGAATTCTGTTCCAAGTGTAATGAGAAGCCATTGGAAGGTGTTCAATGGGTAAATGATGTGCTCTGTCTTACATTTTCTATATACCACTTCATCAAGGAATCCTTTAAGAGCCAACTGTAATAATCCTGGAAAATCTTAGTTTACACTGGAATAGTAACAGGGGTGATGGGAAGTTGGTGAAATCAGAATATTTTAGAAGTAGAAACATCAGAAGTAGAAACACTTGATAAATTGAACGGGAATGAGGAAAAAGAATCAATGATAAATCCATAGTTTTGAGTTTGACATAGAGAATCATGCTGCCATTTACAAAATGGGGAAGACTGGTGGATTAACAGGTTTTCAGGGGGAAAATCAAGAATTCTCTTTTGGACATGTTAATTTGAGGCGCCTGTAGGTTTCCAAGTGGAGAAGTCATGTAACTCGTTGGACAGGTCCATACGGAGCACAGACGACGTGATAGAAACTTGGGATGCATCTTCATGTACACAAGTTGAGACAAGTCTTGCCTGAATGATTTCAGAAGAGGGAGAGCTCATATCTCCCTGGGCATATTATAGAGGATTTGTGGAGGAAATGGTGGCATTTGGGCTCCTCTTTCAAAGGGTGTTCCACCAATGGGGACATTGGAGGAAAGTTTAAAAGACAGAGGTACAGTTTGAAGGAAGGCAAGAAGATTAGTTGGGAGATGGCTGCACTAATGCAATTGAGAGCTGATGATGGAAGGGACAGTGAACTGACAGAGGGAACGGGAAGGAGAGAGCGTCTTCCACACCCTGTCTAGGTAGTTGAAAATAACATGGTAGTTGACTGGACCAGGAAGAAGAGGGAGGAGTCAAAGGAGATTGAAGTTTTGACCCCACAAGTTAAGAAGAACAGTGCTGCATAATGAGCTGCTTTGGGGTTTTGTCGTTTAGTGGAGGGGACCAGAGAAGAGATGGGGGAAGAAGATAAACTAAAATGCCAGCAAGATACCCAAATGGAAATGCCCATTTCTGTTGCTCTAGAAAGAAAACTGGAAATACAAACTAGGGCTTTTGCTACCTAAAGTATCCCCAAAGGGAAGAGGAAAAGACATGGTTAGGAGAAGGGAGAGAAGAAAAAGAATAGGGCTTCCCCAGGCTAGTGCTGGTGTGCAGGAGTAGTCACTCAAACCCGCAGATCCCAGTGAACACATACACTGAGCCCCTTGGCTCTGCATTCCCTGAGCCTCCTTCTCGAGTGCCTCGTAGGTGCTTGATAAATAAATGAATTCATCCGAGGGGTGACTATTCCTTCTGCAGTTGCAGCTGTCAGCCAGAGACCCCTTCCCTCAGCTGTGGGTTCTCCTGTTGGCCCTCCCGAGGCTGGGCAGCTCCTCTCCCCTCCTGTAGAACCCAGGCTGCCCCCTTTGCCCTCCTTTGAGGCTGTTCCCTTCTCACAGTGAGTGTGGCTTCTCTCTGAGCTGCTTCTCTCAGCTTGGGGGGGGGGCAGAAATATTGCTCTATGATTTTTTTTTTTTTGGTGAGGAAGATTGGCCCTGAGCTAACATCTGTTGCCAATCTTCCTCTTTTTGCTTGAGGAAGATTGTCACTGAGCTCACATCTGTGGCAATCCTCCTCTATTTTGTATGTGGGACACTGCCACAGCATGGCTTGATGAGCAGTGCATAGGTCCACGCCAGGATCCAAACCCACAAACCCCAGGCCGCTGAAGTGGAGCACGGGACCTTAACCACTATGCCAACGGGTCAGCCCAGTCTTCCTGTATAATTTAGACCCTAATTCTCTTGTCTTTCATTGTTTGCTATTGATGCTACTCCTAAAAGCAATAGGCATATGGGGGGTGGGGAGGGTTACTCCACAAGTTGAAAGAGAGGCCTAAAGTCACATGAGGTACACTGGGCAACTTGGTCCCACCTCAGGGACGTTAAGAAGAGGCACAGGCACTGTGTATGTTTGGCTGGGGAGACTTACCCTTAGTAACCGCATAGATTTCTATTGTTTATATAAAAATGAAAAAGAAAATGCTTTAGCACGAAACTAAGCCTCAGGATGTCAAAAAACACCAGGGCGAATGAGGCAATTCCATGAGCTGTTTCTCTTTAGGGAGATGGTTTGGGCAGTAAGATATTGCGGCCCCTGCCTCGGGCACCGGGCAGCTCCCACAGACCCGACTCGCTATAATGGAGTATCTGTCACGGTCTGACTTGATTTTCCCCCAGGAAAGTGACTGGATCGTCACCTCACACCCTGCAAGTTAAAATTGCTCATGTTTCTTGGTTCTGACCGGGAGCCAACAAAGCCTTCCTCTCGGGCAATGTCGAGACGTGCGTCTGAGGTATCGCTCAGGCTTTCTCACGACTTCCCCGTCAGGCTCCTCAGGGGGCAAACGCAGGCTGCACATGAAGTGCTGTTTAGGTTCTAGTCCCAAAGCGCATCCTTCTTCTCGCCTCATTTTTCTTCCTTTTGGACACACTGTGCCCGAGCCAACTTGATCCTTATCAGATGGCCTCTCTCTCTTTCAACTCCCGCGAAATAGCTTGTCCCGCTCTCCGGAGCGTCTGCGCATGCGAAGCAGAGGGGCCAACGCGGATCTGCCCCTTTCTGCCCCGGAGGCTCTGGGACGGGTGTTCCCCGGTCGGTTCTTCCTCTTCTGCCCTAGCCAGGCCCGGCTTTCCGCTTCCCCTCAGGCCTCGCTTCCCCCGTTCTCTCTCCCATGGTCAAAGTTTCCTCTCCGGTTCTCTGGGAAAGACAAACGCCATCTTTCCCTGCCCTCCCCTCTGTGTTAAGGTTGGGGACAGAAGGGGCCGGATCCTATCCCCAAGGAAGGGGCAAAGAAGGAGTGTTATGTTAGTCTGCTCGAGTGGCCGTACAACAGACCACAGACAGGGAGCCTCAACAACAGAGGCTTGTCATCTCACAGCGGTGGGGGCTCTAAGTCCAAGACCGAGGGGCTGGCAGGGTTGGTTCCTTCGGAGGGCCGTGAAGGAACCACCTGTCCCAGGCCTCTCTCCTTGGTTAGTAGATGGTAATCTTCTCATCGTCTTCCCTCTATCTGTGTCTCTCTATCCGAATCTCCTCTCCTCATAAGGACACCAGTCACACTGGATAAGGGCCCACCCTAATGACCTCACCTTAACGTGGTTACCTCTGTGAAGACCCCAGCTCCAAACATAGTCAATCTGAGGGACTAGGGGTTAGGACTTCAATATTTGAACTGGGGGAACACAATCCAGCCCATAACAGATCCCCATTCGACAACGGAGGTCGGTGCTGGGGTCAGGCTGAGCCCTGAGTGAGCGTGGCACCGCTGTCATGGTATGCAGCTTGTGTGCTGTGCTGCTGCCCCGTGGCGCCCTCTCAGACTGACTTGCCCATCTGCCAGTGGCCTTCCAACGTGACAAGCTCGTGACATTTGTGCTTCTTTCCACTTGGCAATGTGGAATATGTCTCAAATCTATGGAGTATTAGTGCTACATTACAGCCGTTGCAAGAGGCGGTGAAATAGGGGCAAGCCTGTCACAGGACATGATGTTCATCTCTTACAGGCTCTTCTTCCTCCTTTTTATTTATTCCTTGTGTCACACTGCAGATAGGGGGTGGAGGGGGGTGTGTGCCTTTTGCCTGAGTTAAACATCCCTCTTTAATGAAACCTTCCCGATCCATCCCGCCCCACTCCCTGCACCCAGCGGAGTGGAGCACGTCCCCATCTGGGGTCTCACATCACTTCACGTGACTATTAACCACATGACTGATGACTCGTGTGCAGCCTATCAGCACACGCCGACTCAGCAGCCCAGCTATGAGAGCATCTTAGTCCATTTGGGCTGCTATAGCAAAACCTCCATAGACCAGGGGCTTATAAACAACGGAGACTTGTTTCTCACTGTTCTGGAGGCTGAGAAGTCCAAGATCAAGTTGTCAGCAGATTCAGTGTCTGGTGAGGACCTGGTTCGCCGTTCATAGACAGCTGTCTTCTCCTGTGTCCTCACCTGGAAGCAAGGGAGCTCTCTGGGGTCTCTTGCATAAGAGTACAGACCCCAGGCGTGAGGGCCCCACCCTCAAAATAACCACCTTCCAAAGACCCCACCTTCAAATATCATCGCATTGGGGGTTAGGTTTCCACATGGGAATTGGGGGTGGGGGAGAATGCAAACATCCTGTCCACAGCAGAGAAGAACCATGTGGGGGGCTCTGGCATCGAGCACTCATAGCATATTAATTCAATGCCTCTAGGCAAGGTTGAGAGACTAAGTAATGGAGTGAAGCACTGCCCATGCGTCGGAGAAGTTGCTCATGCTGGGACAGTGCAGTCACGACAGAGAGCCTGGTTAGGACGTGTGTTAGTTCAGGTCCCCAAGAAGCAGGCACTGAAACAGGGATTTAGATACACGCGGATTATGGTTGTTATTGGGAGAAGAGCCCGTGGGAGAGAACAGATGGTGGAGGGGTGGGGCAGAAAAGGCAGGAAGAGCCTTCAGACCCACCGTGGGTCTGACTCCCGTGAGGGAGAGGAGGAAGGAGGGTCTCAGGCAGCAGCACCGGTCCCGGAAGGATGGAGCCAGGCTGCACTCCTGGGGCTCCAGGAGCTGGAGCTGCTGTCAGAGGAGCCCCAGGCTGCTCCAGAAGGAGCCTGCGTGGCGTCCCTGCCGTGCTCCAGCAATGGCTGTGAGCCCGCGGGAAGCGTGGCCTTGGGGCCACATGGTGCAAACATAGAGCACAGCAGCTGGGGCCAGGTGTGGTACACATTTTTTATTTTCTGTATATTATGATGTCTTGACATCTTAAAAAACCTCTTCTGGCTTGGGAGACACTGCCCCTCCAGGGGCTAGCCAATTCTAAGAGAAGGCAAAGGGCTCAGCCACCTTCCATAGGCAAACTAATCAGTGCAGAGCCACAGCCCCCTCCTCTGGCCCCAGCACCCCAGGGGACAGTATTCCTCTGCCCTTATCATTCCAGGACCGGGACCAGCGCCTAGAGACCACGCCACAGCCTCGAGCACGCTGCAATCTCAAACTAGCCAGTCCTCAACTGTGACGTCTGCCCCACCTTGCTTTGCCTCTCCTGTGTCCGCTCTTATGGCTGCACCCAACTCACCATCACATGAAAGAACCCAGAACAGTCCACCAGGCAATTACCTTCCAGGTCTGAGTGGCACCATTTCATGGCAGCCACGTGAAGAAGAAGAAGAATGGCAGTTCGCCTGTCCGGCATTGTTACATGTTTTCTCAGCTCCATCTCCTGACCACTCACAACTATACTATGAGGTCACCTCAGTTAGCAGATGAGGACATGGAGACATTACAGTCTATACTCTCCCTCTAGCACTCTCTCCACTGAGCTGGCCAGAACCCAATTCTGAGCATCCATGAGTCACTCAACTCTCCGATGCCAGGAACAAAGAGGGGACCCCAAATGCCTTGCTGCCGATCCCAGTGTGCCCCACTGTGGCAGCCCATAGCTCTGCCCAGCTCCTGACGCCCAGAGCCCTTCCACGGCTCAGCCTCGGCCCGAGGTGAGGCGCACACCCTTTTGTGTTGCGGGCTCACTCGTGCTTCCCTGGGGCTGTGCCTTTCGAGGTCCCCCGATAGAGAAAGTACGCTCTAGGCCTGTGCTAACAGGATTTAGCTTTATGTGACAGGAAGACTGATATGGGCCCTGGGCCATGTGCTGCTGGCTATGGAGTGTGGATTCTCTTTGTTAAGCTCCGGGGTCTGGAAGGAAGCAGCTATGCTCTTGTTTAATTCCATATGAGCAGCTTTTTAATTTTTACAAATAGTCCTCTTGCTGTTAGGGAGTGAGTGAGCGACATAAATCATCGTCATGTCTTTGGCAGCCAGGATTTCTTGGGCATGGTCCTCATTAAAGTCTTTAGTTGCAGGGTTCCTGGAGACCTTCCTTTGATACCTAAAAACATCAAACTGAAAAAGCCGTGGTGAGGAGGAGGAGGAGCAGGAAAGGGGTGGGGGGAGGAAGGGGCGGAAGCTCACGAAGATCCAGAATTGCTGCTGGGAAACAGCAAGGCACAACTAGAACGATTATTACTCATAGCTCAAAAAAAAGAAGAAACCACAGCAGCGGGAGCGGCAGAAGCGGTAAAACTTGCCTGCCGCACAGCAACCCACACGGAGGGCAGAGAAAGCTACGCGGGCGGGCAGGGTGGCTTCTCTGGGGCGAGTGATGAAAAAGGAAAAGTCCTCTGAGCCTTTCCTCCCCAGACCTCGGCCCAGCAGGCCGTGGCAATCAATGAACTAACCTTTTCCTAAGGCCTTGTCTCCCTGCTGGGCGGGAATCCAATCCCCGGGCAAAGGTCACTGGGAATGCCATCATGCTGTTGGCAGTGGCTGTTCATTCACAAAATGAGCTCCTTTGTGATAAAAGCGAGGGAGAGCAGCCCGGGGTTTGTGTGCATTCCAAGCTGGTGGAGGACAGCTGCCAACACGCTCGGTCAGTGGGAACCCGGCAGCACATGCATCTCAGTTTACACGATTGATGTGGCCCTGCAGAACCTTGTACATCGAATTCCTATAAATTGTCGCATTTTAAATGCACCGGGGGAGCTGGCCATTTAAAGGACCCTGCAGTGAATCTTTTGGAGAAGTGAAAAATCACTACTGAATTGATCTCTTTTGCCACGAGGTAACAAATATTTATTGAGTGCTTATCAGACACCAGGCAAAGCTCGAGGTGCTGTGGGCATTTCTTAAAATAGGGTGGCCCCGAGCTTGAGAAAAATCCTCTGTGAGGGTGGCTTTTGTCTTTGGCGAAACTAGGATGAGCTGCGTACAGAAGCAGGAAGAGAGACTCCAGCTGGAGCCATATCCTGTCATTGCCACAGGACATCCCCCAGTTGGCTTCCCTCTGAGTAACCAGGCACCATTTCTCATTCAGAAAGACAGCAATGCTCAGAGTCTTTGTAAGGCCTGAAGCAGGAGGCTATGGCGTGGGGCTCAGAGAAAAGAGCAGGGCCCCCCACGGAGACTAAAACCTGAGTCCAGTCTCCAAACCAATATCCACCCGTGGTGGCAATCTCTCTCCATTTTCTTTCCAGGAAACTCAGTGTCAAGCTCATTCATTCTAGGCTCTTGTATATAGTTTGGTGTTACATAGATTTGTGTGTCACTTGAGTCAAATCATATCTCCAAGACATGTATGTAAGTCCTAGCCTCTAACATTTGGCAGATTTTATCATACTTGAAAACAGACCCTAAAATAAGCGAGGCTGTAAAAAAAAAAAAAAAAATTTGCATGGATGCAGATTTAGCCTGAGGAAGGCAAGAGCAGAGACTCAGGCGTCAGGCAGCCTGCACTGGAACCCAGATCTACCATGTTGTTATATGGGGCCTTGGGCAAGTTGCTGATCAGCTTTGTTTGGTTTGCTTCTCTGTAAAGTGGGGATAAAGAATAGAATTTAGGATGCAGAATAAATTGCAAGTGGTTTGACATCTAAAGGCATAGAAGAATACCTAGTACATAGTACATGCTCAATAAAGTTATTCATTATGATGTTGGAGTTCATTTAGAAAACAAAACCCTAGACATGTATTGCATGGATTAAGAAGTTCACCTATCTGGTAGTAGGTGGTTGTCAATTGGCTGAAGCATCAGAAAGAAGGGAGAATTCACGCACGAAAGTCTTACCTCTGGTGGAAGCACATGGTCTGCATCCAAACAAAAAGGGCTCCACTCCAGCCAGGCGGTACCCTCACAGATCCTCCTCACAGAAGCATCCTTGGCATTTAGAATGCAGAAAGGATCTTGCAAAGAGGCCACGGGGTCCAACCTCTTAATTTATAATAAGAAAAACAAAAAGCTCAGATTAAGTAAGAGACTTAGGATATACATCTGCTTGGTTTAAAAATAAATTTTGCAAAAAGAAAACTTTGAATCTCTGACCTTGCAATTCAGGTTGCCTGCTTTCCAGGAAGAAAGGGATTTTCTCCACAGCTAGATTGAAATATGATGCGCCTCGTCAAACAGAGAAGATGGTTATCACCTTGCTTTTGATAAGTGGCAAATGGGGAAAGGAATAGCAAAACACCTTGTCCAAAAAGAAAGAAGGGCAGGTAGGTAACAGGTTCAGTGACAGAGTTCTCACAAAAGTTTGGTCCAAAGTTCACAGGAGACCTGTTAGGATAAGCATGTCCTCATCTGACAGAGAGCGCAATGAGAAATGTGAGTGTCGCTGACACAGTGTTGGCATTTCCCACGCCCGGCGGAAGCGTGTCACCGGACAAACGTGGGTAAGACTCGTGGCACCACCACACACAGTGGGCAATCAGAGCATGGACAAGCAATCCTCTGCGGGACATGCCTGCCACGGCCCGCCAGTTCTGCTCATGTGAACCAGCACAGAGCTGGGATTGTTACCCCTCAGCCTGAGCCTCTCACCATGCGCACAGAAGATTTAGTGGCAATAAATCCACGTTGGCCAAGCGATTGCGGATTTACCACGAGCAGAAAGAATTCTTTTTACCTATAGCAGCTTTGTAGGCTGCACATGCTCCCCAGATGCCTCTCCTTAAATGTTCTTTATTAAAACGGAATGTACTGAGATAATGTCTCTTGGAAAGCTCTCCAGCCGAGTTCAGATCCCAGGGAATGCCCGGAGAACTGCTCTTGCATCTGGGTAGAATCCAGGGTGCCTTGAGGAATCTCCCTTCCTCTCGGGCCTTCGACAACGTGTCTTTCCCAGCTCTGAAGCAGAGACTTGACTCATTCATAACCACTGACAAGGTCATCTCTGTCCTGGGGCTCCCCAGCACTTCTCCCGCAGCATATCCCCATCTTAATGTCTTCCCCATCTGATGGCCTGTGAGGGCCACCGGAAAAGTGTCCCAGCTATGCTTAACTCCATTTGAATGTTAAAGCCACAGTACTCAAGATGCACACTGACTTGAACAATAAACAACAAGCTGTCTCAAGTCAAAATAGAAAAAAATAAGGCTTGGACAACCTGATCCCAGAGTGAGATGCAGTCAGAGCACAGATGACAGCATCAAGAATCAGGCGACAAAAGGACAGTGCAATTCAAAGTGTGAAAGGCAGTTGGAAATGCCCTGGAAGTCAAGCAAGAAAGCAGACACCCTCCGTTTGTGGACTGCCAGCAGGGACCGCCGAGACGGAGAGACGGCAAACTGTGCTGCTCTCCCTCCCTCTGCAGGATGATCCTGTGGGGAAGCAGGAAAAGGGGCGGCCGGTGGAGGGGTACGGCCACACGTCACAAGGATGCGCTGTGTCACAGAGAGAGTTTGGCAGTGAAATGAGCCTGTGAAATTCTCTGGGTGGATGTGTAAAGAATGAAAACCACAGGCCAAGCTGCAGCGGGATGTCCGTCTTGGCCTTGGCGCTGGCAGGAAGCAAGAGGACAAATTACTGAGGTGCTGGAGGGACCCCACCCCCCCACCCCCCCCACTCCCCCCACTCCCCCCCCCACCCCCCCCCCCCCCCGCAGAAACACAGACGCCATGGACTGAATTCAAGGTTGTAAAGTCAAGAGACCGGCGCTGGAAGGCACAGGGCTGTCCTCCGGGCTCTCGCCTTCGTCTTCCCCCTGCCCTGCAGAAAGGCAAGGGCGAGAAGAGACTCAGGGCCTCCTTGGAGAAGACAGAGACCCAGCTGAGTAAAACAAATGATGAGGCTCTCAAATCCTAAGAAGGGGCTTTGATGTCGAATGCATTGGACTCAGTGCAAGGAAGAAATAAAAATGTAGTCTTCTGGAAACATCCCTGGACTGCGAGCTTTTGAAAAATAAAGGTGGCATCATTGTCGCTTTTGTAGGCCCCTGCTGTGCCTGGCTTACGGTTCAGGCCCTGTGAGGGGCTGCTGAATCGAGTGCAGTCGCAGGATGCTGTGTGTGGGTCTTAGAGGTCAGCCGCCGAGGGTTGGAAGCTGTCTTTGCACTCACTAGCTGATGGCCTTGAGCAAGCCTGTTCCTCTCTCTGAGCCTCAACTGTCTCATGTTCCAAGTAACAACAGAGTCCTCTGCACAGAGCTGTGATGAGGATGACATATAGCCTTTTGTTTACAGTGGTGGCACATTGCCTGGCAGACAGAAAACTCCACAAAAGGGAGCCTCATCCTCTTTATCTTCCTCATTGTCATCGTCTCCTCATTCTCCCTCAAGTCTGCCATGGACACATTTCCAGGCAGGGGCTGATATTTCTCTCCCACCTGTCCCTTCTGTAACCACAGCAGGAATCATCAAGGACGCTCCATCTCTCCCACTGAGCTCTAGAAGGAACTTCCTCTCCTCCAAGATAATGTCTGAAGTGTCCATCCTTTCTCCCTGCCCTTGCCTTGCCCGCTCTCCCTGCCACATACTGCACAGCTGCCTGGGAGCCTTGCCCCTTGTGCCTACACCCACCAGGGGACATGAAGGGGAAGGGAAGAGAGGAAAAGCCCCAGGAAGGGTAAGCACAACACCAGTCCCTCTGCCACCGGCATGGCAGAGCCTCCCTCACCTCAGCCTTTCGCCTCAGCTCTTCACTCCCACACGCCCATCCACTCCCAGGAGGAACAGCCCAGAAGTTGGTCGAATCTGGGTTTTCCCAGAACCAGCCCTACATGCAACTTCAGGCCTTCACGTCTCCAGAAGCCTAGTGTTATCCTTCAGGTAGTGTTTCTCCTTCCTTAGGGCGTCTAAGTGAACGAGAGAAGCACGTGGGTGGAGGAGGAGGTTTCTCAGGCCTTGACTGTTTCCTGCTTGTGTTGCAGGCACAAACCCTAGTGAGCAGAGTCCGTCTCCTCAGGGAGGAGAGAGTAGCAAGTGTGGGGCTGGCTTTGCTTTCTCCTCACCTCAGAGTGGGGCATGCCGTGTCAAGGGCACCTGTCTGTGCAAAGAGGAGCAGGCGGCTCCTCGAGGAGAAGGGAGAGCAGAAGACCATGCTGAGCGGGGCCTTCGCTTCAGCAGGATTCTCCTCACCCCGCCCCACCCACCACTGCCTCTGCCCCACTGGAGTTCCCACCCGAAACCCTTGGACTCGCCACTCGTGGCTTCCCGGCCGACTGAGTCTTCAGTCTTCACTGCTGAGTCAGGTGCCTCATGAAGGAGACAGAGAAGGCTGCTCATCCCACGTCCTGGGCCCAGTGGGGGAGGCCATGGGGCAACAAATATGTCCCTGTTGCCCAGGCTGAACTCAGGAGCATATTTGCCAAAGAGAATTTGGGAGCCACGGTAACCGGGCCCAATACCAGGATCCCGAGAGTCTGGAAACCCAAGCCTGACGCAGCACGCACTCCTGAAAACAAAGAAAACCCAGAACTGCATGCGATATCGTGCGTTCTATTCTGCTGATTACTGTAACTTAATCACATGGGAAGAGGACCAGTCCACGGAGTCTGGGAAGACAAAGACAGGAGGGGAGATCGCCGCTTATGAAAGAAGCTGGCACAGTCGCAAAGACACTTCTGTCCTAAGAATCAGAGACGCACAGACATTGATGTAAAAGAAGATCAAGAGAGCATTGCTTATAGGAGAGAAAACCTGGAAACAGCCTAAAAATTTACCAATAGGGGCACCACCAAGTGAGTCTCGATATAGCCAAACAGTGGGGTATTATTCAGTCAGCACCGTGGAAAAATGCTTAACAGCACGAAGAAATGCTCAGAGTGTGTTGATAAAGTAAACGGAGCTATATAATTAGTGTGATCCCAATGATGTAAATATACCCACATAAGAAAAGACTGGAAAGACACAGAAAGACGCTAACAGTGATTATCTCTAGGCCAGGGGATGGGCGGATTTTTTTTCGCCTTTATATTCTTCTGCATTTTAAAATTTTCTTGGGATTAGCACATTTATTTTTTTCAATTATAAGTGCATTTTGATTTTTAATTAAATAATTAGAAAATAAAGGTTTTTAAAAAGAGAGAGAAAAGCCCCCTTATTGATGACCAAACAGGGCATGGTTGCTTTCTTCCCTCAACCTCTAACCTGCCCAGAAAATAGGGTCAAGTCATCTAATCCCCTCTGTCAAAATAAACAGCATTGACTTACGGTTTGGGGGAGATTTTTGTACTTTATTTTTAAGGTTTGTATCTGAATTCTGTTGTCACAAGGAAAATCCATGATTTCCTCCACAGAGGGAGGGTTAGCACCCAGGTTATTTCTAAACCTCTTTCACCCCATCCATTCCTCCATGGGGAGCCCCAGTGAGGAGCCACTGAGCTGATCACTGTGGCCTCTCTGTCCTTCTCTGTGCGTTGCCCCCAGAAAAGACCAAAGAAAGGCAAGCCTTCAGCATAGGAGATGTGGAGGTGTCACAGGAGATGTCTACACTGGGTCTCCTGAGTTTTTCAAACTTGAGTTCATCAAGGTGCAGTGTCCAGACTTCAGTTTTGTGAGCCTCAGAAACTCTGAAAATGGATCCATCTCCACGGAGAGCAGATGAAGATGCAGACGGGCAGAGGTGGCACAGGGGGATAGACAGGGCTTAGAAGGCTGCGATCATTTTTGGATGACCTCTACTTGTCCCTCCTCCCGCCTTGACTTTTGTTCCCTCCCCACACCCCCACCAAACAACCCCACCACCACCATGCCCCCTACCCCCAGCCAAAGTGGCTGTAATTTTCGCTGTCTTGTCATAAGTTACCTAAAAGTCTGTTGCTACTGGGAAATGCCAGTCTTAGGGACCTCTCTCTGCAAGAGGGGCCCTCAACATCCAGACTGCACTTGGACAGCTAACACGAATGCTGTGTTCACGTGCAGTTGTGCCTTTTCCAGGGCAGGCGCTGAGAGTACATCTGTAGCCTCGAGAAAGTCCCCTCAGGCATCTGGACGTTGGAGTCCGTGAGCAGCAAACTCTTCAGGAAGCAGACAATTCCAGAACCCTGAGGGATCGCAGCAGTGAATTACCATAGCAGACACTCTTTAAGTTTCCTTTTTTCAGCCTGCAAGGAACAAAAAAAGTTGTTTAATCCCTGTCCTCCTCTCTCTGCCCTGGCGTTCTTAGCCCCCTCACCTACCTCCCGCATTGCGATACCAGGAAAGCACAGAACCCCTAGTGAAACCGGAGTTTCAGAGCTGTTATGAGTACCGTTTCAGTATAAGTATATCCCACATATTGCATGAGACATACTCATACTAGAAAAATTATTCATTGTTTATCTGAAATTGAGGTTTAACTTAAGTTTATCTTTATTTTTATTTGCTAGAACAGGCAACCCTACCCCTAGGCCACAGTCTAATTTTGAGAAATCACAGGAATAAAAGACCCTTCAGGAAAACAACCATTTGCCTGAGACACAAAAGAAGGGGAAGAAAAAACCTCCTTTGCTGTTGAGGAATCCCTGTGCCTTGGGGTTTTAAGGCTTAGACATCGGAAGAGGGAGAAGTAGGATCTAATACGGCCCCTCCGAACAGCTGCTCGTGTTTAGATTAGCGTTAATATTATCTAATTCAAGGAAAAAGAGCCAGAACTGTTGTTTACAATAACCATAAGGTAGTTGTGGTCCAGCAGACGCATTTCGGGCTGCTTTGATTAATTCCTCTTTTATTAGGAGCAGAAGTCCTTAGGGCCGCTTCCCACTTTAGAGTTTAGAAACAACCAGCTCTTGCTCTCCGGTGCTCCTGAGCCCTAACCACGCGGCATCCGTATCCCGGCCTCAGACATTGCACCTTGATGAACTCAAGTTTGAAAAACTCAGGAGACCCAGTGTAGACATCTCCTGTGACACCTCCACATCTCCTATGCTGAAGGCTTGCCTTTCTTTGGTCTTTTCTGGGGGCTTCGCAGCACCGACGGGGTTTCCTGGAAGACAGGTAAACTCGTTTCGGAGAAATACTGTTGTTGTTCTGTGTAATAATGACACTTTTATCTTCTTGCATACGTAAGGACATAACGAATCTTTCTGTTACTCTGCACCAAAGACTGAGTTGTTTGTGAGACTGTTGTGCTGAAAAGACTGAACGGTGTCACCTGGGCCATCCTCTGTATCTGGAGACGGACCATTCGAGTCCTACCAGCAGAAGTCGATTTTCTTTAAACCTTGCTTAAATCAAAAAATCCAATTGTACTCAGGTTGTTGAAGCCACAGTAAAGTATTTTATGGTTAGTGGTGTAGGGGAACGGGTTCAAATGCAGGCTTTGCCACATACCAGCTGTGTAGCCTTGGGCAATCCAGTTAACCACGCTGTGCTTCAGTTTCCTCGACAGTAAAATAGGGTCTGGTGAGGATGAAGTGAGCTAACGTAGGTAAAGTTCTTAGAACAGTGCCCAGCACAAAGACAAGATCCACAAGGGTTAGTGATGATTGGTATTTTACACTACTGAGGGGCGTGTAAACAATCTCGATATTTCCAGAAGACAGTACAGCAACGTGCATCAGGAACCTTAAAGCTGTGCTTACCATCTGACACGATGATTCCAGTGTTGAGAAGAACTGGAGATGCAGGCACACACATAGACACAAAAACACACTGCGGTGTGATTTATCACAGCCAGATACCCGGAGCAGCCCAACACCAGGTCCAACACCAGGGAACTTGTTAGACAAACAGAAGTATATCAATTTGATAGACTATTTGCACAGTCACTAAATATCATGTTTTGAAAGAATACTTATTTAATGTCACGGGAAATGATTATGATTAACTAGAAAAAGGAGAAAGCATAATAAAACATAATTTTCTTTTATTACATAACCTACAATGACAGACTGTGGTTATAGCTGCAAGGCGGGGACTATTGGCCATGTGCTTGTCTTTTTAGACAGTTAGATTAATGGTCAGTGGGAGAATCCTCGAAAAAGGACATATGTATATTCAGTCTAACGGAGCAGACGGGAGAAGCGCAGATGGCTACACAGATCATACTAACATGCTCATGCATCCAAGGGAGGTTACAAGTAAAGGTACAGAGAGATAGCATGATGTGCTGAAAGTGACTCTGAGACTCTGGCCCGGCTCATGGGAAAATGTGCTGTGATCAATTAGTGATGTCTGCCGTGGACTCAGGAGAGTATGCTGGCAGCACGTGCAACATATATTTGCCATCCTTGACACCAGTGATAAAGGTGGCCAACGAATGGTGGCAAGGAATGGTGGATTTATCCAAGAAAAATTTCAAGGAAGTTTCCAGAGTCTTAATGAAACTGGACTAGAAACTTTAACTTGCAAATATATAAGGTGTCACACCAAAAAACGGGCAGCAGCCAGCAAAGCATTCATTGGATAAGGAAGAAACACCGGAGAGCCAAGTAGGTCAGACTTGAGATAGAAAGCGGAGGATTAGACCACATAATTCACTCCCTTTGTTGGAGGTCATGAAAAGCCAGGGCCTGGGGGGATCATGGTCGGGCCGAAGGAGGGTGCTGACACCAAGAGTCAAAACAAGGATTACCAAGCACTGGGAGCATTTCATCTCCCAACTCCCTCATCTGGTAGGAACTGTGGTTCCTCTTTCACCCAGGAGGAAACTGAAGCGCAACGATTCCAGGATCACACAGCTAGAATTTGCAGAGCTCTCTTTAACCGTAGGTCTGTCGGATGCCAAGGACTGGAGGTCTGTGCAGCCCCCAGCACAATTCTCTCTGATGGTACGGTGAAACCTGCTACCGTGGGTTATGGGCGGATTTTGCCATAAGGTAAAAACCAAGGAAGAAACCAGAGATCCAAAGATTCCCGGCTTGACTCTTTCTCCAATTTGCTCTCACGTTGTGTTTCCTTATCAGTCTTATCTGATCTGGCCAAATCAATTAATAATCAATAATTTTCAAATAGCCAAACACTGAGCTAAATAGTCATCTCCCTGCATCTTCACAACCCTCCTAGGTGGTAGGTACTATCACTGTGCCCATTTTGCAGGTGAGGAAAATGAGGCTTATGAGAGTCTTTTGTGAAATGCCAAGGGTGCATTGATGGTAAAGGGCACCCTGTGAGGCTCTTGTCTTCCAGCAGGGGAGGTGAAGTGTGTGCGGAGAATGTCAGAGCGAGAGAGAGCCTTCTGTGCCCACAGGTGCTAACCAAGCCCAGGATAGACCTGAGAGCTGGCCCAGGTCCAGGTTTTCTCACTGTGGATGCAGGAGCAGGGTCGCCAGTGGCCAAATCCAATTGGGTCAACACAGCCTCTGGAGAGCAAGCGCTCTTGCTTTTGCGCCGTGTCAGCCAGGGTTTCATATGCCTCGAGGACTAAGAAGTTCTGCAGAGAGGCCAAGTGCAGAAATCTGTGCCTGAGATTTTCTACTTTTACAAGAAGAATGACCATGTGGGGCACTCAGCCAAGGTCAACCTGGAATTGGAAGGCTGAGCCCAGGCTCAGAGGAGCCAGAGCCAAGGTGGAAAGCTCCAGGCGCTGGGAGGGCAGGCACGGGGGGGCCGGAGTAAAAGGCCAAGTGTGGGAATGTTATTGAAAAGAACGTGCTGGGGAGAGCCCAGCCCTCACACCTCGGGGATTTGGGAACTGGCCGTCTGCAGTCGAGAGCCCTGCCAGATGAGTTCAGCCATTTCCACTTCATAAAGTTCTTGGGACAAAAATGAATGGCAAACCCAGTCATGACTGTGATTTCTGAAAGGAGATTATTGAAAAGGTGGTTCTGCTTTTTCAGATTTCTATTCTGGTGGTCAGGAGGAGGGCAGAAGGGAGAAAAATTCCTGGACGCTTGCGAACATCCCCACTGCCTTCCAGAAACCACTATGCCCTAGTGGCAGGACAGAGGGCACTATATCTTCTAAGATTTCTCAGGAGAAGGAGAGGACTAAAGTCTGAGCCCAAATGAACCCAAAGCCTGGATCTGCTTGCCAGAAGAGAGTGGAAGAATGACATGGAGAGTAACGGGGTCGAGTCATACGTTTATGTCCTCACACACTGACCCCGAAATAACATGACCCCAGATTGCCCTCTGGGTGACAGCACTTCAAGGCGTACATTAGCCAGGCAGCTCGAGGAAGAGACACACTGATTACATATCTAATTTGCTGTCACTATCCTCATGACATCACATATGTCACTGTGGTTTTCCGGATGACTCTTGTCTCTGAATACTCGAATCTATTTTCCCCGATGAGTCACTTTGAATTTTTTCTTGGCATTAGTTCCATTTTCTTACTTCCTGTTGGCATCACTTCTTAGAGCTTTACTGGTATTTTTGGTGTCCCCAAATTCCCAAATGAACAGGAGCTTTTTCTAGACTAGAGAGTCTTCTGGCCTTTCTCCTGATCACTCAAAATGATATCAAACCCCACCAAACTGTTTGGCGTTGCTGCTTCTGGATATATAGCCCAGCTTTTCCCCCTTGATCTTTTCCACTGTGTTCAGGGCTGGGATAAAGTGAAGTCATCACAATTGCTCTTTCAAGCTCAAGGAATCTGATAAATGAAGTTGTGTGGGGTCCTGGCAGGCAATGGGCTTGAGCAAAGTACAGTGACCATGTGTGGACCAGTCTCCTTATCCCTTTATTCTAGGCACATATTCAAGTTCAAATTGCTTTGTTAAACTTTCGTGTGTGTGTCTCCTTTTTTACATTTCAGCTTTATACAATTATTCCCAAATTTTCCGAGCTGACAGTGAGGGAGAGTAATTTGAAAGGACTGCTCAACTTAAGTCTTTTGAAGATTTGCACCATAGCTGCATTTTTCTAATTTCCTGGCATCTACTCTGTTCTCCTGGACTTTTCAAAAACAAACGAAAGTGGATGAATAAATATAATAACTGATTCCATCAATAGTCTTGGACCATCCGTTGGACTTTCTGTTTTTAGACATTTTAGATTTAAAAAATCTTTTAGCATCTATCTACATTTCCAAAAGAAGGATACAGTGCGTGTTCTCAAAGATCTCATGATCTAATTAAGGACGAGCAAGAGGTACAGATGCACACGTTGTTTCTAAATGTAGACGATAATGTCTGGAGGAAAGAGGAAAGTGAGTTAATTAACAATCCTTATGTTTATAATTACAGAATTGATTTTGTCCACTTTATCAGCTTAGGAAACAAAATAAAGTCATATTTTTTAAATTTTTTCAAATAAAATGTCCTGTCTTGCTATATAGAGAGCAACTTTTTTTTTTCCTCCCTGATATCCTTTCCCCTCTGGTGATAAATACAAGAAGCGAAGGTCAGCTCTGATCCTGATAGCTCCCGTGTGATTTGGTTTAATCAGCAGAGGAGATGGTGGCTCTTGAACTGCTAAAGGCATCTCACTGCCTCATGGCCTCACTGGCCGCCCAGAGTTTGCTGCAGTGAGTGCCCAAGACGCACGTCGTCATCTCTGGTGGCACTGGAGCTGGGGTATTCTCCTTTGAAGTGGCAGTTCTTTCTGCCACTAACCCCCAAAAGCTTAGGGGGCTCAAGTGCTGCTTTTATAAGCCAAAACCTTTTTCCTTCTGCCAGGGAAAGCCAGATCTGCTCCTTGTTTTGCCTGGAATTGCACTGAATTAACAGGTTAATTTGGGGGGAATTGACATCTTTTCAGTACTGAAAACTCAATATTGAAAGAACCCATTGAAGAACATGAGAAGACTCTCAATTTATTCAGTGTTTCTAGTGTGGCCTTTTGTAAAGTATTATAATTTTCTTCATGAAGGTCTTACCTATTTATGGTTAGATTTGTTCCTATGTACTTCACAGTTTTTGCTGCTTCTGTGAATGGCGTCTTTCTTGCTTTTACATTTCTAATTGAGCACCACTGTGCATCAGATCTCTTATATCTGACTACCTTGCTGGACTATTTTGTTAGTTTTAATGGTTTTTCACTTGAGCTTTTTGTATTTTCTAGATAGCATTGTCTTCATTTCCAATCTTGATACATTTCTTTTTCTTATTTTATTGCAATGGCTAGGACTTTCCCCGTTGTGTTGCATACCAGCGGTGATGGCTGGTATCATTGTCTCACTTCTGCATCTAGGGGTCTGCTTTAGTATTTCACCAGTAAACACAGTGTTTGTTGTAGTTTTATGGTAGATACTCCCTATGGAGCTTAAAAAAGAGAGAGATTTTTATATGCCAAGTTTGTTAAGATTTCTTACCAGGAAAGATGTTGAATTTCATCAAATGCAAAATCTCATGAAGCACAAGGTTTCCATAACAATTAGCGATAATTCAGAATAAAGCTTATCTTACCTCAGCTTTTTTTCTTTTACAACCTTTGCAAATTGATCAATTTCATAGCAAAATATCTATAAATAAATGTCCTTCTTGGGAAGAGTGGGCTATTTTTTATCATGATGGGACCCCATTTTGAGAGTTGCTAACAGGGCATGACGTATGACGTGAATCATTGCTCTAAATGAAATCCCTGATAACAGGAGAATATTTTTTAAATAATCAAAATTGTGAGTACTAAAATCCAAATCAGAAGTGTCATTTCATGCTCTGATGAAGAGAAGAAAACTTCAAATCCTACTTTTATAAATCTAACAATTTCCTCACATTCCGAATCTTAAAATCCTTTGGGGCCAGCCCGCTGGCACAGTGGTTAAGTTCGCACATTCCACTTCGGCAGCCTGGGGCTCGCCAGTTCAGATCCCAGGTCTAGACCTACGCACTGCTTGGCAAGCCATGCTGTGGCAGGCCTCCCACATATAAAGTAGAGGAAGGTGGGCACAGATGTTAGCTCAGGGCCAGTCTTCCTCAGCAAAAAGAGGAGGATTGGCGGCAGATGTTAGCTCAGGGCTAATCTTCCTCAAAAAAAAAAAAACAATCCTTCCTCCTTTCGCAGTATATCTGGTCTCCCTCAAACTCCTAACTCCCCCGTCCCAGCCTCAAAAAAGGACCAGCTTGAGAGAAAGAGTACTTCTCCCTCATACCAGGAATCATACTTCACTGAAAACAAACAATTGGTAGAAATCCAAAACCAACAGGGATGGAACACTCAACAGCTTTGCCTTTCATGTGGAGAAGAGGGAAATAGGCTGTTATAGAATGAGAACCAATCTTAGCCGATGTCTGGAAATGTCAGAACGATTAACATGAAATACTAAACTCATGTGAGTGCTCTAACGGTGTGACTCCTGAATTCTCCCTGTACCATATTGCACACCAGGAGTAAGAAAACAGTCCTGGGTGTTTCACAATAGCACCCTCTTCACAGCTGACCTCATGTGCTTTCCAAAGTCCCTAATTCTGCCACTTTCAGCATCCCTGTCTCTGTGGATTTATGATGTGTTACCAATATTATTACTTTCCCTGCTTCCACCCCTTCCACCCCCAATATTTTAGGCATTGTAAGTAACACATTTCCACATAAGGGCGCTGAAAAGCCAAGAAGCAGAATATCTCAGCAAGAGGAGCTACAGGAGGCTCCCCTCACCTTCTAAGCTGGTGCCTGGGAGGCTCCTAGGTGACTGAGAAAGACGGAATGGAGGGAACAAGGGTATCCCAAGGGAGGAAAAGGATGCTTAAGGAAGGAGATTGGCCCCCATTTCCAAAAATGGTGACAGCTGGGCCAGCTCTGGGAGCAAGGGAACTCTTCCCACTTTGCAGGGGCACACTTGCTTCCATGAGCAGAAACCGAATGCCCATACCTCTGGGCCTGTGGGAAACTCGGTAGCTTGGAAAAGTTGTATTCGTACATGCCATCAGCATGAGAACCCGTACACTGGGGAAGCAGCCAGTCCTTCTAGTCCACTATCACTTTTGTGAGAAGTGAAACACTGACTGATTATGACGTGACTCTTCATGACAAATCTCTCTGACTCTTCTGGGATAGAAGTACTGTTGTTATCCTTGCATCTCTCTGATTATCTAAGCATGGGGCTCTTTCACTCTCTTCAGATTAAATAAGTACTTGTTGACTGACTGACTATTCCTCCTTTACCGATAACACAAAGCAAAAGGAAGGCAAATAATGACTGCTGGGATAAATCCTCTGCTCTCACCTGTTACATACTTTCAGCCAGAAACCTTCCCCCTGCCTGCGCCAGGTTGCGGCCCTTCTAGTAGGTACTGTGGTGCTCCGCCCAGACTGCCGTCCACCTCCTTTAGGACCAAGGCTCTCAACCCCCCAAGCTGCCAGGAGGGTTGGATGCTGACAGTTCACCACTGAGACGCTCCCCAGGACTTGCCCTTGGCTAAAGAGAGCTACCTCACCCAAGGTTACAATGCCTCTTTGAAGCCAGCCCACATCCAATGCCTGGTCAATGGGCGGGTACAAAGGTCTGGCTCCCTTGCCTCCCTGGAGACAGGTGCGAGGGTCCAGCCCAGCTCCAGGGCTCCCCAGGGGATCCCCTGAGTTCTCTGGTGCAAGATACATTGCTATTCAACTTCTGTCTTTGCCCCATTCTGCTTCCCCCGCTCCCTCACAGGTATTGGTCCCACGAACGCTCTCCAGTGTTCACCTGCACACAAACCTCCATCTCAGAATCTGTGTCCCAGGGAACTAAACGTAAGCCCCTTCCCCCCCCCCCCCGTTGTTTGGTTTCTAATACATCTGCTTATTGCTTCTTCATATAAACAGATATCTCTATCTGTACATACATGTATATATTGTGTGTGTTTGTATCATAGGACTATTGATCCTTTTCACATTTAGTCTATATCCAGTCCAATCAGGGCCTGTTTCCAGTGACAAAAACCTGACCCGAGATGACTTAAGCAAAAGGGGTTCTACAGGCTCACAGAATGGGAAAGCTCAAGAAGTAGGCTGGCTCTAGCAAGAGCTTGATCCAGGGTTCAAACGATGTCACCATGCTATGGAGGACCTATGCTACGTCTCTCACTCTCTCTCTTAGCCCTGTCACTGACATGTTGGCTTCATTCTGAAAAAGCCTGTACCAGTTAGCTACTATCACAAGGATGCTGACAAACCAGCAACCACAAAATATCAGAGGCATCCAACGATGAGTGTTTCTTCCTCACACATCTGCCAGTCAGCTGATGTCAACTGGGCTTACTCATCCCCTTTGGGGGTCGGATGAGTTAGATTCTGTGTGGCTCTGCTTCAGATGGGGGTCCAGCGAAGCTGAGTTCCTCAATGCAGGCTGGGGATTCGTCTTGAGGTTGGGCCGAGGGGGCGGCAGCTACCCTGGGAGATTCTTCTCACGGCCACAGCAGAAGCACAGAGAGCGAGCCCCACTGCACCAGCACATGCCAAGCCTCTGCTTGTGTTACATCTTCTAACATCTCACTGGCCAAAGCAAGTCACAGGGCCAAGCCCACATTTCAGGGCTGCCCGCCATACGGCAAGTCACATGGCCAAGCCCGACATCAGTGCAGGGAAGCACACTCCCCTCGTGGAAGTGAGGGGACTGAAATTGTTTGAACTATAATCAAACCTACAACGGTCCTTCCCCCATCACAGTTCCAACATAGATACAACCTCTTCCATATTTACTTCTTCCCAACTTCAAGTCCCAGAAGAATGCCTGCCTCAAGACCCAGCCCAGGTCTATTGTTTCTCACTGGCCCTCGTGCATCCTCACGAGTCCTTGCACCAGTTACTGTGACAAACAGGCTCACCTGCGTCGACCAGAGCTGGGAGGTGGATCACCTTGTTCAAACCGCATGGGTTAAATTCTACAGACAGGAACCAGGACACAGTTACAAAAATCACAGTCAAGGATCCCAGGCTGCAAGAAATGACATATGTCAATTGGAAGGACATCACCCCCCCCGCCCCCCAGCTCTCCCTGCGCTTGCTCTTGCTCTTAATGCTGGGGCTGGTTCTCATGGGCTTGCATCCACTACACTTCCTGTTCCTCTCTCCGGTTCTGCACCCGAGAGTCTTGCGTTAGCCTCTGCAGTGCTGGGCTCGGTCTCCCTCACGCTTGGCCCCCAGGCTGCCCTCTAGAAACGCTCTCAAAATTGCCCCTTCTCCTAGGCGTCATTCCGCAGAGGATCAGTCTCAGAACACCTCTATCCCCATGGGTGCCCACACTGGCTGCTGGCCCTCGGGATCAAAGACCTCGCTGGCATCCCTCTTGCCTTCTCTGGGTCATGTGGACATCCCCCACCCTCCAGCCACAGCCAGGGGCTGCAACCTGCCAGGCTGCACACTGGCCAGCCTGAGGCCAAGTCCCTAGACCTGACAGCTCTAAGGCAGCTGCCCTGGGGCCTCTCTCAGGTTTGTTCTACAGGAGAGAGATTTATTTCCCTGAAGTTTCAGGGCAGGAAAAGACTCGCTTCCTGGAGGCATGCCAAGAAGAGGCAATCCACCCAGGAAACAAACAAGACCTTTTTTTCTCTCGTCTTTCCTGCTTCCCCAGGTCAAACCTCCCTGCCGCCCCTGAGTGAAAGGGAAGCTGTCAGGATCAAAGTCCCCCGCATCTGTGATGAACTGCTGCTGGCTGGACCCACACAGGAAGGCCTGTCGGCTCTTTAACTCCTTCTTACCCACTATGTGCTGGCTGCATTCATAAGACTTCTGGAGTCAAGTTTCAGTAAATGAAACATCTTTTTATGAGCAGAGAGCCATGCCAACTGGAAAGTTTGAAAGAATGATTAAGGACTCAAAAGGCAACAAAATCTGCCTTGGAGTATTTCTTGATCTCCTCAATTGCTTCATAATAGATGATCTAATATATTTACCCCTGGAGAGTGAAAAGACTAAGAGGAGGCAGACAGGCTGTCTTATTCTCTCTCCACCTCTCTGTAGCTGGGAGACCTCAAATAAGCTATTTAGCCTTTCAGCACCTCAGTTTCCTCATCTGTAAAATGGAGATAGGAATGATAGGGATCTCACGGTATTGTTGGAAGGAATAAATACGATAATGCATATGATACACTTAACCCAATGTCTGACATGTAGTGCAAGCATCGGTAAGTTTCATTGTGGTTATCATTATTATTTTTATCGTCCCAAAGGAGGAGAGGGGCAGTACCCAGGTTTGCTGAAAGCCAAGTGCCTTAAAAGTTACAAGATGTGCCCTGCATAATCAAAACTCACACAGCTGGGAGTCTCCGGGCCTTTAGGGTCTGTTAAATAAGCACGTGAGAGAATCTTTGCCACACCTCCTAAGACAACAAAATGTGATCATTGTCCAAAGAAAAATGAGTTACAGCCTAAGAGTACTGAGCAATCGTACCGGCAGAACTGGGAGCAAGAGGACATCATGGGGCAGTCCCAGACCTTTCATTCCCCAGATACCTTCTCAGGACCCTGGCTTTGTGACACAACAGTGAACAACAGGGATTTGCAAACTAATGGGAGGAACAAAGATATACATTGCTAACTATATGTCTGTGGTAAGTGCTTAAAAATATAAATAAAACAGTCTGGAAGAGTGTTGCAACTCTGCACCTACTTAACTCCACATTTCCCTACAGACACTTGAAAGTCCTCATTGTGGAACCCATCTTAGGTTACTTCCAACTCATGGCAGAGGTAAGCTGTCAAGAAAGCACCCAGTGCTTTTCAGATTCTAGATTGTTCCATCAAATTAGACATAAGAATAGGCTGGGACTTTGGTAGTTTGGCCCTGGTAATTTTTAAGACGTTTCACTTCTTATCAAATAAATTTTATTAATTTACTTAAATGGGTTTACGGCCATGAAGACTTTCTGATACCCACCACCATCACCCAGCCTGGGTCTGGAACTGTTGTAAACCACAATACTGCGAATGAGGATGGCCACGATGCCTGAGTAAACCACAGAGAAAAATGTGGCACTTGTGGCTTATTTTCCTAGAGCCATGTTGAAGAGAAATAGGATAGTTTCAAGAAATAAACTGCTAAATTTATAGAGTGAAAAAAATATTAGTTTTAATTATAGTCTAGACTACCTATCTTGGAAATCATCTTGCCTAACACAGAGTAATTTGTGGAAACGTGGGGTGAGTATGACAGCAACAAATGAGGGGTAGCTTGTCCCAGAATGATATGGGAAACCCACTTGCTCTCCACTTGCTGAACAAGCCAAGTAGATAGAAAATTATCAAAGGGCAACATATTGAGACAAGATTCTTACCTAAATATCCAGTAGAAATTGCAATAATAGTACTTCCAGACTCTTTATTTATCCCTATGATATTTATATGAAAGGACGAACTTCTCTCATCACTGGATTTAAAACGCTGTCAACTGGAACAACACTCTTAGTTGGTTGTGAGGAACCACCGGACAACTGTACTTTAAGAACTTCCAATTCTCTTCTGTGCAAATGAGTTTTAAAATGTTAGAGAATAAAAGGAGTTGATCTACTTAAAGAATTCTGGCAGAAAGTCAGATTCAAAAAAGTTTTGACGCTTCAGGTTTGAGCAAAACAGGCATTGATGAAGAGAGACAAGGGCATTGAGAAAGTGAAAGACATGCTAGTATGGTTACCGAGAGAAGTCTTTCCTCGCTAAAACGAAGGAGGAAGGAGAGGAGGAGGAGACAGAGAACAGGAAGAAGAAAAAGAGGAGGAAGAAGAGCACAGGAGGGCAAGAGGAGGCGAGGAAGAGGAAGAAAACAGAGAGGGCTTCAAATAGACTAATAATAAAGTCACAAAGCACTTTACTGTAACCCATTTTTTTCATCTTGCTGATTTAAAAGAGGAAAGGATGGGATGAAAGGCACTGTGACATTTCCCCCGTTGCTACTGAAGCCGTCTTCTACGAATGAGGGACCTGAGATTTAGAGAGAGAGCGGAGCACTGACTTACGATGCAAGGAGCATTGAACCGACATTGACTGAATGCTGCAGGCCAGCCAGTCAATGTGGCAGTGGCGAGAGCTGACGACTGGCCAGACCCAAGCGCTGCATGGCCTTTGGGGACCACAAGGGAAGGAAAGCTGTGGTCACAGCGGGCTCTGACTTCCGCAGGGCCTGAAGCAAGAGCACACACAAGGCGCTGATCCCTTAGGTACAAATACTTCAAAGTTTTCAGTCAAGCTCACAGGCTCTTAATAAAATATTTTTTCTCTTTAACAAATTTGTTGCTATTTGACAAATATTCCTTCATAACAACAAAATTAAACTAGATGTAAACATATGGTTTTTATATGACTGAAAGCAAAATAGCAAAAGATTCAATTTCATTATTATTGCTCAGGTCGGGGCCATCTGCTGATGGCCAGTGATGCTTAGATGAGTAACAAAACAAAAACCTACATAATTCAGAACTCATGTATTCATTTCACAAAATTAATGTCCTTGCCTTCAAGTAAAATTTGTGTTCAATTGACTGTAATTATATGAAGGATGAAAATACAAATCAAATTATATCCAACATGTACAAAATTTGCATATATCTTAACAAAATGTAAATTAAGCTAAATATAAAAAATAAAATAAATATTTTATTTATGAATTCAAGTTATTTCCCACCTAAAATATTGAAAATTATCCCTTAAAATTTAAAACCAAAATACAAATTATATATGAATAAAATGAAAGGTTTACATCATACTTATTCAAATAAAGCTGAATTTTTATTTAACTTTTTGAAAATCTTAATTAAATCTTATTCAACATTTTTCTTAAAAATAAAACTATTTCCACTGCTAGCCAATTCAACATCCATTAATTGGCAACATAAGTTGGTATTTTGCTTCATGCATTTGAAGTCTAGATATATGTGTGTGTGTATTTATATACGGATTCAACAGTAACATGAGTTGTTTAATGTCACAAAATATTCCTCAGCCACCACGTGCAAATGTTGTGAACACACAATAATTCTCTTTTTTTCCTTCCCAAAGCCCCAGTACACAGTTGTATGTCCTGGATGTAAGTCCTTCTAGTTCTTCTATGTGAGCCACCACCACAGCATGGCTACTGACAGGTGGGTGGTGTGGTTCCACCACCGGGAAGCAAACCTGGGCCGCTGAAGCTGTGAGCACTGAACTTTAACCACTAGGCCATCAGGGATGGCTCCATAATCATTCTTGAGTATCTCTAGAACCACTTTTTAGAGCACAAAATGAAGCAAGTAAATGGACCCTTGGGACAAATCCATTGCATTCATGCAGAAAAAGGATTTGACAAGTTAGTAAAAATTGTGTTTTCTCTTACCTGGGTGCTTCTGCTGCCCCAGTCCTTCCTGTGCTGCACACAGACCCAATGCTGGCCTCAATCTCACCAGTAGAAGGAGCCACAGACATTCATAGCATTAGGACTGTCACCCTTTGTCCACAACCAAGGGCAAAAAATAGGGAGATTCAGTTCCCTGGGCCCTAAACATTGTCAGTCACGTGAACAGGCTTAGTTTGGGGCAATGGTTTGTAGTGCAAGTACTCATGGCCAGATTCCAAGAAATCAAAGTGTGTAGTTATTTGTGATATGGGGGGACTTCTAAACCTCGAAGCAGACCGTCTCGCGTGGGTATAAGAAAGGTTCCAGTTGTGGTTCATCCTCAAGGCAAAATAAAATAAATCTAGGTTACATTGTAAAATCGTAATCAATGATACCAATGCAGCATGCTGTGTCTATTCCTTTGCAGTCATTTAAACTTTGTTCTTACTTGTGTATTTTTCCCTACATATTTTTTACAGAATAGATACGGCATGAAATGATGGCCACCCAGCATGGGACCTTGGGCCAGTCATTTTCCTTCTGTTTTCTCATCCGTAAACTGAGGCAGATGGACATATAATTTCTGCTTTAATCTGATGTAGAGCTCAAGTTGCTATCTTCTTGCTGAAGGAGAAGGAGGCTTTAGTCCAGGAGAAAGAGCAAAGGCCCTGGAGTCACAGAGACCTGGTCAACTCTGTGATTTGGGGCAAGTTACTTAATCCCTCTGGACCTCAGTTTCTTCATCTGTAAAGTGGAGACAATTCTGACTGCCTTATAGAAAAGTGTTCAGGATTAAATGAATTACGCATGTTAAATCCCCAGCAGAGTGCCTTACGTGCCAGAAATGTATATTACATAAAGCTAAACTCACTTTTGGAAGAGAAGGCAAGAGGGCACGTGTGTGCGTGCGTGTGCATCTTTACTGGAAAAGTTGAGGATGTGCAGCATGGGATCTGGGCTGGTGAGGCGGGGGCGGAGGGTGGAACTCAAGGACGTGGAAACGAAATTGCTGATTTCTGACTTGCTTTTGATAATTGGAGGAAATTAATTTCTCTAGATTACAAAAAAATGAGTGGAGGAGCATCTGTGTTTGACAGTAAACTTTTTATTGAAGTGTAGCATACACGTAGAAAAGTTAACAATTCATAATTTCCAGTTGGGAACATTTTCACAGAGTGTGCACACCCATGCGTCCAGCATCTAATCGGGAAGTAGAACATTATTAGCTCCCACACAAGCTCCTCTGTGACCCCCTCACCCACTCACTAACCACGGCCACACCCCCAGCCAAAGGGAACCACTTGTCTGATTTCCAGCCCAGATTCCTTGGCCTGTTTTTGAACTTATCTAAGTGGAATTGTGCAGCATGAGCCTTCCGTGTCCGGCTCATTTCTCTCAGTACTGTGTTTGTGAGGTTCTTCCCTGTTGCCGTGCATGGCTGTGGTGGGCTTGTTCTGGGTGCTGTCTCATATTTCAATGGGTGAATATGCTTCAGAGCAGGTACTCCTTCCACTCTTGCTGCTAGGAACATTCCAGCACACGTCTTTTGGTGAGTATTTCTGAGGGTATACCTAACGGTGTAGTAGCTGGGTCATGGGGTGTGTGTGTGTTCAGCTATTGTAGATACCGCCGAACGGTTTCCCAAAGTGTCTGTAACAATTTACACGCCCACCAGCAGCCTAGGAAAGTTCCAGCATCTCATTTCAAGATAACGACTAAGAAAGGACGCTTCATCTTGGCTTCTTGAGGTGGTGGGTTTTGGTGAAGAATTACAAATGACTTCTCTGCCAGTTCTCCACTTTGGCTCACGATGTGGTGTGACAGAGCACAAAACCTTCTCTGCAAACCCTCCCACGCCCTCTGGGCACTGTCCCCACTGGGTGTACTTGGGGGGTCCCTCTCCACATTCGTAAAATCCGAAGTTCTTTTTGGCGACTGGGTCGAGCTGATGTTCCAAACTGACTATTATGACAAACGCTCACGTTGTACATACACAGAGAGGAAATGACCCTGCACGAAAGAGATGTTTGAGAAAGATTTGTTGAGTAAACACATTTAAGCACAATTTCACAGCAAGTACAATCTACATTACCAATGGAGAGTGAATTTTTGGCCCAAAGTCTCCTCGTCTCCCCTCCCTCTGCCACAATTTCTCTGTTACCCCACAGTGCCGCGGGGCTCTGCCATGACTCTAGTCCTCACTGGGCTCAGGCACGACCCCAAACCTGCTCCTCGTTGCTATGTAGGAAATGCCGGAACCAACTAGCCACCCCTCCCCCATCAGATTCCAGCTCCTGGAGCACTGGTGACGCCAAAGCATGAAGCTGACACTGTCTGATTGTCTCCGAGCAGGAGAGTCTGAATGGCCCCATTTGAATCTCTCACTTTCATGTGGCAATGGGAAAAGCAGGCCGTTTGCACATGACGGATAGAGTGCAAGACTTGCTGGAAATGTTGTTTATATTGCCTGGGGCAGATCAAATGACTTGAAGGATTAACATATCAGAATAAAAAGACTCAGATGCATGAGGAAAAGCCAGAAAACCCCACTTTGCTCAACACTGAGTCATTTTTCGACAGATTCAACTTGGCAAAAAAATTATGTTGGGATATAGTCCTTGCTCTGTTATAGGAGACTTCGGAAGCAAAATGTAAAAAGGCAACTGTTGCGTGAAACCATTAGACCCCAGATCTGATTCTCTGCCTCTCTCCACTCTGTCAGGGATCTCCAAGGAAAGGAGGCTTTGCAGACAGAGCCTGAGCTCACAGGTGTGAATTTCCCCTGGCCCATTTCTTTTCTTCTTACGTCCTCAAGGAACGCAGAGCTGGTACAAAGTCCTGCTAATACTCAGCCGTGATGAGTTCATTATTGAACCACTTGCACATTCCTGCCGTTCACACATCTACAGACAACGACCTCGAGAACGAGAGGCTCACCCGGGTGGATCGCGCTTCCGGAAAGCGTCCTTCCTTTATGTGCCAGGATTGTCTGCCATCCCAGCAGTCAGTCCCAGGCCTAGTATTTATGTTCCCTTTCACATATCTGTGTCATATTTCAAGTAGCACTAAATTCCTACGGCTGCCTTTTGGGGTGGGGGTTATAGTATTTTTCCAGCACTGTTTATTTTAAATTTCCAGTTATTATTGTTATTTCTTCTTGGTGGTTAAAGTCCAGTTGGAAAGGTTTTCCACAAGACTGAGAATTCCTGAGAAACCCTGACAATATTCAGCATTCATGATTACCTAGACGGACATATTTTACGAAAATTGCATTGCTTTTGAATGCCTTCTTATGAATGAGCTCGAATGTTGGGATTCTGTGAGATTGAATTTCAGAACACATTTAACATATTTCCATCTGGCAACCTTGGGATGTCTCCTCAATCACAGCGATTGTGAAAGAATTGTTATTTGGTATGAAAACATTTGTTCAGGATGGACAAGCCTTCCTGAAAAATGTTGTACATCTTTATGGCTGACATTTTTGTTGTTTTGAATTCGGTGGGGTTTCTTTTTCACCACCAGTTTGAAATATTTCACTATAAACTCTTCCTATTCTATCTCAAACAAAACCAGCAATTTTCCCTCAGAATTATAAGTCACATCCATGAAAATACTTATATTAGTGGGAAGCCCAAGTTTCCCATACTTGTATAAATATAACGATGTTGGTACAGTTTCTCATTTCTCAGACTGGCGATCCAAGGAGGTGAAACTGAGTACAATCCTTAAAAGTTAGTTCTTTAATGGTGGACTTCATGTTTAAAGAAGATTAAGATTTTTTTCTTTCAAGTGCCCCCCAAACTTCTTGAATAATTTGTGAGAGTTACAGCACATAGGAATATACAAATAAAACAACACTAAGAATCCAATGTTTTGTGCATAGGGGAAAAGCATTGACATGAAGAAGAAAGTCAAACTCAAGGATGAGACAAGGATAAATGAAATAAAATCCCAGAGAAAGAGATGGGAACGTACAGAAAGCACCATAATCCCTTCAGGACAAATGTGGACATCTTTCCTCACAGGTCTCTTTAGAAATAAGAAAACCATGGGCCAGCCCAGCGGCATGGCGGTTTTTGTGTGCTCCCCTTTGGTGGCCCAGGGTTTGCAGGTTTGGACCCCAGGTGTGGACCTATAAACCCCTTTTGGGCCACGCTGTGGTGGCGTCCCACATACACGAAATAGAAGAAGATTGGCACGGATGTTAGCTCAGAGCCAATCTTCCTCAAGCAAAAAGAGGAAGATTGTGAATAGATGTTAGCTCAGGGCCAATCTTCCTCACAAAAAAGAAATAAGAAAACCAAAAGTCAAGAAAGACTGTAATTCTAGAATAATTCCAAGAAGGACAGATGTTTGTTCTGGCTTCTCTTCTGAAAGCTTTGTCCCCACGGGTCAGTTAGAGGTGTCCAGTGTTGATCACCAATCCAAGAGTCTAAAATCTATGAAACCCAAAATATCTCCTCTTACTTGACCAGCTATTCACCTGTCACTGGAAAGGACCCCAAAGTTGAAGAGCCTAATCTTCGGGAATATGACCTACATGGAGGCTACAATAATTCTTTCAAGCTATATGAGCAGTCAGTTTTGAGGGGCTTTTAAGTTTTGAAAGGTTTTGAAGATGCCAGAGTAATGCACTTTCTACCTTCTTCTCCTCTCCAAAGCACTCTAAAAGAAAAAGAACAGGAACCAGAAAAACACAAACTCCATCTTTGATAAAACTAGAAGACATATGCAACCACAAACTGCAATATATGAAGAGAAAGAATAGGTATAGAAAGTTTAAACGATATGGCAGAGTGGAGGAAGGTCAAACCTAAGGGTCCTCAGAGGGAGATACTGATAAAAGTTATCCTGAAAGAAAAGAGGTAGGAATTGGAAGCTCCAGGCACTCCAGATGGGAGAGGGAAGGGAGGCCAGGGGGGAATTGGTTAAAAGGATCAATAGGAAGAGATTTCTGCTTCTGGCAGTATGGCAGATTTGATACAATAAAGTTCCTTCCTGCCAAAATGTTTTTAGAGCCTGGATAAACTGCAACAAAAATCACGTTCATGCATTTTGTGGTTACTAAAAAGTAAGAGAAGTCTCCAGTTTCCTTCCCTACCCTCTCATCCAAGGGGGAAACATAAGAGCCAACTGAGAACTGAGTACAGAACCACGAAAGTCAGTAAACTCCAGGAAGTACATTCCTGAGTTGGTTGCCCTGCTGTCATGGGAACAAAAGTGTCAACACCTGAGTTGGGGTCAGGAGACTAATCACAGCTCCATGTGAAGATGAGAGAGATGAACATGAAACTCTCAGTTAATCCAGGGCTGTGAAAGTACCCACATGGTTCCAGTTCAGCACATGCAAATTCCCTCTGGAGGAAAGCATCCTAGAATTCACAAAGATTGAGTTCTACAAAATATGAGCACATGATCCAAAATTACCAAACATAAAAGGAAAGAGGCCACTTAGCTGAAACGACAAACTCAGATTTAGAGCTGAAGAACCTCAGATTTCAGAATTATCAGAAAGAGATGATAAAATAAGAAAGTATACAAAATTTAAAAGACTGAATTTTTAAAAAAGGAGTCAAGAACAAGAGATTACCAAACATTGCTAACTATGTTCAAAGAATGAACAAAAGAAATCTTAGAAGTGAAATACAGAATCACTGACATTTTAAACTAGATGAATGAGTTAACCAACAGATTAGATTCAACTAAGGAAAGAATTAGTGAACTGGAAGTTAGATCCAAAGAAATTATCCAGAATGCAGCATAAAGAGGCAAGGAATTGGAAAATATAAAAAAGTAATTAAGAAACATCGAGCATAGAATCAGAAGGATTTATTTACATATAATTGGAATTTGAGGGGGGAAAAGAATAGAGAAAATGGAGAGTGGCAATATTTGAAGAGCTAAAGGTTGAGAATTTTCCAGAACTGATGGAAAAGATGAACCTACAAATACAAAAGCATATTGTATACTAAGCAGGATTTTTTTTTAATGTAGTGGAATTGAAGAAGTCTAAGGAAAAAGAGAATAGTAAAAGCACCCATAGAGAGGAGCGAGGCCACCTATAAGAGAATAAGATTAGGATGGCTAGAAAAGAGTGAACGATGTGTTCAAAGTGCTGAGGGAAAACAACTGTCAAATTAGAATCATGTACCAAGAGAAATAACTTTTAAGAATGAGAGTAATAAAAGTTTTTTTCTGATTAAAAAAGAAACAGGATTTACTTTCAAAAGACATTGACCAAAGAAATTTCTAAAGGATGAACTTCAGGAATAAGAAACATAGCCTCAGAAGAAAGGTTGGAGAAACAAGAGAGAACTGTGAGCAGAGAAATTAGTAGCATGTAGGCAAGCCATCATTATCTCTATGTAGAGTCTGCATAAATAAGAATAATATTTATTTTGTGAGATGCACACAGTGACAGAACTAAATTATGTAACAAGAATATCTAAGTTGAGAGGTAGATGATTGATATGAAAGTACACTAAGGTTGTGGAGTTATTCACCTGTTGAAAAACTTAGATATTGCTAAGTTAAATATGCATGGTAAATTCCAAGGATAACCTTTTAAAAAGAGAGGCTGTGACTTCCAAACTAATAGAAAAAAGAAGTAAAAAACAAACAAAAATCAATTTAAAGAGAAAAAAATGAGCATAGAATAAACAGGAAAAATAGAAAGCACAAGTAAGACTGTATAAACAAACCCAAATATATCAATAATTCTAATATATGCACCAAAAATTAGCTTCAAAATATAAAAAAATTAAAAAGATAGAACTACAAGGAGATACTGACAAATCTGCAATTACATTAGGAGATTTCAAACTATCTCTGTCAATTACTGTAGGTCAAGAAGACAAAAAAAGTTAGTGAAGATATAGAAGAATTGAATGATACAATTCACAACAATCACATAACAGAATTAACAATTAGAATATCCATGTTTTTCTCAAGCACACAAGGAGCACTTATAAAAATTAGCCACATTCTAGGCTATAAAGCATATCTCAGCAAATTGTGAAGACTAACTATCAGACAGGCTTTATTTTCTGACCACAATGAAATTAAAATAAAAATCAATAATAAAAAATATAAATGAGAAATCACACTCCTAAATAATTCATAAATCAAAGAGGCAATCATAATGGAAAAATTTTTTAAATACAAGTGAATGATAATGAGCTTATTACATATAAAAACAAAAATTTGTAGGATACAAATAAAATACTATTTTGAGGGAAAGTTACAGTATTAAATATGCTTATCATAGAAAAGAAGAAAAGAAAATTAATAAATTAAGCATCTAATTTAAGAAGTTAGGAAAAGAACACACCCAAATAAAGTCAAAGGAAGGCTATAATACAAAATGAGAGCAGGCACATAGTAATTGGAAACAAACATACTACAATACGGCAGGTCACCAAAATCAAAACTTGCTTGTTGCAAAAAATAAAATAAAATAGACAAATCTTTGGTTATCTTAGTCAAGAAAAAAAGAAGGCAGGATTAAAACGTAATAGGAATGAAAAGGGGTCCTTAACACAGACGTAGCAGACACTGAAAAGAGTTAGTAAATATTATGAACAACTTGATGTCAATAAATTTTAAAACAGTCACAATGAACAGATTCTTAGAAAAATTAAGGCTAATAAAAATGAAGTCAAGAAGAAGTAGAAAGTCTGAAGAATGTTATAACCACTGAAGAAATAAAATCAGTAGTTCCAATAATCCCGCAAAGAAAACATTGGGCCCAAATGTTATTACAGGTGAGCTCTACCCAACTATCGAAGAACAAATCATTCCAACTAACATGAACTCTTCTGGAGAACTGAAAAGGGAAACACCCTAACCAGTTGTGTAAGATCAGGAGACCGTAATGCCCCAACCAGCTACGGACATAATGAAAAGGAAAAATTACAGGGGATTCTCACTCGTGAACCGAGATGCCAAAATCACAGCCAAAATGCTGAGGAACCAATCCTATCAATTTCTATCATGGAAGAAAAGATTGATAAATTTGACTACATTAAAATTGAGAATTACTCTTCAATAGAGACAAACTATAAAAGCCATGAAGAGGAAAGTGAAAAGATAAGCAATAAATTCATGCTATATGAAATAACAACTTACACCCACTGCTAATAATGAACTTGTTCCAAGTCTCTGTGTCTTGAGTTCTTAGCAGTTGATGATATGAGACTACTGCAGTCAGTCTAACATTTAGATACCAAGCGCCCAGAACAGGAAAATAATCTTTACAATTTTTTTCAGTGATGTTTAGCATCACATAATGCTCCATATGCTACTTGATCAACTTTCAATAAATGTAATTATTCATGTCTGGTAAACTACGAAAGACCACATAACAGTTGTTTTTCCTGCCCTGATGAAAGTATCTAAAGTAACATGAAACGAAGATAATAACATACTGAAATGCATTTACAGAAAGTAAATGCTATTGAAGATGCAAAGAAAACACGCTGAGGATGTGACGGAATGAGTGTCAGAACAAATTACCCAGTGTGGAGGTTACTCTGCAGTTGCTTTAAGGTATGTTTCCATCCTGTCTCAGCTTTTGGTAAACTTGCTGGATTTTGCTTCAAGAATGAAAAACTACTTTTAGGGGAGCCAGTAAAGAAAAGGTGAGAATAACTGATTTGATAAACCTAATGTTTTATGGGAAGCTCTGTAAGTCTGACCGTGAATGAGGAGCTGCTTGGACCAGAGTGTGGAGAAAGGAATGGATCCCACAAGAAGGTTTCAGAGAGACCACCGGACAGGAAGTCATTCCCTTCACTGTCGATGCCCAGACAAGCCCTCTTGCCAGGACTGAAGCCAGAAGTGTGATCGTATGTCACTGGTGTGGTTAACTTTATAAAAATAAGACATGGAAATTTGGTCAACTTTCATCATACTTTGCAGGGAGACAGACAATCGCTATGAAAATATTTTATACATGTTGGCTATTTCATGGAAGGGTTATCAATCTTAAAGATGAGGGTTTTTTTTCTTTTAAGTTCCAAATTTTCCAACATTTTCTGTGGACGACAAGCGTCTGTTAGTAGTATGCTATCTAACAATTAACTTTGAAAAATACACTCAATCCATTCCTTTCAGGTGAAAGTGGCATCTCAACAATTAATAACTGCTTTTTAAAAGAAATTCAGGTTCCAGAGGGAGAATTTGCAAAATGGATATTTGGAACTATTTCAATTTTTGTGTGATTTTTATTGTCAAGAAGATGCATGGGTCTCACCATAAAGAATCCTTCACATCTAAATGCTTAAGAAACTTAGGATCAGAATTTTAAAATCTGTTTCAACCCTGTTCAATGGATTTTGATATTTGCTAAGTATTTTTTTAAATACCTGAATAATTTGCAATAATGCCTTATTGACATTTGGAAATATGAAGATCCGCTAACCAAAATTCCATAGACACCTTTGTACGCCAGGGGTTGGCATTAAAAAAAGCGTATCCTGATCCATAAGGGAGCCCCTGGTGCACCTGCGCATTTGGGTTGTCATTGTGGAATGTAGTTTTCAGTTATGTCAACCACTTAAACAAGTATTAAAATAAGTGAACTTAGGTCCAGACCTTCAAACACTGTTTCACAAACTGTTAAACCCAGATTTGTAATAATATCAACATATTCACATCACACTGCTCTCACTAAAAATATTACTTAAAATCTTAATATTTTAGTAAAGGTAAAAATATTTGTGGTACCACTAAGAATAACGTTAAAATTATTTTTTAAACTGTGTTTTAAAATTTTCTATCTTATCTTTTAAAAATTTTCACTTTTGTGTCTATTTTAGAATGTGCATGCTACATCACCATAATGCTAGACATTCGTAGTTTAAAAGTAAATGTACACACTAGGCGTGCATGCTCAAATGATTTTATTTGTAGAGCTGCAAGATCAAAAAGTCTCCACTTAAGAGCATGAGATTTGGAGTCAAATAGCCCTGTCTTTGTCCTGATACTTTCTAGACAGATAATCATGGCGATGTTATTTAACAAACCTCCCCACCCTCCCCGCCCCCCCCCACTTTTGCCTCATTTGTGAAATAAAGACAATAACAGGGGTCAGAAACTAAATACCTATAGGAGATAGGTATGTTTTTAAAAAGTCACGTGCCTCCATAGTGTGTATTTTGTTTTTCCCGTTTTGGTAGAGACAGGGATATGAAAAATATGTGTCTATTACAAGAAACACGCACACAGCACACATATACAAAGATACACAGGAGCCCACCGGAAGTGGTGAGGCTTGTGGCAGACTGCAAGTGTCATCTGATAGCTACCCGGAATTTCCAGATTTTCCCTCTATTCAAATCACATCTGGAAATTTGGATTTCTATGTGAGATGTCCTGATTTTTAAATATTGGTGAAAATATGCTTTTCACAAGGTGTAGGCAAAGAAAACACACCGTCAGCCTCCAGTCTGTGACTTACCCAAAAGATCAAATGAGATAATGGATTTTAACCTTTAGAGTTTAGTCTCTAATAAATGCTGGGGGTAGGCAGTAGCCGTGATTTATCAGAGTAAGCTCCCAGAAGGATCATGAAGGGGAAAGAGGCTTGGGGAAATAAGCATTGCCCAGAGGGCAGATCTAGTTGGGGTGTTGGAAGAAAAGATGAGGCAAGGCAAAGAAAATGAGAGGAGAGAGGAGAAGAAAGGAATTTCACCATCTGTTTTGCTTAGAGCTGATTCTAACTACCTTTTGTTCTGTGCTTTGGAACTACTAATATGATTTATTCAAAGTGTCTGTCCTCAAGAGGAACTCCATATCTGTTGAGGGAGACAATTATTCAACGCGATGAACTCTAGAATCAAAGCATAGATGATGATAACAGGGAATAGATCTGTGCTGGGAAGGAAAGGAAATTGGGAATGTGCTTCATGAAAGAGCGGCTATGTCTGGGTTTGAGAGACGACTCAAGTCTACCACTCAGAAAAGGCAGGCCGGATATTTCAGGCAGAAAGTATGTGCAATTGTGGCAAGAAGTCTACAGTGGTTGGGGGTGGGGTGGGGAAGGGGAGGTGAGAGATGAGGCTGGGACAGGCAGGTTGTGGCCAGATCGTGAGGGGCCTTTGTAGGGCCTGCTACAGCATGTTTGCACCACTAGCTAGCGTGGGCGCGGCCAGATGACCAGATTTATAGCACTTTCAAAAAATCACTGGGTGCACTGTGGAGTTGGGAAGGAAGGGAGGGAGGGAGCCTGCAGACAGGAAGCCAGTTTGGCAACTGTTACAGTGGTCCAGATGAGCTCAGGATGGCCTGCCCGTGAGCAGAGGGAGTAGGACAGAGGTGGAAGTGGATATGAAAGACTCTGCCAAAGCTGCTTTCTCCTTACACGTGCTGGACATGGAGGGGGCCAAAATGACCACTGGGACCTCTTTCTAAGATCCTCCTCCGCCTCCTCCTCCTGTTGGTTCTCTCTCTATAGATATAGATTAGATATAAATATAGATAAAATATAGATTAGATATATAGATACAGATACATTTCTCTCTCTCTCTATATATATATACACACTTTTTTTTTTTTTTTTTTTTTTTTTACTGACGATAAATGTTCTAAAAAGGAGAGGGGAGGCAAATGAAAAAGCATCTTTTCATGAGACAATCCTAGAAAACCACTACTTATCAAAATGACCAGAAGTATACTTGGAACAGTCACAGCCCATGCAAGTCCCTTACTAACTGCCTCCTTTCCTCTTGCTTCTCTGGACCACCTTGTTCTGCTCTCGTCCATATGAAATGCCACACCGTCTTCAAAACTCAGCTTCTGGTTCATCTCTGAAGGAAGCCTTCCTTGACCGGACCCTCTCTGCTACATCCGTTTCCTATATAGTACAATTCATTCTTCTCCCTACTGAGTTCTCATAAGATTCTGTTTACACTTCTGCGTAACCCTGTGCAGCCTTCCAGGATTGTGTGTAATTAGCGGTGTGTCTGTTTTTCCAGCTAACTGCATGTGCCGGGTCTTACTCAGTTTGGGGTTTCCTGTGCCTTGCCCAGTGCTGGGTACCCTGGTAAGCCCTTGATAAATGTGTGTGGAATGGACGACCCTCGTACAAGGGGGAGAAGAAGGTAACAGGAGAAGTAACAATTTTTTTGACACTGTTACTTGGCAAGGTAAAGTTTGTGACAGTATCTAGTTGGGAAGAGACTCTGCATTTGTAAAATTTTGACACGACCTGCAACACATATTAGAATCCTGGGAATTGGTGCTGAGAAAAAAAACAGTGGAGGTTTGAGGAGATCTCTGAGTTTCTTCCTTAAAGTCTCCTTGCCTTTTCCCTAAGGGCATAAATAGAAGGCTTGGGTGTAAAGAACCATGAATCCCACTGGCCATGTGTGGGGAAAAGGCCCCTCCTATGTAATTGGATATAAAAAAAGAAAATTTCTCTTAGACAGGCACAGGATTTTGGCTGAAGTTCAGCCACATACCTATTCTAAGCTGAATTTGGGTATAGCCCTAATAATTACAGTTACTCTTTAGGAAAAGAGCCCAAGAGGTTTACCTGGAGATTTTTTCCAGATGGAAGCAGGTATGTGAGAAGCACAGTAATGAAGATGTAAACCGGATGAGGCCATTCGTGCCCCATAGTCTTCTCTCCAATCGCTCGAATAGAGGAGATGTTCCCCAGCAATCACAAGGATGATGCAACGCAGCCATCTAACAAACACCAGATGCCTGACTAGCCTTACAAGCTGTAGTGTTAAAGGGAAGGGGGGTGAAATACCAAGTTTGAATGCCTTTGCAGTTATCAATCTGTCATGAATTGTAATCAAACAGAAACAAACCTCTTTATTCCGTCAGTTCCTGGGACAAGTCCATCATATGCCCTGCAGCCCTGCTCTGGGTGTGGTGAGAGCCCTCGGGAATCTGTCCCCCTCCTTCAGTCTCTGATTGCATCGTCTCACTGACTTAGTGACATCAGTAAGGACACCCCATCTCCATCCTGGGGGCTCTACATCCTTCTAAATGAGGAGAGATTAACTGGATCAGCTATGTCAGAAATGGAATATTCTGACCAAATTCATCTTTAGTATCACCTCGATTCTTCCTTTTTTCCATATGGATCCAGAACGTGACTTATTTTTTTTTTTCAGTGGTAGTTAGAAATGACTAGGAGTATTAAAGTTAGTCCCTAGGGAAAAAAAATGGAACTCTCCATTACTGGAGTGTAGAAAAATCAAGGTGTACAATGCTTAATTAGCCCTCTCTGAAATGAGGCAGTGACACTGCAGAATATATTTTGGAAGGGCAAATTGTTATTAATTCGAAATAAACAAGAAACGTAATGAACACATTTTTCTGCTTGTGTAAAACCTACCTGCAACTGAACACCACCCAAATAGCCACTGTCGACACTGGGGGCATTCAGTGTCCAGCTGGAGGCACAGCCTCTGAAGCCCCTGAACTCGGATTTCCATTTGGCCATCTACTAGCTACGCGACTGGTCTTAACTGTGCTGAGCTTCAGCTCCACCATCTGTAAAATGGGGATAAGACCACCCACCTCACACTAGAGTGGTGGATCAAGTGTCTGAATTACAGAGATGACATAATACACAATATCATCAAGGTAAAAAGAAGTCCGTGTGAGAGAGAAGGCCCTGGGAATAAAGCTTCAGGCCATTGCATCTTCACTCTCCTTCGCAACTCTCTCCTGTGCTAATAATACACACAACCTCTCTTACTCTGCTTTCTAGTTATTTCCACACCATTCTACACCCTTACCCTTCAGTGCAGTGCTGGAGTAAGCACCTAATATTTACTAGTTGACTTTCCCTGCTGCCTGTTCCTGAAAATGTGCCAGGTTCCTGCCCAGCCTAGGTGATGATATGGGCCAGGATGTGTTTGCTGGGAGTGGTGCTGGTAGACACTGCGAGGAGAGGAAATACAAACTTCAAAATAAGAAGGAGGCTCCCTGGCATCCACAATCTGACGAGTTAACCAACCTGGAAATTGGGAAAATCTCATGTGGGCCACGGGATCTGACTTGGTTCCCAAATCTCAGGTCACTATGGCCTCATCCTATGGTGGTTCCATAACAGCCCCTCACTCGCATGACAGACTTCCAAGTGTTTCGGGTCAGGACTGCCTGGTTTAGAACCTACAGTCATTTTCTGGTCAATCCCTTTTCAGCTTGGTCCAGAACAATGCTAGCCTGTGGGAGCAAGCGGATGCGAAGACTTCTTGCCAGAATATCTTTCTATGGCATGTGGCACTTTTTCAGATCCCACATCAAAATGGTGACATTCTGTCAGTTATACAGTGCACAATAAACTTTGGTTAGAAGCCAGTCTGGGGTACTTGTAAGCCTGTCCTCAAAGAGAATTCTTAATTCAACCTTTTTTCTATGCCAGCATCTTCTAGAAGTCATTTATTTCATTGTTCAGATCTGGGTAATGACAACAGTTTTCTCACCAAAAAAAAGAGTCACAATTCAGGTACCTGGCAGCTTTGCAAAAATCTCTCGATGGTTTCAAAAAAAAAAAAAAACCATGATGATGATGAAGGTACAGGTAGGAGGAGAGGGAAGAGATGGGAAAGGTCGTGCGTAAATTTATGTACCGAGATCTGTTCTCGACTTCTCGGAACTGCTGAGCTGAATCTTATGGACACGCTGCAGTTCTCGAGAGGCCTGGCGAGCACCACGGGGCACTCCAGGTTCAACCGAGAAATGCCAACAGGAGTTCAGGTGGTGCTGGCCGATGAGGACAGGCTACACCTCCAGAACAAGACAGACGGACAGTGGGGGGCAAGATCAGCTGGAAGGCATGAAGCTTGGCGAAAACTCGTTGATCTATCTCGAAAGAAAGACACCAGTGATGACCATAAAAACCATTTTTGAGAGTCATATAGAAATGCTTTTAAAATTAATACTAACTGAAGTTTTCTCACTAACAGTTCCAAGGCAGTGGTTCTGAAACTTGAACAAGCAGCAGAATCCCATGGAGAGCTTGCTAAAGCACAGATTGCTAAGCCCCCACCCCCCACCCCCCCAGATTTCTATTGCAGTGAGTCTGGGCGAGGTCCTGAAAATCTGGACTTGCAGCAAGTCCCCAGGTGAGGCCAACGCTGCAGTCTGGGACCATGCTTTGAGAAGCGCTGTTCTAAGGGACACCGCATGAAATCGCTCGGCTGTGAATTTTAGGATCCCAGGAACATGACTTAAAGAACTGGCTGAAAAACAAAAGTCCTCATCACCTCGCTTTTCCTCCCCCAAATAAACAACAGCACAAACCAAAAAATTAAAATAAAAAATTTCAATGACAAATACTACTATACCGAAACTCTTCCATAGAGATGACTTCTAAAGGTGAATTCATTTGTGAGCAGTGGGGAACTCCCAACCTACTTCCCTAGAGACCAACCCTTGACAACAGTGTAAGTTTCCCGTCAAATTCTTTAACAGAAGCCTAGGCGTCAGCATGGTATCATTCCTGCATTTTTATCCATGGAGTTATCATAAGGTCCTAAAGTTTAAGCACAAAAAACATATACAAGCTGCTGAAGGTTTTGCTGAGGTGAGGTGAAGGTTGAGTAACTCTGCAAATGTTTCCCTCTCCTGGAATCTTTGGGATCCCCGAGGCCTTTCCCGGGGCCTGGGGTATGGAGAGTTGGACTCGACCCTACTGTCAGAGCCCCAGCTTGCAAAGGTCACATCAGATGAGAGGTGTGTCAGCTGGGTAAGGAGGTGAACAGAGCAGACCACGGCCAACTCTAATGGACAATTCGTGTATCTGAGCTAAAAATAAGAGGAGTCTTCAGATATCAGAGAAAAGATTTTTATAAAGAAATTTTATTGCATAATTTCTGTATACAATAAACATAGGAAAAGGGTTTTTTAATGAAAATTTCATGTCATTTTTCAAAAGTTTTGACTTGTTTGGAGAAAAATTATTACAAAGCTGTCTAAGGCAAAAATAATATTTGACCTTCAGAACCAACGATAGTCCCTTTCGTCATATGCCATATTTAAAGCAAGACATTTTCAATTCAATGATCATGGAGCGGCTTTTAAATTGCTGTGTCATTTGCATTAAAAATTTAAATGCATCTAAGAAGTGAAAAGTTGAAACACATAGAAATGTTCTCTAACAACACACACTGCTGCTTTCTTCAGATCCGTTCTCACGACCGTATGGCCGGACTTTCCACACACCAGCAGAAATCTGCATCTCCTAACGGGGCAGTCAGGCTGGAGCACAGAGGGGCAAGTCCCATGCATTTCCTCCGGTAAATGGCATCACTCCCACAGACCACATACACCTCGCCATATTGACTCAGTTCATTGCACTCCATATCCTGCAAAAATAAATCTAGTGCTCGACAGCTGACATTATTGCTCGCTGACGTTTTAGTAATACATTTCTTTAACATAAGACAGAAATATACTGAAATTTGATACCACTTAAACTCAAAAGCAACCTGGAATTAAACCACATGCATACACTCACTGTCTTTTTTTTCAGTGGATGTTGCATTTTTCTTAAAGTTGATGCTGGAAAATGTGATAGAAGAAAAACCGGCTTGAAACAAAGAGTGAGGATTAGAAAAGGGTTTTTTTCAGGGAAATGTTAAGCCTTACAACAAAAATGAAGGAACGATGAGAACCCAGCATCTCTGGGGAGAGGGAAGAAGCCCGTCATTTATCTTCCTTGTCTGCCCCAACACTGTGGCTTGTGTCCAACGGACCCTGGGGCAGGCCACCATACACAGCTGGAGCATGTGAGAAGTGCTGTGTGTGTCCTCAAGGACAGACTGCTTACTGTGACAGGAATTCCTGGGACACCCCCTTCTTTAGTTGACCCCACATGGGATCCTTGGGTTACTAGGAAATGTTGGGGCTCCCTCTGCAAGGTCAGGAAAGGCTGCTGGGATGGTCTCGATGCTGAGGCTTCAACGGTCTTAAAGTTTACATCTCATTTCTAGAGGGGAGCGGAACCTGCGAATTTCAGAGGGACCCCCGGGCTGAGGTGGAACATCCTGGGAGCTGAGGGAAGAACAACATAACTGATCTGGAATCTCAAAATTGTAGCATATGTGACAATGAAGAGTCACCGGGATGTCAAGGCTCCACCAGGAAGCGTTTGTAGAGACACAGAAGAATGTGGACATGACCACGTTGACGTTTGGATTTGTCACCACTTTTCATGTTCATTTCTCATTATTTCTTTAAAATTGTCAAGCGTCCTTCTTTCTTATTTTTGTCTTGGTGCTAATAAGAAAAGATGCCAGTTTTCATAAGCTCTCAAAGATTAACAAAAGCAATATTTTTTTTAAACTACATTTCAGGATTACCATTCAAGCTACAAACACAAGCTATATCAGTCATAAGCTGCACCTTCACACCTGGCTATGGCAATGTCAACTGAAATCACCATCGGTCATACCCGTGAAACCCGGATTGTGCACAATGACATCCATTCCACCAGACTGAATGTTATACAGCAAGCAAGCAGAGCTTCTCAGAGTAAAACCAGCCATACTGCTACAAAGAAAACTTTCTGGCTCCTGGCCCAACTGTTTCCATACCAATCAGCTAAGTCAACCCTCTCTCTGCTTCTTTCCATTTCAAATGCCTGGGCTTCAGCCTTTGAGGCAATTAGAACCAGATCAGTTTAATTTTACCACACTGATCTTTACTGTATAGCAATGGAGTAATTTTGCCCTGAGAGTGTCAATTATTTTACAAAGATTCTAAGTCCCAGTTTATACACGAAGAACAGGCATGGAGAGGCTAAATGGCTTGTCACACAGCAGATTAGGGTCAAGGGTGGGACTGGAGCTCCTGGCTATTTCTATTTTAACCCCCAACATCCTTCCAGAGGTCGCCTGAACTTGTGCCGAGGTCCCTCGCTTGGGGCTCTGTCTGTCACTTGCAGTATCTTGCCAGCTCTGCCGCCCGGCACTGGTATTTTAGTACCCAGGACCCCCTCCTTGGTCTTCTCTGCTCTCTCTTATCTCTGCTGCCGTGATGAAGCGTGCTGCCCCGATGTTTTATTTTAGACAGTGGAATTCACCCAAATGCCCTTCCAGCTGCCGCTAGTATTAGGTGCGAGGGGGACGGACTTGCGAAAGGCAATGGCAGGTGTGCTTTGTGAACTGTGGACAAAATGGGGCTCAAGATTTTACAGTTGTCTTACATTCCAATGTTTTCAATGGAAAATAAAATAAAAGAAAGGCCTGACCATGAGGTAAATGTTTACTTCTCTGCCATACCGCGCAGTGCGCCCCCTCAGGTCTGGCAACAATTTAACATAAGGAAAGACTTTAGGCCTTCACACCCTTTTAGAGAGAATAAACGACCTTAGCTCAAACTTTCCACAGGGCTGAGAAGTCTCCTAAGACATCACCCCGTCCTTATCTTAGGTAGATCCGCGCCAGTGCAGCCTCCGGGCCATGTGGCTCGCAGGTCTGCGTGCCCGGTGCTTCCGAGCTCCGGTCTCTGCCCCGCCTGGGAGATCTTGATTGTCAAGTGTGAAGCCCAAGCACCGTCTGCCTCTTAAGCAAGGGGAAAAAAAAAAATCTTAAAAGAAGCTATGTGCTCAAATAAAATAATCCCAAATGGTGCCTAAGTGGCTTGTGAAGAAGTTTTGCAAAACTCTCTCTGTTCGCTAAAGTTGTAAAGACTTCCAGATCTAATCGATAGCAAAATACATTGATGGTCAGGGCCTCTGTTTAAGCAAAAGAAGAAAAATATCCATAGCACAAAACTGCCCTTATACTTTTTGAAAAAATATATCTACAATAGACAACTCTGATTTTGTAATAAGCTGTGCGTTAAGTACACTTGTCCACCGCCCGCCCGCCCTCTACAGCTCCGCCTTGTCCGCCCGGCCCTCGCTGCCCGCCCCGCTGCCCCCAGCGCCGAGGCCGTCCGCAGGTGTGAAGGACAGGGAAGCCGAGTTGATGCAGTATCTTTTGCCGGTTGGACGAGGGCCGTCATCAAAAATGTGCCCAAGGTGAGCACCGCACTGCAAGAGAAGAGCGAGATGTGAGGGAAGAGCGCGTACAAAGCAGGCTTTGAGAGGAACGCACATTAAGCCGTTAAATGGATGACCAGCCTGGAGGGGAATGACGGAAACCATCGTGGATGATTTCTAATCCGCCTGTCAATAGCTGCAAAGATGGTTTCTGGCAGGCTTTGCACCACATGCTGAGAATAAAAAACGCTAGAATTGTGCATATCAGAAATCATTTAGGAGCCACTGTATTTTTTGATCTGTGAAGTCTCTCAGCCAGCTGAAAAACAACTGCAGTAATTTTATGAATTGAGTTGACCCTTGATCTCCCCTTGTAAGAAACATGGCAGCATAAAATCTCTCCCCCTTGGCATTACTTCTGGCTTTGGACGGGTGGGTTTCAGATATGCAGAAGTCCACTGTAAAAGATACTGTTTAACTGGCCGTGACGGAGGTGATGTTTGCTTTCATGGGCAGTAAAACTTAACATCAGACAAGCGCTGGATGTTCTTGGAATCCGGCAAAGCGATGGCAAGGCTCAACAGATTTATGTCACGGTCACCAGGACTGCAAGTGTGCTGAATGGAAACTCGCTAGTCCACCCGGTTGTTGGTCATTTTTTTCTGGCTTCCAATAGGTGGAGTGCCATGCTGGCTTCTGTACCCACGTGAACTATATTATGCGGAGAAGGAATAAGCTGCTTAGCTCAAATCTATGCTACTGACTATCCAAAAGGCTGGGGAAGGAGAAGAGGCCCAGAATGCAGAGGCAGGAAGAGGTCTGGTTGGTTATGACAGTGTGTAAGTGAAATCCAGCCAGAGACAGTGTCTCCAAAAAGGCTGGCTCACTGAACACGCCCTGCACTAAGTACAGCTCTGATGCGGGGTCCACTCCAGGAGCTGACAGCTGCCATCACACGGATCTCCCTCCCTTTCTCAGCAGGGACAGGGGTGAAGGATGTGGGGACGTTAGTGCACCACATTCGAACAGGCTGTGAAAACACATCATTCGTCATGAAACAAAGAAACCAAAGCCTCGAGCAAATGACTTCATTCACTCATTTAGCGCCTATTTAGGGAGCTCCTGCTACACGCCAGGCAATGCCCCAGACCCTGGAGACACAGGCCACAGACCCTGGCCTCATGGAGCGCACATTCTTGCGACAGAGGCAGATAATACACAGGAAAGAAGGGAACTGGAAAGGATGGTGGGTGGAGATGAATGCTAAGGAGGAAAATGAGAGGAAGTGGTCTGGAGCGTCAGGGCTGGGGGCTGACTGTAGGAACGGTGTCAGGGTGGCTTTCCTGGGATGACTTAGGAATAAGAACCTGAAGGAAGTGAAGGTGTGGATATCCTGGGAGAGCATTTCGAGCCAAGAAGAAGAGTCAAGATTTAGGGAACAGGGGCCAGCCCCGTGGCCAAGTGGTTAAGTTCATGCGCTCCACTTCGGCAGCTGAGGGTTTGGCCGGTTCGGATCCTGGGTGTGGACATGGCGCCACTCATCAGGCCATGCTGAGGCGGCGTCCCACATGCCACAACTGGAATATACGACTATATACTGGGGGGGCTTTGGGGAGAAGAAGAAAAAAAAGAAGATTGGCAACAGATGTAGCTCAGGTGCCAATCTTTAGAAAAACAAAAATGAGCATGAGAGAAGAGGCATATAGATGATTTATTAATTCCTCTCACTGTGCTTGTTTAGTGTAAAAAACACTTATAAACTGCAGGGAAAGAGAGTAGGAATTAATAAAGGGATGGGGTTAAGATAACAAACAAAGATGACAAGAAAGAAGTGAGGGACTATGCTCATTATAACGGAAAGAACTAGAATCTGTTTCCCCACTGAAAGTGCTAAACTCAATTCTTGAGGGTTCTCTAGTTATTAATAAATAGCACAAATAGTAACTTTGACTATATGGCACTTCCATGTTAAAAGTGCATTCTTACTTTACTGCCAACATACTGTGTCAGCTTATTAAAGAACTAAAAATGAACCCTGAACTGATTTGATCTATTGCCTGGAAAATATGAAACAGGCCTAAAAAACAAATCTTGCATTATTTTACCACATTCTATGCAGGTTTAGGTAATATCAAGGCTGACAGCTCAGATTGCTTTTTCTTTCTATAAACATTTGAGGCCAAATTTTCAGGCATCAGCAGCTAAGATGCGCCAGTAAAATTACATATGCTTACCCAGTGGACCCAGGAAAACACCTCTTGCTGCCCGCCAATAGAGTGGGTGCGTAGGCCAATGTGAACCAGCGCTCTCCGTGAACAGCGGGTGTGCACAAGCCTTGTTCTCTCACGCAACCCTGGCACTTCACCACCTGGCATGTGAGAGGTGGAGTTCTCATATCAAAGCCTCAGATAGGTTTTGTTTTGATTTGTTTTGTCTTAATGAGAGAATACAGCTATGTGAGCAAAATAAATGATATTGCCTTTATTAATCGTCTCTCAGACATCTTTAGAAAACAGTTCTATTTACCTTACTCCCAAAGAAAGCACAGTCAGGAGATACTTGAAGCCATTTAGGAGTATTTACGTGGTCTTCATTTCCCAGATCATTTTTCTAAAGTCCAAATTAGAGTAATTTAATGTGTTGTATTGAGTTGGTTATCGGTCTACAGTTTCATTTGCTAAATCTGGAACTAGCCTTTTGGTTAAACAGAAAGGAAAACACAGATTCTAGATGTTCCTAATCCAGGCAAAAGAAAAAAGAAGGGGGGAGGGGTACGAAGAGAAATTACAGTTCGGAAAAGGCAACAAAAATCATTTGCAAACAACTGTCTGGGTTGGGGATGGGGTGGGGAAATCCTCAGAAAAGGTGTGAGTCCCCGAAAAACGACAGTGACAGCTTCGCCACCCTTGTCTCAGGTGTTGTGGAAGCTTCACGCCAGGCTCGGGCCGAGGGAGGGGCAACACTTCCAAACACAGCAAGGCGTTCATTTAAACCGGTGCCACCGCAAACATGGCCGCCCCACTGCCCGCGAAGCTGCAAGGTCATTTGTCTGACAGAAGCCCAACCACACAGCGCCATTTCTGCTCCCTCCCAGGGACACCCGGTCTCCCATAAAAGACTACTGCCCGGTTTCTTTCAAAAGTGCAGGAGGCCTGAGGCTCCTCCCTGTGGGGAACGCACATGGAGCCCCTTCTTTCCAGCTCCTACCCCTGGCCGGGGGCTGGGATGATGAATGGAAGTTGTCAGTGATGCATTGTTTCTTTAGCCGCCTGTGAGCTCTGCCTCCTCAGCCCCAGCCAACTGGCAATGTTTTGGGATCTCTCAGCACACCTGGTTGTAACTGAAACAAACTGGTTGCCCGATGAAGAAATCTCTGGAACCTGCTGTTAATGATTTATTTCAGGGCCGACTCTTTGGTGCGCATTTGGAAAGTTGTTTTAAAACGGTTATGTATTTCTTTGTTTTACAGGTAGAATACAAACGATAACTAAACATTCTAGCTCTCATCCTGAAAAAGCCTGAGATAAGGGTTCAAAAGAAAATTTAAAAATTACCACAAGAGTCCTTTATCACCTTAGCCCCTCCTCAGAAAAGCTGGCACCTAAAGAACCTGCAGAGAGAAACGAAAGACACACCCCCACCCCCCGACACACACACAAAAAGTGATGGAGCATCAAATTTAACCTAATTCCTTAAAATCTGCCTGCAATTCTCCATCATGTGCATAAGAAATACAAATAGCGCATTCAACGCAGACACATAGTTCTGCACTGATGTATTTCCAACTGTCCTAGAGGGCTTTCTCCCAGCTATTCCTAGGATGTTTGGGGCTCTATTATTGTCATTTTCTCTTAAGCCTTTGATCTACAAGATGAAGCCGTTTCAAAGCAGGTCTTCTACACTCGGGCACATGGGGCAGGATGGGAAGGAGGAAAGAGTTTCAAGAAGGAAAGCAATTTACTTTGCCAGTAGTATCCTGTGTTCTCCCACCGTTATTGAAGACACTTGTGGGTAAGTACGGCTCTTTTCCTCTGTGCCTGTGATATTAATCTTTTGCCAAGGAAATGATTGTGAAGTCACCAGTTTAGCATTATGATTTTACTGAAAGATCAAGAAAAAGAGAGATGGGCTGTGAGTCTGAAACCCTATTGTAACACATGGGTATCTTTAATCATAGGCAATATATGAGTTGTCATCTGCAAAAGATTAATAAGGTTTGGGGGGTTCCACCAAAAACTGCTCAACTTTTGAAAAATACTCCGTGTTGGTGGATATTTACCTTTCTGTTGATTTGGCTGACTTAGAACAAATTAACAATGATCTAAAACAAACTTAAGGGATCTACCATAGACTCAAGCAGTAATAGCAGCAGTCATAAATAGACTCCAACTCGGGTAAACTCAGGGACCTGATGGTTTCCTCAAAGATTATTACAAAAAGCTAGGTGATTTATTGGTCTCCCATTCACTGCAGATGTACAAGTTTGATCTAAAGATGGAAGAATTCCCCAAGTATTTCCAGGAGGGACTTACTATGTTGAACTGCAGCTTAAACCATGCAAATCTAACCTCTTTGCACTGAATTTAAACTCGTGATAGAGCATTGCTTAACAGGCTGGGGTTGGAGGATTAGGGAGAAGCTGGCAAACAACTATTCATAGTAGTCAGCGAAACTGGAATAGGAGCAATGTATTTTATCACTAGCAGAAAAATGTAAATTTAATAAAATTAAGGAAAATTCTTATAATTGAAAATTGTTAGGAAATGGCTACAGCCGGGGGAAGATACGGGTTCCCACCAAAGTGGGCAAATTTAAGATCAAGATTTTCTTTGGAAGGGATAACGGGAATATAACTCCTCAATTCAGTAAGCAGAATAGTAAAAGAAAACAAATATGGTGGCAACAAAACTGAGAATGTAATGGGGTAACCTACCCCCTCCACAAGCAGGAATCCTGACCAGGGCAATGGAGGAGGCCACCTCTGGGCTTGTTTTCTGTGCTGTCAAGTTAATGATCAGGCGGGGTGCTCGGTCTCCCACACAGCAATCCTCTTAGAAGGACCTGACTGCAATATTTCTCTGAAAAGTGATGATGGTACTGAGTCAATCTTAACTTTCCCAATAAATTTTACAAAAATAATATTACCTAAGAAGTCACCAGACACATGGAAAAACTACAATGTAGTGTAAAGAGATGGTAGGTCACGGCTCCCAACGTGTTTATAATTCCTACCCAGATATGAGGCCTAATTCACTGCATGGTGTGATCCCATATCATGATTAAAAAAAAAAAAAGTAGAAGAAGAATCCTAAGTACTAAAGCAAGAATTAGGGGACAATAGGCCAAAAAATATCACCATGTTGCCAGGCAAGCAAGTTGAGTCTACCGGTTTCATCTATGGAGTTCAGGTCACTTGTGCAAGTCGGCAGTAAAAGGGTCTTCGGGTGTAGACACCCCATCTCTACTACAAGGAAAGAAATACTCCACACAACATGTCCAACTGAGAGTGTCTGTGAGATACTGAAAGCATCTAACAGATTATTCATAACACAGCCATATTGATGCAATTCAGTCCAGAGAAAAGACAAGCCATGCGAACTCAAAATACAAGAATTTTAGAAAGAGGAGAAGCAAATCAGAGAAGTTTCCCACACTATCACCATCAAAAAGGAAAAAAAAGATGGGAGAAGCTGCGAGCAGGGGAAGAGAACACATAAACTGAAAGAACAGAAAGTAAAAGAGATAATCTGATAACAAAAAAGTGCTGAGAATGAGGAACTTGGAAGTAAAAGTCAAGTGGTTACTCTAGTATGGAAACCATTAAATCAGTGATTTTTTCTTCAAGTCAAGATAAAAAGGATGAATGAGAAAATGGAAGAGAAAACTGAAGAAAAATGTAAAACAAAAGGAAAATAAAGGTGTGCATGAAACACACAAACTAAAAGACAAACAAATTGAAATGAAAGACATTGAGCACACTTTAATTTCGTGAACTCATTGCATTTGTGTGGCAGACATCCCTTGCTCTGTCCACATGGGGAAGAATCCAGCAAACGTATCATTCTTTAGGGCTGGAACCCAATTATTTTCTACGTGGAACTTACTTTGCAAAGCATGTATTTTTACACATGCCTTAATGGAACAAATTCCCCTCCCTCTTCTCTCTCTGTCTTTTTTTTTTTTTGTTAGAGATTAGCCCTGAGCTAACATCTGTTGCCAATCATTTTTTTTTCTTCTTCTCCTCAAAGCCCCCCTGGTACATAGTTGTATATTCCAGTTGTAGGTCCTTCTGGCCCTGCTCTGTGGGATGCCACCCCAGCATGGCTTGATGAGTAGTGCTAGGTCTGGGCCCAGGACCCAAACAGGTGAAACGCTGGGCCGCCAAAGCAGAGCACACAAACTTAACCACTTAGCCACAGGGCCAGCCCCCAACTTTCTTTAAGACTTTTATTTAAGAAAGAGTCAAACGCTTTCTAAACATGAGAAGTAAAGGTGGTGGAAAAAGAAGTCGAAGACAAACAGGTCAGTGTCAGATCTTCACCCAGCTTTTAGGAAGGACCCAAAGAACAGCAACACTCAGCTAGGCCTTTGACCAAAGGGCTGAGGGCTAGGCCCAGGTTAGCTCAATCTCTCTTAGTAATGTTGCCTAATTTTGGCTCAGTTTGTGGTTTTATTTCTCTTTGATCACTATAGGACACCTTCATAATGGTTTTTTCTTGACCACTAATGATGTTATCTCCGTGGCTGCCACAGAGAAAGGAGGCAGTTTATTCCAACTGTGAATTTTAAGAATTAGTCACAAAGACATCAGAGAGTAGGGCCATATGGAAAGTTATTATCTCATGCCTCACTTTTCCTGTGCCTTTTTTATTTGGTTTTCATAGGACTCTATGTTTGAAAGTGGGTTCTGTGTCAAAAGGAGAGTAGCAGTCATATAACAGCCTTTAAGTCAGTTTAAAAAAAAGAAAGAAAAAAACAGCTTTTAGCCTTAAAAGAGGTGTACTAAGTGCTATGTACCAACTTACAAATTACTACCATCCTACCCAGTTACTTTTTTGTCGAATATTTTAGATTCCTAGGTAGATAGTCACAATTTCTTTTTGTGGAAGTTGTAAAAATATCAATTAAAATTCAATTGAATTCAAAACTGAACTGAATTAAACTAATTGCTGGGGAATCAGGGATTTTTTTTCTAATTTCAATGTGATTCTTTATGGTGCATTTGTCTGTCTATCTATCTATCTACTGACCTATCTATCCGTCCATCCATCATCCATCCATCCATTCATCCAACCATCTAACCACCCATCAATTTATCTATATGAGCCCCATAAAGAGTTCTGGAGCTAAATGCCCAGATTCAAGTCTCAGTTCTGTCACTTAAAACTACATAAATTTACACAAGTGTAACTGCCCTCATTAAGCCTGTTTCCTCAACTGTACAATGAGAGAGAACACCACCATCATACAGTGTCTACAGTAATCCACCTCATACGGTTATTGTGAGCATTAACCAGGGGTGCTTTTAAAAACGCTGATGTTCAGGCCTCACCCAGACCAATGAAATCAGAATCTGTAGGGGTGAGACTCAGAATCAGAAAGTGCCACTATCTTGCTCAGAGACTCATATCTGAGAAACAAGAGTAAAGTGAAAATGTGACTTAGATAAAATATGAAGGAAGAGAGTGGTCCTCATACTTAGAAGACAGTAAACTTGCTAGCCTTATTTCTTTTTAAAAAAAATGTAAACAGAAATTCATGAGATGGTTGGGTTCAAACCAATCTCCCTCCCTACTTGGTAGTAAATATGCCACCTACTCCCTAAAACTCTCCCGCCCGATGAAGGGGGAGACAGGGCGGGTAAAGAACGCTGAGGGAGTCCCACATGGCCATCACTTCCCTATTCCAGCTGCCCGACTGTACCCCCTTTACCTCTGATATGTGCAACAGACCTCCCCCACCCAAAATACCCCGGTATCAATGAATTTCAGCGTCACAATACTCAGACTATCATCTCACTACCTAAAGCAAGATGAGAACAGGACTACCTACTCTAGAAGAGAGTATGCAGTTGTTCTTATTCTGTGCACAAGAAGGTTCTGGCCATGCCTCTGGCTCTGAGCACAAAACACCCACAAGTTCAACTCTCTTGCTTGGGATGACAGATTAGCAATTTTGGCCTCCTCCTCAACACATGCTCATTTTCTCCCTTAGAGCCAGCACTATGTTGGTTAGAGCAGGGTGGAAGGAAGGAAACAGAACATCTTTGGAAATGAGGATAGGTCCACAGACCAGGAGAAGTGGAGAAGGAATTACCTTATTGCGTATTCCCACTCTGCCTTCACGCAGCGACCACTGAACTTCCTCTTCCCAAGGCCATTCTCCAACCTCCCTCCTCACACGCACCCAAGGAAGGCTGTTTCTTAGGTCTTTGGTGACCGTGTTTGGATCATGACCGTTAAAAGTATCATCACTGAGCAAGGGGCACACAGAACTGCAGGGAGAGGGGGATTATCTAGACATGAGATGACGTAAGGCCATGTAATGAAATACGCGCACCCCTAAGAAGAGCCCACTGCCTGCTGTATCGAGTCAACTGAAGATGAATTTCCCTACCAAGGATTTTGTTAAAGAGTGTTGAAGCCAATGACTGACATTTAACTGGACATGCTAACCACCTGAACACTCAGATATCATTAGAATTCTATGGAGACTTCATTGTGCTTGTCTATCCCTTTTGTGGTCAGTCATGTGGCTTTTGCTGCTATATTTAGCACAACTAGGAGTCATGAAGATGTTTTCAAGGCAGAGTGAGTAACACATTGGGTTTTGGGGTTGGGTTAACTGACCTGGGAGCAGCTTGTTTCCACCCTGTGCATCCCGTAGGAAAAGTCATCTGTGAATGTGATTGCATCTGAACTGATCACGTCATGGAATGAAGGCCAACCTGGGGCAGAGCAGGCACAGGAATCAAAACAGAGAGGAGAGAGAAACAGTCATGGTTAGAATGCAGTTTTAAAGAAATACTAAGCAAAGAATGGAAATCCTTAGTATATGAATCATGCTTAACTTTTTCAACCTGAAAAGAAAAACAGGTCAAAAGCTGAAGGATAATACATTTTCCAAGAATGCAACTATTTTTTAAGAGTAACCTTTTCCTCACATACAGATTACAGTTGCCTTGGGATTTTATGTTTCATGAGCTATTCTCAGACCATCCAGTAGCTTTGTAGAGCATGCCTGAACTGATAAAGCTCTCTCTCTCACCACTTTCTGTTCTCTCTTATCTTTGGACTCCCTGGCTATGGCCCTGAAGCACCACGAGTCTTAATAGTGTGACGTTTTCCAAAACACAATCCAATGGGTCTGGCCATTAACTTTTCAGCTATTCCATGCCTCTTTAAGAAGCATGCTTTTTCAGTACTTGGTTTAGGTGGTTAAAACATTTTTTTAAAAAAGTGAATACTCTGTTGTTTCCATCTTAATCTAATTTCTTGGGACAGGCGCTATCTGGAAAGCACAGCTTCTGTCTCTTTTATGGGCGAGAGTCTTGCTCACTTCACAGAGGAAAGGCATGGAGCAGTGTTCCTCAGGCAACTCTGGGGAGCACCTTCTCTCAAATAGCATCTTGTTCCAATTTTCATTTTTTCTAATGATTTTTAAAATATGCACACAGCTCTAAGAAAGTCAACGGTAAGTGGACCACAAGGTTGTACAAACGGTTATGAGTGTACAGTAGGGTTTTATGTTCAGTACTTATGGGCATGTTTTTACGTGTTTCCAGAAAATATGTCTGGAGCAGCTGAGCAGAAGCCTGCATCTCCGAAATAATGAAAGAGGTGCGATGTTGCTGAATTGCTGTTGCAATTCTTTTTCTTCTTCAGGAGCCAAATTTATTCCTGCAGAAAGGAGGAGGCCTTTAGAAACACGGTGCTTTGCGCGGACACACCTATTGAAAGCAAACAGAACGCAAACTTCGACAATACCATTTCCAGTTTCAAACAAAACAAATTAGCTCAGGCCAAGTTTTTATGAGGAATCCGTGGAGCTCCCCACCCCTGCTGTGCGGGTGACAGTCAGCTTTCAGAGTCAGTGCGAGATATAACACCCCGAGCTTAGACGCTTTACAATTCCGCGATGTGAGTTCAAGATTGCTGCGGATCACCAGGAAAATTGTAACCCTGTAGATATACCATTCCATAAAAATTAATTACGCTAAGACACACCAGTATTTTTCAGAGAACTCATTTCTCCCTATTTTCTAAATTTTAAAGAGAACCTGAAGACATTCTAGGCTATAGCACTTGGTTTATAATGACTACTTGACTCATTTAGGTGTTCTTTTTTGTTGTTCAACGGCAGAAGTGCCAGTTGCTAGTAAAGAGAGGTTTAAGGGTGAGGTTGGAGGACATTGAAAAGGAAAGTCATTTATCTAAGAAAAGAAAGAGAACATTCTGGCTTCTTTCAACCTCCCATATCATGACTCATTTGATTGCAGTTTATGGCAACTAATATTATGGGGGGACATACTTGATTCAGTAGTAAACAGATAAACAGGTTTAAAAAAAAAACCTTAGCTACCCCCTCACACACATATTTTCATATTTATAGAAGTCAAAATAGATACAGAGAAATATATATATATCTCCCCCAGTGGTACCTCTGCATCTTCTGTGTACTTGCCTTGTTCTACTTAGCACGCCCGATCTGTGATTTATCAGTTTTCGTGCCTTCCTCCCTGACTAGGTGGTGAGCTCCTTGCAGGCAGATTCTGAAACCGGTGACTGAGCACTCTCACTGTCCACCATGGTGTATAGCCCAGAGGCACACTTCAAACATTTATTAAATTGATGCCCAATTAGCCTTAAACAAGTTAGTGGGATGAATAATTGTGGTACATCACACAGTCGCACAGAAGAAAGAATGTAATCATATTCCCTTTTTACGTACTAAATTAAGAAATATCAATGTTAATTTCTCGCTGGAACATCCAACTTGGCTCAATCACTGTAATTCAGCCTCTCTATGTAGGTGAAGTAGCCTTATTATTTATTTAGCGTGGGAAAAACATGAAGATCATCTAGGTCACTCACTTTCCAGGGTTCGGAGGAGGAGGCGGGGTCAGGGGACCAGAGGCGAAGTTACTAGCCAACATTACACAGGCAGTAAGTGGCAGAGCCCGAACGAGAATCCAGGTGTTCTGACTTCAGTCTTGGGCTCTCTTCCTGTGTTCCACTTTCTTCCTCAGTAAAAGGCTGGGAGGTCGTTCACGTAAACACTCGCGCAGGAAGGAGGTTGCAAGTTTTAAGAAATGTGTTTCCACGTCTGGATTAGTTGATAGTTACACCTTTGCACTTGGGACCTCCAGGTGGAAGCCAACAAGGAGTGTATCCTAACAACACTGATGCTCTCCCCTTCTGAGGACCAAACTGTTCAAAGGGAAAGTCCAACAGTAATGAGGTAAATGATGTAATCTAGTTTGGAACGTAGGTAGCTTCTTATTCTCTTACCTAAAACAACCACCAAGACTTGGAAGGTCACCCTTAGGCAATAATATTGAGAAAACTGTTAATTCTATTTGCAGTTTCTTAATTCTAATTCTTTCCTAACTATGAATCATTGCCTACTAAAGATTTTAGTGAAGACTTTTCAAAGAGCTATTAAAACTATACAGCTATACATTTTGTCTTCATGAATTCAATATTTACAGAATTTTCCAGAAGACTATATTCAAGAATTGAGCAGCGTGAGGTGGAGACACAGAGTAGAGGTTCTCAAAAGATTTCAGTGTTTCTCAGAAAAGTGTTGACACAAATAGTCAATTTGTTGTTTACCATGGTGTTATTTAAACATAGGAAGAAACACTAAAAAGAAGATATTTCAAAACTCCCCCAAATTCAGTGTCCCTTTGCACTGTAAAAGAAACGCAGTTTTCAAGATGCGCTATTGGACCCAGATCTTAATCAGTGGAGACTGCCAAGGGCAGCCATGTTGAAGACTATAATCCCACGTGATGGAACACATTTCAAAGGAGAATCATGCAACTTCACCAAGAAGAGTAACAAAAGAGAATGTTGACTTCTTCTGCTAGATCTCTCAGAAAAATCGAAGCTCTACAGAAAGAGAATCCATCAGAAAGGTAGGTCCTATTGACAGTCAAACTAAGACGGACCTTCATCCAAGAATAAACTGTCTTATGGCAGAGAAGGCACAGCGATGACAGCACTTTGAAAGCGGCATTCCCTCATCATGTGAAAGTATTTAAAGGAGGAACTCTTCACTGCTGTAAAAATCCTCAAAGGAAACCCTGCCCCCACTCCTAATAATAAGGAAAGTGCTTCAAAGGGTGATAGGCAAAGACTGAAGCAATCTGGGTCTTGTTGAGAAAATTATCTTGAGCAAAGGGGGAGGGGCGTGTTTATGTCAGTTTTGACATTAAAGAAAGATCATCCATCCTCCTTTCTCTAGGATTTCCCTTTTGGTCTTCTCATCTAACAAAACATTATTTGTTTTGGATGCATTCCATGCACTTTTTAAAAGGGAAGTCATGTGAAAACCTGTATAAACAGAGTTGGCTCACCCCATCCCCAATACAGCCCTTTCTTTCTATTTGATGAGGTTGGATTTGGGCATATTATCATTCTATTTCCAAGAATATAAACTTTATTAGCCTATTATTATCAAGAATATCTTATATTCAATAAATAGGCTCTCCCCTTAAAGGATTCTGATCTTAAGATGTAAATAAATACAGGTACTCCAGCTAAAGCAGACAAGCTGAAATATGGGACCTCTGCTTCCATTTTATCCAACCACTGGCCAAATTACCCTGCAGACATAACAGTACTGTGGGTATAATGTGAAGCAAATCCAGAAATTCATTTACACCTCAAATATAAGAGCAAGTGATCCAGTTTATTAATAGAAGATCCTTGGTGCTTGCTACCATCCAACTAGAATGAATTTTTTTAGATTGCAGTGAAAAAAAAATGGTTCCTTCTCACTCATAATGTAGCTTAATAAAGCTGCTCTGAGTCTACTTGAACCCATAACTGAACAGTGACATAGCTCTCCACAAGTAATGTTCTGTTGACAAATTGTACATGTTTTACTCCAACTGCCTCCTGAGACAAACTTTCCCAGCCCTCTATTCCAACTTTTTCCTCCGTCCTTTCAAAAATCTTTGAAACAAGTTGTTAAAACTAGCAGCAGATTATAAACAAGTTGAAGCCAATTCCATCTGTAGCACGTCTAGAAAATGCGGCCCTCATTCCCCTATTCTTCATTTACCGACGGTTGCTATACAGCTTCCACTCCCCCTACATCCTCCCCCAACCTCCAGATAAAAATTAGAAACCTCAGTGGAGTCGGCTACATGACCCCTCGGCAGAACACAGCAGAAACTACTCATGACTAAGAACTCATTGACTTGAAATGTAATTACAAATATTTTATCATCTTCAAACGCAAAGTAAGTTTGAGCACAATAAATCCCAGTTGGGCTTGGGCGATGGTTTAATAATGATGACACATGGTTTTGGTGAGACTAGCTGGAGATCTATATTTGCACATCTATATTTTTCTGTGTGTACCAATTCTCACAGCTCTATAATTCTAGGACCATATTTCAAAATTTGTAGCTTTTAGTTTCTTTGTAGCCAGAATCTGTTAACCTCAGTGACCACAATTTACCTTATTAGCTACTTCCAGCCAAATAATAAAACTCTCTATGAAGACCCCCTGCTAACAAGAATTGTTTGATGCTTAGAGCCCTGATTCTTGCCCAATTATTCACTTCATTGACACTTCAAGTATAACTTCTATTTCATTTTAAAAAGGATGATTCTCTATTCCCCCTCAAAGACCCAAAAGTTTAAGTAGTAATCAGCCAAACATATACATGTGTAGAAAATCAAATTGTGCAAGATGACTCATAGTGAAATATTCCCTTTCAATTCTCCCCACCACTGCAGACAACCACGTTTAACAAGTTTTTGGTTTAACTCTAAAACATACACTTACGCTGATATTTCTTGATTCCTTCATTTTAAATTTGTGCTGTCCAATACAGTAGCTACCAGACATGTATCATAATTTAAATTTAAATTAATTAAAATTAAGTAAAATGAAAATTTCAGTTCCTCAGTCACACTAGTCACATTTCAAGTTCTCAAGTCACACATAGTTAATGGTTACTACGTTGGACAACACAGTCCAACACAGGTATAGATATAGAACATTTCCACCATCATTTCCACACATATAGAACATTTGCGCCATTGGACAGTGCTGTTTTAGATGTGAAAAGCTGATTCCCTCTTGTGAAAAGATGAAGATTTAGCACTCATACTTATACTAATCTTCCCTCTCTTGCCCCTTACAATTTTCGATAGCTATATTTTTAATTCTTTTAAAACCTTGTCTGGTAATGCCTGCCTCTTCAACTAGAATGTAAGTTACATAAGAGCAGCAAGTTTGTCTGTGTTGTTCACCACCGTACTGCCAACCACAACAAAGAGTGACATCAGAGATGTTGCAAAAAACTGAGGAACAAATAACGAATGCACGACAATCCTATAGCTTGCTATGGTTTGACTCTCCACTCTGTAGGACAGCCTCAGCATCCTGATGCTCCCTCCACCTACTCCTCCGCTCCGTTCCAATGCCCAGACACAATGAGGTCTGCTGGGTTTTTCTACATATTGAGTCTCAGAGTTGAAAACTAATAAACAGCACTTGTATTATTATGGCTATATACATGTTGCTTACCACAGAGCTACAGAGTACTGGGGTTGTATTTCCTTCTCTAAGGGTCCAATTATCATAATCCCAGGCTGCCCAAAGTCAAACAGATTTTCCTTTTTTGACACTGCATCACGTGTTAAAAGTCATGTCACATTTTGTTTTATTTTTTTGTTTGGACCATGACTCTATTATACAATTGTACAAAGTTTTTCTGCAATTCAACATTTTAATTTTTGAATTTTTAATTATAAATATTTCAAACATAGGTAAAAGTATACATAATAATATAATAGGCATCCATGATTTAACAGATATTAACTAACCAGATTTAACAGAAAATAACTTTTTTTCTATATTTGTTTCAGATTTTTCTCTTTTTCACTTTTTGTTGTTGTTGTTGTTTGGGTGAGGAAGACTGGCCCTGAGCTAACATCTGTTGCCAACCTTCCTCTTTTTGAGGAAGATTGTCACTGAGTTACCATCTGTGTCAACCCTGCTCTATTTTGTATGTGGGACAGTGCCTCAGTACGGCCTGACAAGCGGTGCACAGGTCCCCACCTGGGATCCAGGTCCCCAAATCCTGGGCCTCCGAAGTCAAGCACGTGAACTTAACCACTGCACCACCGGGTTGGCCCTGTTCTCTTTTTCTAACAAAATAAAATGATGCAAATCCAACCTTCTCCCCTACTCCTACACTTCCTGGCCCCAAAGATAACTGTTTAGGTGCCATCCCCACACTTGTTTTGATTTGTTTTCTATATGTCTATAGCCATAAATGATAAATAATGTTTCAAATGCTTAAAAATGTATATAAATGGCCTTGCATCATGGGTCTCTTTTGGCAACTTATTTTTTCACATTATTCCTGGTCTCCAGTTGTTCTTTATATATATATATATATATATATATATATATATATATATGTATATGTATATATATATATATCTCATCATCATCCTCTTATTTTGTAAATGAAATAACATTTCAGACATCTGTGAGAAGATCTTACATTAGTTTTTCTCTAAACTATCCCTGCTTCTTCTGGTGCAGTTGTTCTCTTTATCTCGGTTTTCGCCCTTCACGCTCCTGGATTTCCTCACACATCCCTGGTGATCCTTGGTCAACCATTTCTATTTCAGAACGCACGTCTGGGTCAGTTATCCTGTGCAGCTGGTACAGGCTTCCTCTGCTCTTAGGTAGAGAATGGGTCTGTTTCTCTATGAGTAGGTCTTAACTCTGAACAGAGAGCTGACCGGGAGCTCTGTGAACACGTCACCATTTGCTGACAGTCGGGGTTTGTCCTGGGACCCCCGGAACACCTGAGAGGACAGCGCTCACTCTGGAGCGTCCACACCCTGGTGGCAGGCCCCGTGCTCCCAGACAGGCCGTGTAATATCTCAAGAGAGCACCCTTCCTGTTTCTTTCCTTTTCCTGTGAGTAACTGACGCTCTGTCATCCCAAACAGGAAAGTGAGGAGGATGCGAGACTGGTCTAGCTGTTCTTCAGACTTTCCATTAAACACCTTGTGGTCAGGCCCCTGTGTTGTTCCCGACAATTTTTTTGGAAAAATTGGTTAAAATTTCTTGTCTGCTCGGGTGTCCTCCCCACTCCAATTCTCTTTACAATGGGTTTCTTCTTCTTTTACTCCTTCTTCCTCCTCCTCCTCCTTCTCTTTCTTCCTCTTTTCTACTCTCACTTTAAAGAGGGGTCTTGGGAGAGAGAGGAAACAAACACGTACGTTCAGTCTATCATCTTGAACAAGAAGCCGACATTTCTTTTCAATAAGCTGAAGATTTCAGTCTCTTGATGTAATATTTTATGGGAAGAAGCAACAGATTTTAGGCATCATAATTCTTCCACTAACCACAATTACATTATGTTTTATCTTACTGATAAAAATTTCAAAATCATTTAGCAGCTTTAACTGGCTCAGATTTGACTCCAGCTCAAAAGTGATCCTAAGTCACTGTGTGTGATGCACACTTACTTTCTGACACCTGCGTGCCCTCTGAGTCAGAATCGAGGCGGGGCAGGACGGTCTCCTCCTGGGCTGGTTCAGCGGAAAGAAGTTTCTTAGACCGCTTTTCAATGTTATGTTTGATTGTTTGATATGGTCTAAGAATTTATTATATTTCTGCCCTCCTGCCATTGCAAATATGAGGACAAGTCCCGCCCTTTACGCTGAAGACATGATTTCATTACTTCAAACAAGCAACAGTCTCAAGAGGCAAACTGCCCCAGTCAAGAAAATGGGTTAACGGTAATTATGACGAAAGAGAAAATCACTGCTTTTGGCAAATAGTCTCCCATGCCCCATTCAGCTTCATTAGGCATAACCTCAAAAAAAAATGATCCTAAAAATACTCATCTTAAAAAGTAGGGAGTTTAGAATATATATATCTATAGATATAGATATATTATATATATACTTTATATACATGAATATTTATCAATTTATATATATGAATTTTTAGTCATATTTATATATATTATATATTATATTATTAGCATAGATCTATAGACTCTAAAAATTCATAAAGATAAGAAATGCTAATACAATTTAAATGCAATGTACTATTTGAGCATTAACTTTATTTTGGTTACCAATTACCTTGCTTTTTCATCTTGTTGTCAAGTCACCCGGTAGTTCTAAATAGAGATGGCACTGCTGCCAGGGACATTTTGGATGGCATGATGATTGGGGGCTTTTAAGCGTAGTAGTATCATGAGCAGATTTGTGTTTTTGGAAGATGGCTCTGGAAGCGGGCTGGAGGGTGAGGATTAAGAGCGAGGATGAAAACAGGTATATCAGATGGAAGCCTGTACACAGGAACAGAACTGACGGAGCTCTAAATGAAGACATTTGCAGTGGGACTGGAGGGCAGGGGAGAGATTACAGAGAGACGAAGACAGCAGAATCCACGGATTTTGGAGACGGTGGTGCCTATGGAGTACTGAAGGAAAAGGGCAAGGTCAAATTATCACGGGGTCTCCAGCTTGTATGACTTGCTGGATCATGCTGGTCATACATTTTTTTCAGAGAAAATAACAAAATCAGTTTAGTGTGGAACCTTCTAGGCGACAGAGAGCTATGTGGGCTCAGAAGTAAGACCCAGGCTAAAGACACAGATATGAAAGTCATCAGAGCATAGAAGACAGTGAGGTCACGGATGAGGATACGTAGGAGGTGAATATAATGCGAGTGGAGAACCAGACAGGGATTTAAAAGGTGAGCAGAGGAATAAGACTCTGTAAGGAAAATAAAAGAGCATTTCAAGAAATAGGAGGAGGATAAGGGAATGAGGACAGAGTAGGATAATAAGGAAAACTGTTTAAGGCTGGAAGGCAGACAGCAGTGACATAATCTACAGAAAGGGTAGTCAGATAAGATCTGAGAGGAGACTGCTAAATTCAACAGGTGGGAGGTTTGGGGAACTTTGGGAAGCCACCTCATTGCAATGACAACAGAAGCTGGATTCTGTTGGGTTGAAAAGTATACGTGAAGTGGAGACAGAGAGCCAAGACCGTTCACTGGAGAGCCGGGCAGGGAAGGCAGGTAAACTAGGGGTGGGCTAGAGAGAGAGCAGAAAGATATTTGTGCTAAAATAGGGGGATTCTGGGTGTCCCTCCCTCTTATCCCACCTTTCTCTGTTTTCGAAAGTGTTTAAAATGTTATAATATTATTTTTCTGATGGAATTTTTGTAATAAAATGAGCGACATGAAAATATTTCCACATGCTAAAACATCTTAAGCCTTATTCGAATGCGCCTTAGAATACTGAACAGAAGCTGTATTTGAAGAAAGACTAAATAAAATTCCATCGCTAGAATCTGTATTATCTTTGGTTTATTTTTAAGTTGTTTGTGGTTGTTCCTAATATCTTTGGTCTCCCACACAGAGCTATGAGTGTCATGTTTGAAATGATCACGGGCATCTGTTTTGCTTTTCGACACAAAGTTGGTGCTCAATAAATTAGGCTGAGTCAATGAACCCAGGGCTTTAACTCGAGGTCAGGTTCCCCTGTCAAACACGCTCACGGCACCAGGGCCTTCTCTTCACAGCAGAGGCACCACGGAGCAGCTACTTACTTCCACGGGAATTTCTGATTAACGTCTTCAGCTCCATCGCAAGCTCCAGGAGACCAGGACTGCTTTGTTTATGCCCAGATCCTCAACACCTAGCTCATGGAAGGATTTGCTGAATGAATTCATTAATAAAGAAAATATTGTAACATATTTCATTATTTAACAACCAAATTGGGCTTAATCAAAAGATAATCACTTACTTTGGATATGCCTATCCCTAGGCCAATCAAAGAAATGAAAAAAAAAAAAATAGGCAAAGAATTTCTACTATTTTGCTTTAGGCAATTTTTTACAAATATCAAATTTAATATAATATGTTTATTTTTCCTGCCTATCAAAAATAGTGCATTTCTTCAAGCTGATTATTAATAATTCATATGTAGAAACCACAAAGTCTTATCACCCGTAATCATTTCAGGCATCTGAATCTATTAAAGGACAATGTGACTGAAGACTGTCGAGAACACCAAGGTGTCCTTTGGGCGGTGCGAACATCTGGCATCTATTCTCTTTGGAGATTAAGACCGTGGCCGTGCTGCAGCAGGCTTTACTAATTCCTTTGAGCCCTGCGCAGCATTTTTAAATGGTTCCAAACACACAAGATCTTTAATTGGTATGGATTTCACCCACAGTTTTCTTGCAATCTCAAAATATCTCCAAAACTCCTACGCAGGAATCGACAGGGGCAAGCTTCCCTACTTCCCTTTGTGCAGGCAGCTATTAAGAATTTTTTTTCAGGTTCAATAAAATTACTGAACTCAAACCATTTCAACCAAAAAACTGGGGTTGGGGACTTTATTTTCCCTGGCCTGAACACTGTTTCTTGCTACTTTAAATCACAGTTAATGTTTTAAAAAATATATCTTACACACAAGTCAGTTGTAGATCTTTAGCATCAAAGGATCTGAGCCACATCGCATGTAACGGCCTGACCTTTCGCCATAATTTCTAAGTGCCATTAAAAAATGTCTCTCAAACTGGTTTTAAATTTAGTGTTGACCTAGTAACCTTGATCCAAAAACATTCAACTTTAGATGATTATTTTATTTTGCTTCCAAAAGCTCTTCAGTCCAGTGAGGCATCCATTAGGAAGCTTCACAAGGAGTTTAGAGTTTGCTTAGAATTTATTGGCTACGTCGGACAGGAAGATGGTGATTTGGGTTGCTTGCTGAGTGAAGATTATTTACTGTGCTTAACTGACCTTAAGAGTACCAGGAGGGATATAGGATGGGGAAATTCAGAGAAACACAGATTCTATTCTCAGCAACATGCAATCCAGACTAAAAGGGAAATAACGTTCCATTCGACTGCAGCCCTGAATTAGGTCTATTCACTACATAGCATCATTTGAGACTGTCAGACAAACTGTTAACTTATACTCTTTAGTTGGGTACCTGTCAAAAACTTCAGGATTATTCCTCTCCTAAATATATGTGCCGGATAAAAATGTAAGATTACTTCTTCTAAGAGAGAGTTAAGTCTCAAAATTCTTTCATTCATCTAAATGTTCTCCTGATATTTTTCTCTGACTGAATCTCTCTCACCTTCTGAATAGGCTTTAGATCTTTATTCTATTATACACTTCTAAGCACTACAATCTGAAATAAAATCTTTCCCTGTTTCCACAAATCTTCTGTGATCCTTCACTGGTCTGCATCACCCTTTATGATGCGTCAAAACTCAGCTCACCTACTACGATTTAAATTTCCGACAAACCAGCTTGAAAAAATATTTTGAAACAGAACAGACTGCTCTGAAAAGCTATTAAATACAAATATTTTAGAACAAAATAATTGCTTAAAGTTGTTCACATGACAAAAGATGTTTGGCTTTGTAGCAGACACATGGCAAAGTTGAAGCAATTTATCAAACGCTGTACATTCCCTAACATATTAAAAAATTTAACAAATTACATCAAAAAGGCATGAAGCAAACTACATCCAACTAAGGCATACTCTGATAGCTATCCCTTCTTTTTCAAATCCTTTAGAAAAATCTTTTGCCAAATCCAATCCCCATCACTCTGCTCGTCTTCTCCATGTATTCAATCACTTTCTAATACACTATAACTTACTGTTTCCTATGTTTTTTGTTTCTTGTCTTTATTCTCCCAGCTGGAATGTAAACCCCATGAGGGCAGAGATGACTGTTTTGTTCCTGATGCTTTCCAAGCCCCTGGAAGGGTGCCTAGTACTTAAGAAATTTTGGTTGAATGGATTTTCTATATATATTCTTGTTACTCTGGAAATCTGGGATTAAAAAGTAATGCTTGCTTCGGTTTTAAAATTCACAGACACAAAAGTCTTTGTTATCGAGTTACTTACACAATCTCCAGGTCACTTACTAACATTTATTGAAGATTCTGGCACCTGGCTGACCGTCTTCTCTCCACCCCAAACTCCTAGCTACATTCCAAAGACCTCTATGAAGGTCCCTAACATCCTGCATATCAACAGCACTTTGAGTCCCTCGGAGAGCTGAAAGTGAACTAGTCCATGGAGCCAAAGTCCCGTATTAAGCAAGACCCATGGGGACAAGTGGCCTTTGCAATTTGAAAGTTTCAATGGCTTTGATTCTAACTACTGACAAGCTTAACACATGAAATATTAGACGTCATCACATGAAGAAAGTTGAACTTCAGACGGGTAAATTTGGCTAAAGTGGTACGGTACTGCAGACATGTTTTAATTTGGCACTAGACCACTCTGACAAAAAAACAAATGAGCATAATTCCATAAAAGTCCAAGCACATCCATGGCATATTGCGTGGCCTATAGGTTGACATATCATTCTGTTGGTTGTGGAGTAATATTTACCTACTACCCCACTAAACGGTAAATGATTTAACAGGTATAAGACTTGGCTACTTAGAACCGAGTAGGCACTAAAATATTTGTTGAATAAGTAAAGTAAATTGTGGCTGAAGAAGGTATTAACAAAAATTGTGAAAATGAGGGCCCACCTGGTGGCAGAGTGGTTGGGTTTATGTGCTCCACTTTGCAGGTTCGGATCCCAGGCACAGACCTAGTACCGCTCGTCAAGCCACACTTTGGTGGCATCCCACATAAAATAGAGGAAGATGGGCACAGATGTTGGCTCAGGGACAATTTTCCTCAAGCAAAGAAGAGGAAGATTGGCAACAGATGTTAGCTCAGAGCTAATCTTCCTCACACACACACACACAAAAATTGTGAAAATGATATCACAATAAATCAATGTATATATTTCAGACATTTTGACATTTGAGGTCACCTCTCAAATTCTCATTGTTCCTTATGTCACTAGACCAGAGTATAGCATTCCATGGATTACTATTTCTTGGTAGTTTATCATGGGCACCTATGCAATTTCTCTGATTTTTTCTAGTTGGGTAGCACAAAATTGTGGACAGCGTGCTCAGCATCCATAAACATAAAGCACTCTAGCACTATTGCAGCAGTGGATAGTCGTTTGATGCTTGGCCTCTTTATAGTGTAAAAAAAAAATTACAAAAGTCTCAACCATGGATTATTAAATAACGGCCCAAATCATGGTCTGAAAGCCTAGGTAAAAATTAGCTTAATTACATTTCCCATTTTAGAAAACTCCTTTAGGGGAAATTTCACCAAGGTCTGATGCCATATAAAAGATTTTTAAAAATCATCCACTTTGACTTAAGGCATAATTCAAAAGCCAGTATAATAGCTTTTTGATCTTTAACAGTTTTTATTTTTATGCATTTTTATTTGTAATATCTCTCCCACACAAATAATTTTTACTTCTCAATTGATCTCAATTTTTTGCTCAGTTTCAGGCATTGCCCTGGGTTTAGGGCCTCCAAAATATCTTAATGTTATTACTTTTTTAATGCCTTGTTGCTTAGTTCCTGTTGCTTTTTAAAAATGTCCCACACGCATTTATTAAGCATATATAGAGCATAAATATGAATATATTATACATACATTACGTCCAACATTTTTTCCCTTATTTTCTTGGTCCCTTTCCTCATCCCACCGGAGACCTCTGTTAACAACCTAGGGGTTCTCCCACGTTAGTGTCCATGTTCTGATGGCCGTCAAAATCATAAGTATCTATAGACTCATAATCGTAAATGTTCTAGTAGGATAAGGCTCCACTGTGCAGCCATCCCCCAAATGACAGGAATGACTTTGTGTCTAATCGTTCTTCCTCTATGAAACATACTGCAATAACATCCTCAGGCATATGCTCCTACAGCTGGCGGAATTGTTCTTCCTGTTGGACGGATTATTAGGAATAGGATTGCTAGGTCAAAGGGTAAATGTATTTTTGCATTTAGTAGATATTTCTAGATGGCTTTCCAAAACAAATACAGGTAAATACCCTCTTCTCCATACCACCATCAAAAATAAGTGTTGCAACTTTTAAAAATTTCCAGTAAATTATTGCCAGTAGCTCAGTTAAGAAAAATTGATATTTCTTTAACTATCTGTAAGATACACAGCTCTTGATGTTTGTTGACTACTTGCTTTTCTGGGACTTGTGTCTTCATATTCTTTGCCCTTTTTTCTATTGGGTGATTTGTTTTTGTTTTTCTTCATGATTGGTAACAGGTCTGTATGTTGCAGATATTAATTACTGGCCTTTGCATTATAATTATTCTTCTCTCTCCGTTGTTTCTGTATTGACTTTGTTTATGATTTTTTTTTTGGTCAAATGTGTCTATTTCTTTCTTTTACACTTTCTGTGTTCCTGGCCTTGGTTAAGAAGAGCTCCTTGTCTCTGGACTATACCCATGGTGTCCTATATTTTGGGCAGGACTTTTGTTTCGTTTTGCATTTAGATCTTAATTCATCTGGAATTTCTTTCAGTACATGGGATAACATTTCAAGTTATTTTCTTCCAAATGGAGGAGCAATTTGGCCATCAATAATTTTAAGTTGTCCATTCTTGACTGAGTTGAAATACCATGTTTAATTAATATCTATTTATAGATTTTCTAGTCTCCTCCATTGATTTATTTGTCCATTTCTATGCCAATGTAATCTTATTATGGTGGCTTCATAGTACATTCTTTTTTTTTTAAGATTTTATTTTTTCCTTTTTCTCCCCAAAGCCCCCGGTACATAGTTGTATATTCTTCATTGTGGGTTCTTCTAGTTGTGGTATGTGGGACGCTGCCTCAGCGTGCTTTGATGAGCAGTGCCATGTCCGTGCCCAGGATTCGAACCAACGAAACACTGGGCCGCCTGCAGTGGAGCGCGCGAACTTAACCACTCGGCCACAGGGCCAGCCCCCATAGTACATTCTTATATCAGGAAAGGCAAGTACCTACTTACTGATTTTCTTTCTGCTTGGGTTTTTATTTCCTTAAACATTCATTATAAGTTAATCTTTTCTTTTTAATCATTCAAAGAAACAAATTTATTTATTCTTTCTATAGTTGTTTAATGCTATTTCATTAATTTCAACTTTTATCTTTATTCCATCTTCCTAGAATTTTTATTGTTCTTTTTATAAGGTTCCTTTATTTTTCACCTTTTTTTTCCTTTAATAATGAAGGTATTCAAGGTTACAAATTTTCCTCTAAGTATAATGTTCACTGTATCCCATAGAGTTATTTATTTCTAATTTTATTGAGTTATTACAAAAATATGGCCTGTAAAAATCTCTGCCATCTAAAATTTATTACTATTTTCTTTGAGGCCAAGTAAATGATCTATTTTTTAATATTCCATGAAAATACAAAATTATATTTTTTATTTGAGGGATATTTTTATTTGAAAGCTACGTTGTATATTTACTAAATCAAGCTTATTAATTGTATTATTTGGTTATTCTATTTCCTTACTTAGTTTTGACTATTCATATGTCTCAATTGGAAAGAGACATATGAAGGTATCCACTATAACTCTGTTTTTAAACTAAGTTTCCTTTCATTTCTAAGATTCTGATTCATATATTTAGTGATTATGTTGTTTAAATGTTTACGACTGCTCTATACTCTTCATGAATAATGACATTTTATTATCACATAATTCACCTCTTTATTCTTTTGTGCTGTTTAGCTTAAATTCTAATTTATCTGATAGTAATATGGCCATTTCTATTTCCCTTTTCGTTTGCTTTGGCCTAGAATCTTTTTGACCGTAACTTTATTTTCAAGCCTTCTTTATACGCTGTTTATTGTAAGTAGCAAATAGCTAGATTTTAATTCAATCTCTGACAGTCTCTTTTAATGGGAGAATTCAGTCCATTCATGTTTGATTTAACAACTGACATACGCATCTTCTTTCCATCTTACTTTGCATTTAATATTCATTTCCTGTGCTGTTTTTCCCCTTGTTTCCACTGTTTGGATCAAATTCTCATTCATTCTATTTCTCCCCTTATTAAACCACTTTCCCTTTCTCTGTGCTCACAAACACAGGATTAGCTACCACATACAATATACTAATGTATAATATATACAAGATATGATTTCCTCCACAAAGGCACATTCTTTTCCATATCAAGATGCTATATCTTCCCTTTCCTGCTTCCCCTTCCTCCCACCCACATGAGATAAGGCCTTTGGAAATTTTCATTTTCCTCCTCTCTGCCTTGCTCTCCATTTCTAGATGTATCCTGGCATCTTCCAGCTTCCAGGGTCACAAATGAGAAACCTAAAGCTAATCCGAGACTGCTTTATCCTTGAAGTGCAGGAGTGTCATCAAGCTAGGCTTTAGGTGCCTACACTTTCTCATTGAGCCTACCTGGAATTTGGTGAGCCTGTTCAATCTACAGGTGATGGCGTTCAGGATACCCCACCCCAAAATACAGCACCTTGACATACTGAACGTTTTAAGCTGAAGGAATCTGAAAAATAGCAGGGGCAGGAAGGACTCTCTGACCTGCCCCTGAAGCAGGTCACAAACCCTCACATGAGAGGTGCCCTCCCCATACATGGAAGAAAAGAGCATCCTTATCTCCAAGACCCTGGAAAGAATGAAAGGAGTTGGAATGAATAAGCCTTGCTGTTTCCCCCAGTTTATTACACTTAGCTCATATCCTTTTTAGTCCTATCACATCTTTCCATGACTCTCCACTCTTCACCAAACTGAGCATGAAAACACTAAGATTAAACTGCTTCTGCGGGTCTTATGAAGGCTCCCATGTCACCTAAAACATATTCAATAAATTTGTTTGCTTTTCTATTGTTAATCTGTCATTTGTTATAGGAGCCCCAGCCGAGAACTTAGAAGGACAGTGGAAAAAGATATTTTTCTTCTCCTCACAGACTTGAGTCTTTCTTTAGATTAGGAAGAATTTTTTTTCTAAACCATGTATTATTTACATGTTAAGTCTCCTGGAGCCATCTTCCAAGTCTCTTAATTTTTCCTTCATGATACAGACCTCTTTGCATTTTCACTTTGTGACTTCCAATCTGGATCTCAGCAGTGACCTCCCTCAAATCATTTACTGAATTCTCTAGTTGGAAAATTATGATATTTTCAAATCTCCAAAACACTTTCTGGGGGGGCTAGACCTGAATTCCTTCAGTTGTATCAGATAGGATATTTCAACTGCAAGGAAGAGATGACATAAAAATGGTTTAAAAAAGAAGGGAATTACTAACTCACATAACAAGGAGTCTGTACTTAGGTAGTTCCATGTTGGTCACGAAAGTAGTAGAACCTCATAAGGGCCAACATGTCTGCCTTTCTGCCCTCCTCACAATGTCAGTCATGTCTCCCCTCACGATCACACAATGGCTGCAACAATTCCAGACACCACAGCAGATATAATAACATCTAGCAAAAACAGGAGCATTTCAACTAGAGCATCTCTTTTTATGAGTGAGGAAACCTTTCACTAGAAACTCCCAGCAGATTCCCCCTGAGATGTAACTGACCAGGAACGGAGCATCATCAGTCTAAGCTAAAATCAATCACTGACAACGGGATGGAATTTTATGATCAGCTTAGATCAATCATTATTCACCTAAGGAGGGAGTCACTCTGCCCTGAACAAAAAAAAGGATGAATATAACTATATAACTAGATTAGGCAACCAATGTCATCACAGTTCTTTTTTTTTTTTAATGTAAGTGTCTATTTGTTCTGATTGATCCTCTGTCTGGGTAGTGGACTCCCTTAGATGTGCTATTAGTTTTCTTTGTTGGCTCAGGGCTCAGGACTTGTTACTAAAGTAATCCAAAAGCTGGTGGTCCTGCCGATGGTGGAAGTACAGAGACAGATGAGCTGCCAGATCTTGCTGGGGAAATAAGAGGATAAAAATAAGAAAGGCTCCCTGTAAACAAAGATTCCTCTGAGGGACGGAGAATCGGCTCAGATGTTGAGCTTCTTCTTAGCCTCCCGGGAGCAAGAAGGTCAGGTACAATTATGAGGGGCTATGTTAATCTTACTCCTGGAGTCCATGAATCTCTTTAAGTCAAACCCCTGCAATGATCTGCCATGTTCTAATCTCACCATCGTGCTCTATGACACTGCTTTCTGGGCTCTCAGTCTGCAAGGGCAAAAGCTTTACCCAAGTTGTCCTTGCCAAGATTCCCATGACTATTTAGTGCAAGAGATTCAGAGAAACTGGAATGGAGAATATAAGGGTAGCAAGCCATACTCAGGACCATCTTCAATGAATGTTATTGTTGTCATTTGTCCGATGCCGTGCTAAGTGATTTACATTTCTTGTCTTATATATACTTCACAGCAACCCTCTTTATTCCCATTTTACAGGTGGAGAGACTGAGGTTTAGAGATTAGTGTGTATCTTTCACAAGGTCACTTTACTGTGCACTATCAGGTGGTGAAGTTGGCATGTGAAGATTGTCTCCAAAGTCCTTGCTCTTCACCAAACCATCTCTGTGGAAGCCCAGAGAGCTGTCCAGTTGAGACAGTCTATGACAGAATATAACTAGTGATGAAAAAAATAGTAAGAAACTACAAACATTTCCTGAAAGCCAAAAAGTTTACTTTCCACCAGATGATTAATGACTTTTGTAGATTTTCTTTTCAATAAATAATATTACATGTACAAAATCCTGAGCTGCATTTCCCTGGCTCAATGCACTAAAAAAGAACCTTTGGAAATGATGAAATGATGATGTAACACCCAAACCGGGAGTTCTTAAACTATTTTTATTCCATAGGCTTTTTGAAAGTCTGGTGAAGCCTGTGAATTGCTCAGGGTAATGCATTTAAACTCATGAGAGGAAATACATAGGATAATAAGGAAGAAACCATCTATAAATAGTGTTATCAAAATACTGAAAAAAGCCAAATTTGTGATATAGTAATAAATGTGCTTCTTTATTAACACATTAAGTAACAAGCTCCAATGATGGCTATAATAATTGCCATAATTTTGAAGAAGTTATGAATATGTGTTATTTTGATATATCTGTGACAACTGTAATATGATATGAAAATATCTATGACTTCTACTGGTGATAAAGTCAAAAATACTCCTGTGGCTTATTGATACTCATAACAGGAAGAAATTGTGGTTAGTGAAATAAATATAATATTTTTTTCAATCCAAACTCATGGGCCCCGTTAAGAACCCCTGATCCCGAGCGTGTGCCCAAGGACACATTGCATGGACATTGTCTTCGAACCTCTCAATCTTCCCTGGCTTTACTATAATGAATTTTCCTAGAATAGAATCATTTTTGACTATTCAACTTTTCTAAGTAGGATGTAACAAGTGGAAAAAGCATGGAATTTGGAGTTTAATTTACACACACACAGAGCTAGGTTCAAATTCCCACTCTGCAATCTGCTGTGTGTGAAATCTCTGACAAGTAACATAATCTCACTGAGCCTTAGTTCCTTCTTTTGTAATTTGAAATAAAAAATCTACTTCCTGTAATTATTGGAGGTTATTTAAAAATGGATGAAATATTTGGACCCTCTCCATAAAAGTATTAATCCAAATACATATACCAAAACCTCAGGGGTTCGCAGACTTGGGTTACTAACCCCGTCCTATCTTTTACTGCCATCCTGATAAATTCCTTTCTCACCAGAAATGAATGTCAAGACCTTGACCTTACAGGGGAGGAGGAATGTTGCCTGAAAGTTCATCAACATTTTGCAAGAAAATTTCACAAAATATTATCAAAGTCTTTTAAAGTGGTCTGTAGGAAATGTGACAACCTGAAACTGGGTCATCAGAACAGTGTAACACTATACTGGTGTGAGTAAACAGGTGTACAGATTTTAAGAAACTTGATATACCACTGTTTATTCAAAATCAATCCTGCTCAGGCTGTAACTATGATGAACTATTATGACCATATCTGAATTTAACATCCAGAGAGATAGGTGGAAAAAATGGAAAAGATTCAGAAGAAAATCACAAATACAATGAAAAAGTTTCAAAAATGGCCTATACAAATGGTTAAACAAACTAGTAACTAAGATTATGCAGACTGGCAAAGAGCAAGCCAAAAAGTAAACTCAAAAGAGTCGTGAAATATATTTTAAAAGTAGATTTAGTCATGGCTAAAAGATGGAGAAGCAACAACAACAAAACATTTTAAACATCTTATAAACAAAAGCAAGTGGATTCAAATTACAAATCAGACACTTGACTTACATTTATTTTCCCGTCTCTGATGATGACATCGTCATTGTTTTAGTTACTAATATTCAAAACTCATCTGTCATGACGTCATATCCACTCAGTCATTAACTACTATGGAGCACAGCTCTAATTTCCATCCCTTCTTCTCCATTCCTCAGCCACCATCAAAATCTGGAGCCTCAGTGTTTTCTATCTAGATAATGTCTAACCCGTCTCCCAGACACAAGGCTCTCCCTGCCCAAGTCGTCTCGAGCTCCATCACCTATTAGCTATGAAACTTCCAGCAAGACACTTGGGATTTGATTTCCTCATCTGTTATCTCACAAGGTTGTTATTAGGATCAAATGATATATGAGTGCTTCTAAAATAGCTAATCACCACACAAATGTAAGGGATTTATATCATAGTAGCCTCCAGAAAGAAAAAAAAAACCTTCAATAGTCCCCTATTTGCTCTCTCATTTATGGAAGAAAGATGGAGTGTGCTGTGGAGTATCTTCCCGGTTGCCTCAATATGCCCAAGCTCACTCCTACGTTCTTCCTTCATTCATGCTCCTTCACTTGACTGGAATTTGGCCATCTCCAAATTCAACCACTCACTAATACCTGGTTCAAGTCCCACAGGGTCCCTGAAGCTTTTTCCACTATTTCTGACTGTCTATGACACATACCAACTCTATTACACAACCTAGGACTTACTCAATGACACTTTAAATTACTGTCTGCTGTTTGATTATCTTCCCAACTAGATATTAAGCTATCTGCATACTAAGTTAGAGAAAGTGTTCTAAAGGATACACCAGAATAGAGTCAGAAGATCCAAGTCAAATCCCAGAGGAGGTACCAGAGTCAGGATAGAAAGATTACAGTAGGAATGCCAAGTCCAAAGAAGCAGGCCTGAGGGAAGGGACAGAGCCAAGGGCTTGAAGTCAGATGCTGACATGGATGTGTAGGTCCAGCTCACAGGTATAGGTAAAAAGCAGGCAATAAGAATCCATTTGCGCAATTTTCAAAAAAGGAGAAAGAGTGGACCCCACACACTGTAAATAAGTAGCCTTTAAACCAAAGAAGATTCCACGTAAGACGGCTGCTGGGGTACCTGGAACATACTTGGAAAAGGAAGCACCTCAAAGACCAAACACTCTCCACTACTCAAGATTTTCAAAAGAATAGGCCAAAGCCTTTGCAAAGAATCTGGGGAAATGATTGAGTCTCTCCCTGCAGAGAAGGGGCCCAGAAAGCCTGAGAAGTCGCCACCAGCCAGGCACCAGGGCAGCACTAGTGGACTGAGGGTTTGCGGTTGGGCTGCATGCGTGGATCCGAGAGGGAATCTTGGAGAAAAGCAAGAGCAAAAACTAGACTCTGAGAAAGGAAGCAGCATCAATGTAAATTCAAAGACTTCCCTCCACAGAAACCAAATGAAGTACGTTTTTGAAAAAGCAAAGAATGTTTTCAGTCCTGAAAACTAGGAAAACTATCAGCGTCATACAACCACCTTTGAGAAGTGCTGTCGGTGAAGCAGAAGAGGGTGATGAAGTTCAGAAACGCCCAAACACCCCGTGTTGGCGCCCAGGTCTGGGGGCTGGGTGTGAGGGGAGGAGGCGCGCAGCCTGGCTCTGCCGTTGCATGTGCTGGGGAAGGAGGAGACTGACATCCGAAGGACTGCTGAACGCTGACGTTGGAAAATGCCAGGGGCGGGCAAGCGGGACTCGGAGAACAGTTTGGAGGCGTGATTTATTCTCACTGACAAACAAAGACAGGTCTGAATGGAGAGAGTGAATAGACGGACTCGCTCTCCCCAAATGTAAAAAACAACGGGCCACATTAAATTTGTGATCCAGGCCCGAGGGCTCTTTGCATCAAAGCACGCAAAGGGTCCACTGTGAGGCTGGAAAATAGTTTAAAGCTCAAAGGTGCCCCCAGAGTCAGGAAATGCCTAAGGTAGCGGCTCCTCAAATGGATGCAGAAGACCAACCACCAACTTCAACCATACGGTTAGGAACTTTAGAACTGCCTTTCACAAGTGAGTAAGCTTAAAGAACTAAGGGAAAAAGTCTCCAGTGAAAGAAGTCTCAGTTCTCAAAAGACAAATAATGGATTTTTTTTTCCTGGAAGCCTTAGTCCAGAAAACAGAGAAAGAAATTAAACCACAAACAAGTCACAACATTCAAGGAAATTAAAGAGAAAACGAATTCTATCAGAGATTTTAAAAGGCAATAAATGGATGAAAGAATGAAATAAAAAGTAAGCGGCAGAGTCAAGAAAAAAATAAGACAAAATCTCTATTATTTCAGAAATAAGAAACGCATTAGAAATATCAAAGAGCAGAATTAACAAGGCAGAAAATCAAATCTCCCACAAGAAGAAACAGCTCAAGAAAATTGAATATGAAAGAAAACAGACAAATGAAAGCAACCAGATATACACACATATGATACACTGGGAAAGCAGACTACAAAAGATGGAGACCTTTAAACAGAAAGCAAAGTGAATAAAAGACAAAAACCATTTTCCAAGTCAGAACAGAAGGAATATTTCCTGAAATGAAGAACTAAATCTATAGATCACACGGGCGCAAGGGGTTTCAGGAGAAAACTAATACAGACCATCAAAACGGAATTATTATACTGAGGAAATTACTTCACATTCAAGACACACATGCCTACTGGCGTCCAGGCAGAAAAATCAGTTGACCACCAGAAAAAAAATCATTAATTGTAGCTGTTTGCTTATTTCATCCAAGCATCATTCAAGAAGTTCTATTTTTTTAAAAGTTGCTGGGATTTTTACTTCTGCTTCATTATTAATTTCTACTTTCCTATATTTTATTCAAGGATTGTGATGCGTACAGATTTGTTTGGACTAACTTATTCTGGTTTTATCAGTGGTTTATAGTAGGCTTATACTTTCTTAACTCTTCTTTGCATACTCGAAAAGAAGTTGGTTGTATTCTCTGTTGGATGAAAAATTTTAGTACATTCTACTATGTCAACCTTGTGAATTATGTAGAGTAGGCAGACCCCCATGTCTTTATTTTTTGCCAATTGATCTGTCAAACACTGAGAGAGAAATGTTCACGTCTCTCATTACGCTCATGTCTCAAGTTCCGCTATCTCTAGCACTTTGTACATGTCTATTTTGAAGCCACGGTATTTGCATATAGTTTCAAGATCGTTACATCTTCATCGTGGATTGCCACTTTAGCCAATGTTTTTTTAAATCTATTTGAAACGTTTAATGTTTTTTACCTTTAACTTCATTTTGATAGTAAAATGAGACTCCTACTTTCATTTAGTTTGCTCTATCTTTGCCATCCTTCTATTTTTAACTTTCCTGTGTCATTTTGCTTTCAGTATCTCTTTTAGATAGAGTATCCCTTTTAGAAAGCTGGATGCTTTAAACCAAATTCGAGGATAATCAATCTCTTAAAGGGAAAGTTTATCCCATTTAAAGTTATATAAAAAAAAAATGTACTTCATCTCAACTTCTGTCATCTTATTTTCTGATTTTATAGGTTACTGTGATTTCCCTTTTCCCCAAGATAAGTGTTTCTTTTGACTTTTTCTCTAGTGGATTGGTGGACATATGTAGCATTTTTAGTTTTAGAAGGGAGCACCTTCCATTCTTCAAATACATTTTAAATTCACTTGCATTAATGACAAGCAATGAAACAGTGTATACGGAAAACCTTGTGTGTAAGACGAGGAAGTCAGCGCACATTTACTGACTCTCACACCTTTCTTTCCTAATTCTACTTTTTTGGTTGGCATAATCTGGGATTTTTGACCCAAATTATTATTTGTGAAACTATCTATTTTTACTTAATGTATCTGTCCTTTCAAATATCATTTTGACTTTGCATTTTGTGGTGATTCGATATCTGAGACAATGATTTCAATTAGAGTCTATGTTTACATTGCACGCTCACTAATAGTCCTTATATATTATACAAACTATATCTTCCCTCTATATATTGATTCATTTCTCAGCCGCTTGGACTACTTCATGAAGTAATTTTTCAAGAAAAGTATGTGAACAATATGTTTCCTGAATCACTGTACATCTGAGAAGATCTTCCTGTTTCTTTCATAAAGGAATAACAATTGACTGGAGATAGAGTTTAAGAGTCAAAATCTTCTTTTTCTCACAACTCTAAAGCCAAATTATTTCCTTGTCCTCTGGTGGAAACGGCTGAGAGGATGTCTGAGACACGACTGATTTTTGCTCCCTAAGAAATATTTTTCTGTTTAAATACTTAAGACATATCTTTGTGGGTTTTGCCTTTTGAAATTCAAAAATTTCACCAGAAAATGTCTTGATGCTGGTATTTTTTTTTTCACTAATTCTGCCAGGGATGTAGTACACGTGGTCTTAAAAACTTGAAATTCCTATCTTTCTTAGTGTATCTTTTTTTTTTTTTCTGTTTTGTTTTTTCCATTTTCTTCCTGAGGGACACGAATTAGTCACTGAGCTGGATGGTTGTTTTCTATATTCTACATCTAGCATCTTATTGCTGGCAATCTTCCAACCGTCTTCGTTCCTTTTCCTCTGCATTATAGGATAGTTTGTCAAGTGGCTTTCCAGATTACTAATTATCTATTTAGCAGCTTCAGTTGGGTTCTTTATTGTTTCTAATGAAGTTTTTAGTTCAGCTCTAGGATTGTTAGTTTCTTTGCAGGATTTTCTGGATTCTTCCAGCTCTGTTGTATCTTAGTCTGTGATCACATTTCACCTTTCATCTCTTTTATAGAGTTTTTTTATCTTTTATTGAAAGTGCAAATATTTTTTCAATAAAAATATCTTTTTTCACGTGTATGCTTTCCCCCAGAGCTTCACTTTCATTTGCTTACACTGCAGAATATCTTGCAGGTTCCATGCCTTGTTCATTTTCTCCTTCCCACCTCAATGGGAAGAAGTGTACTTGGCCTGATATTGGCCCCAAATTAACATGAGCACATTCCCCTTCAATCCCTTCACGGTCCACCTGTGCACTGTTAGAAGTCTCCTCTCACATGGAGAGCTGGAGATTTGACTAATTTACCTTTATATTACCAGTTCAGTGATCCAGTACATTGAGGGACATAGGAGTGAGCGGCTGTTATGGGTTGTCCTCACTGGGGACATTGTTCTGTATACCTTTCACTATGTTTGGCAAATCTTCTATCCCAAGGACCATTTTCTCCACATGTAATTTACTCTTTGGCCTGGCCTCTTTTTCCAAGCATATGATAGGCATATGTCTGGTGTCTATCTAATTGCTAACTACTGTCTAGCCTAGCAAGGACAGGTCCCAATGCTTACCTTTGCTGTATAATGGTAACTGCCTTTAGACCTCTCCACTGAGCTGCTTCTGAATAGCATCGTTCCACAGTGGGGAAAGGATTTCCAAAATGGAAAGTTCCCCACCCATCCCAAGGACTAACCTGGTCTCTAAGCTCTCAACTCTCCTAGTTCAGAAATGTTGTTTGGGTTCTCACAGGATCCCCCTAACTTACAACTCTGCCACTTACTCCTGAGAGAGAACGACAAATCTTCCCTCAGTATCACTCTTAACCACATCCTAATCTACCTTACCTGGCAGGAACTCCCACAGATTAGCAAATTCTTTTACATCCCCTGAGTGATTTTCATTGGGAGTGGGGGGAGCAGGGGAGGAACAGATGTCTTTTCATTTTGCCATTTGTCCCTCAAAGTCCAACTTCCCCCTCTTCAATCTCAAGTTATGATGGCTTGAAAGAATTCTTATTTAGGACTTTTAAAAAATAACTACTATTAAATAAAAGTGAAGGTGAATAACATTAGATAATATATATTTATATACGGTGATATTGTGATTTACAATAAGAAATACATATTGCATCTTGGTCCTGGTTCCCGACAAGACCTCCAATGAAAGCAAGCAAACCTACCTGGCCTCTCCCTGGGATACGTTACAATGATGAACTAGACAGTTATTAAGGGGCAAAGGGATTCTAGCAATGCGTCAGTGCCTTTCAACTTTTATGAGCATTTTGCTGTAAGGGATCCACGTTCAAAGACCAGGGAGCAGACTGTGATATTATGATTTGCAATAAGAAATATATATTTGCTCTTCGTCCTGTTCCTGGCACAGACTCCTAAAACCCTTGGAATTTCCTAAGTGATCAGAGCAACAAAAGTGTCTTTTGTTATTCACAAGAAGCCGCTTTCAACCACACCTGAGTTTATGTCAGTGAGGTGACTTTTGCAAAGCCCCCAGGTAACCTAAGGATGGGGGCTGGTTGCCAGGGGAACCAAGGATGTGATTAGAGAGTTGGAACTTTCAGCCCCCACCCCACCCCCACCCCGCAACCTCCCTAGGAAGGGAAAGGGGCTGGAGATTGAGTTTAAGCTCCATAGAAACCCAAAACGATGGGTTCGGAGAACTTCCCAGTTGGTGAACATGTGAAGATGCTGGGAGATTGGTGCTCCCAGAGAGGGCACGGCAGCTCCACACCAACGTCCCACGCAACTGCCCTACACATCTCGTCCATCTGACTGTTCCTGAGTTATATTCTTTTATATAACAAACTGGTCATCTAGTAAGTCAAGCGAGGGCATGGGGCAGAGAGTGTTAGAACTGAGTTAAATTGCAAGACACCCAGCTGGTGTGGCAGAAGTGACTGAAGTGTGGAAAACCCACATGTCTGGCATCAGAAGTGAAGCAGGACTGTAATAAAGTATTAAAAGTAGAGGAGACACACACAGGAGTGTGTTTTTCCTTGATATTTACATATATCTACATTTATTATTGTGGTAAAATATCCATGACATAAAATTTACCATTTTAATCATTTTTAGGTGTATAGTTCAGTGGCATTAAGTACATTCACATAGTTATGGAACCATCCTCACCATCTATCTCCAGAACATTTTCATCTTCCCACACTGAAGCTCTGTACCCATTAAACACTAACTCCCCACACAGCCCCTCCTCTGAGTCCCAGGAACCATCATTCTACTTTCTTTCTCTATACTCTAGGTTTTTATGAATTTGACTATGCTGAGTACGTCATATAAGTGGAATAATATAATATTTGTCCTTTTGTGTCTGGCTTATCTCACTTAAGATATTTTCAAGATTCATGCATGTTGTGGCATGTATCAGAATTTCATTCCTTTTTTAAGGCTGAATAATATTCCATTTTGGGTATACACCATATTTTGTTTATCTATTCATCTTTCAATGGACATTTGAGTTGCTTCTACCTTTTGATGCTGTGAATGACGCTGCTATGAACACTGGTGTACAAATATCTGTTCAAGTCCCTGCTCTCAATTCTTTTGAGCATCTATCTGGAAGTGGAATTACTATGTTTCATTTTCTGAGGAACTGCCATACAGTTTTCTGCACTGGCTGCACCATTTTACTTTCTCACTAGTAATGTACAAGGGTTCTAATTTCTCCACATCCTTTCCAACATTTTTTTTTTTAATAATAGCCATCCAAATGGGCTCTGAATATATTTTTAATGAATCATTCTCATATTGCAAATCCCCTTATCTCAAATTTATATAAGAAAGGGTGAAGGGAGCAACATATGTATGTGTGGACAAAAGCCTTTTTCACTGTATGAACACTCACATTGACAAACATCTGGTCCTAGCATCGTTAGCAACATGCTCACAGCAATTAAGCCAACAGGCTCCAACCACTGCAACAGTGATGGACACAGGCCTGCCTCTAACTGTTTGGAAAAACAACTGTGACAGAAGGGCCACGTCAAGGGGTGGGGGAAGAGAGTGGGGAGAGGTTACAATGCCAGGCATCTTTGTTCCTGTCTCACCTGCTAAGGTGAGTCAGTTCATTTACCTGAGTCAGGATCAGAAGCAGTAAAGGAGAACACAGATGAAGAAGGGAATTAAGTGTTTTAAATGTCAGCTTGTGCTAACACAGATATCTTTAAAGCCCCATCTCAGCTCTCTTATTTTATTGTGGAACCGTCAAGCTTTTAAAATTTTTTTTATTTTGGAATCCATTCATCTTTCCTTACCACAAAACTGTCCTGTGCCAGAATCTGGTTCTTTTCTCATGGGTCTAACATTTCAGCTTGTTATAAACAGCATATGGATATAGATTATGCAATGATAATGTGTGCTACATTCCAAGGACTTATACTCTCTGTATATATGTTAGTTGCAAGTGATTATTGCATTGATTTTTCTCTCCTCTAAAAATAAATAATACACTAATCAACCTAGTAAAACACTAACTTAGTAAATACATTCTTTTATGATTTATAAATAGAATCCTTTCTTTTATTGATTAAAAATTTTTAAAAAGTCCTGTGCTGAAAAATGAGAAAGTTGCCATTAAACAAATGTATAAGTAACTAGCTTTTTCGACAAAATTCTAAATTAGTCCTTAAAGACACAAAACACAGCAAAGTCTTGTAACAGATTTCCTAGTAATCAACTCCTGAATAATTTATTAATTCGTTTCAATGTTCTATTAGCCTTACATCTTTCGTTTGTCCCATTGTCCCATGCTGGATGAATCTTGCCAAATAGCATATCCAGACTTAGACTCCAGTCTCCTCTGGGCATGCTCAGCTTCCATCTATTATCAGAACACAGTCAGGCATCATCTTTTAAAACACATAAAGCCATGCACATGCAGATGAAGCTCTTCACATAAGCGACGTGTGTATTAACAATAATCACTAAGAATTTCTGAAACTCACATGTCAGAAAGGATCATCTTCACTTCCCTGGACCTTTCAAACAGGAACACACAAGGGTTCTGGCTTTCCACTATAACCTGACTTTCACCTTCTTCAAAAAGAGCTAAAAAAAAGAGGAGGAAAAAGGATATCCAAAGGCATTTCTCATCAATTGCTAAATGGTCCAATATATTTGTAACTCTATCTCCTTTTCCTTTACGCCAAGTGAGTGATGAAAACCTGATGGGACAGGCGAACATCGCATCACTGGTGTGTATTCACAGAAAGAGACAAAAACAGGCCTAAGTGGGCACAGAAAGATTAATGCTGGGAACCGCACAAGCAGCGAGTCAAAACGCCTCCATCATGAGAGGAAGAGGTTAAAAAGTTTAAGGAAATTTCTCAATAAAATTACCAGGACTAGGCAGTGAAAGGGATTAATTTTTCAATTTTCTTGAAAAACAGGAGTCAATCTGTGAGCCGGCTCCCCAGGTATTCCGTACAGACCGCAAGAACACAGTCATTGAGAAAGTAACTGCTCCAAGGAGTCCAGCTAAAACCACAAAGACGTGAAACTCCAGGCAGACGCAGGAAATGCTTTGGGGAATAAAAGAATTTTATGACTCATAAGTTAAAATCTCCTGAATAGTCACTAAAGTCATCTAATGAAGTATTGTCGCCAGGAAAGGAGTTTGATGAATTTACGTGTGGTGCAGGAAAATTTTAAGCAAAACAGGAAACTGAACAAACTTGAACCTATATTCATTCGTAATTTTTCCTTTCAGGGTAAAACTAACCTCAAGGACACCAGAATTTCTTATACGGTGTGACACTTTATAGAATGCCACATTGTTAACTACTGGGATTTTAAGCCAAATTTTATATCCATATTTAAAAAAAACAGATCAAGTCAGCCAGGAGTAGTCCTAGGATTCCAACGTGGGTCATTTTGAAGGTTCTTAGTCTTCAAATTTAATACAATTTGAAAGAAGTTATAAGAGTTGAAGGTAAAGGCTTGAGCCAGACGCCAATGTAAAGAGAAAGAAGGAGGTCAAGTTTTTCTTGGGGAGATGAACAACAACAAAAATTAGAGTCTGCATTGTTTTCTTGACTTTAGACAATGCTGAAGCACAGAAGAAAATCAACACTGAGGAGGCTCTCCTTTAAAACATTTTCCATATTTTTGAAACTTAATTCTAATTCAAAATTTTGCCTGTTCTGTATGAAATTCCCTTCTGGTAACAGGTTGTAAAAATAAAGCAAGCCACGAAAGCCCTCTGTTTAATCTTTCCCAGGGACAAACACGGTGTAATGTATAGTATATGTGACTCTGAGTTAGATTGCAAATTACTCTTATTTAATTTAGTCTAGCGCTTAGCTTCACCTCTGAAATATCAGTCTGCGTCCTTCTACTTTGGTTTGATTCCATAGTCCACTTAAAACAGTAAATGTTTACATTAAAAGGACAAGAGAATGTGTGATGTATTTTAACTGTCAAAAGTGTTGTGAACAGCAACAGCTGCAAGAAGAATGTGCGGCCCGCTTCCCTGTTATCCTGAAGCCTTTTAGATTCCCCGAATCAGCAGTCGCAGTCTTCAGTGCTCGTATTAAAACAAACCCAAAACAAGTCAGTTGCCGTCTTGGAAAAATGTAGTAAATTTCTAGAGTTCATTTGTGGTCCTTGCACAGGACTCCACACTCTTCAATGGTGTGTCACTAGACAGGGAGCTCTTTTTCACTTTTAGGTTGCTGGTTCAGATGAAGACAAAAGCCAGGAGCACATAAAAGGAGTTCCGGCCCGTGTATTACTCACAAAGAGTGCTCGGTACAGCTCCTCCACGACCATCGTTCACTTCATCCTGAACTCCTTATGATACGGCTCCTGTCAAAGGCCTGCTCAGGAGACCAAACACTGAAAACAAGTCGATTTCCTCAATGTCTCCAGATCTGGTGAAATTCCAGCAATAAAATGGAGGAGAGAAATGTATAACCCTCTTACTCTTAACTCAGTGGTTTCAGGCCCGCTGGGCACGCAGCTTGGGCGAAGAGGAGCCCAAGGCTGTGCTGGAGGATGAAGACAACCAGTACCCGCATAATCAGTCTTCAGGTCCGAGACGTTCAAGTCATGAAACAGCTGAAGGTGGGCAAAAGCCTACGTGACCTGACTCCTGCCTACCTCTCCAGATGCGTCTCCAACCACTCGCCCTCTTGTGCTCCAGCCGCACTGGTCTTCCTTCAGTTCCTCCGACATATCAAGTTCATTGCTCTATCAGGGTCCATTATACTTGCTTTCTCTCCTGCTTAAAACTCTCCCCCAGACATTCTCATGTTTCCTTGGATTCTCATTCCTCAGACCTTAGCTCAACTTTCACTCCTCAGTGAGGCTTCCCCTGAAGTCCCTACCTAAATTAGTGCCTCTGCACACCCACCACGACCCTTCCCGATCCTCTGATCCTTTCTCTTCCCTCTAGAGCTCCGATCAGATGGCATCATGTTTATCTGTTTACTTGTTTAGTGCCAGACATATATACGCACTAGAATGTACACTCCTCAAGAGCAGGAGCCCTGCCTGTCTATTTACCACTGCTTCTACTGTTCCTAAAGCAGAAAATACTTAGTGAATGGATGTGTTTAACATGCTACTAGAGGCTGAGGGTAAAACAACATGAAAAGATACAGTCTCATCGTGAAAAACCTTATCAAGAGAATGGAGCCTGGAGAGTAATCATAATACAGTAAGATGATTTTACAGGGCACATGAGTCTAGTAGAAAAAGCCACCATACGTCTACCTTATTTTTTAAAAAAGGTCTATTCCAAGGGAACAGATTGTGTGTGCAAAGGCACCATAACAACACAATTCTGTTATGGGGGACTTGGTTCAGGTTTTACAAAATATAAACTGTCCAGTTAAACTTGGACAGAGAGGTGGCGGCCAGGAAAGCCCTTCCCTGCCATGCAAAGGGACAGAGATTCATCCTATAGCCCATGGGAAGCCAGTGAAAAACTCTGAGCAGTGGGGTGACATGACCAGGTTCACATTCTAGAAAAACACCTCTGATAACAAGTTGAGATGATTTAGAAAATCCAATTATGGGCAGGTGGCAGAGGGACAGCCAACAGAGGTTCACAATGAACAGGTATCACACAGAGAAGGGACTCAATGGCAGGAAAAGCTCAGACCGATTTTGCTGAATAGCCATCTTGTCTCTGGATGGCCACTCTCATACGGTGTGGCCTTCACCCCTGGACCAGCCCTGACCAGAGGTTCTGGACACTAGCGTCTATTTTGAGGAGTGTTATCTACAGGGACTGAGCTGTCACTGGATAGGGAGCTTTCCTTTCCCCTTTAGGTACTTAACAGGCCCAGACATCCTCTCTCCTGAATCCAGGCAGGATTTAGAGGTAGAATGCTGCCACTGAGCAAGGAATTCTGCTTCATGGGTATATGGACATTTCTCCTCCTTCAGATCCAAGTGCTCCAGCTCCCGTGCTGGCGGGAGTAGTGTGACCTGCACGACGTATTCAAGTAACTGCCAGACATCATGTAGGCATGGTCAAATAGTAGAGGCAAGAGGACCGGAGGTCCTACTAGGCCAAGCACAGGAAACCAGAAAAGCACAGGGGGCGGGAGCAGCATCACACACTTGAGTCTGCAAAAGCATAACGGCTTAAAGCCTCAGGCACCTGTCACTGAATTTCTGGGCTTGCCAAGCAGACTGGAGATGAAATGAGATAATGACATCAGCACCTACTCAGACGAGAGCCCTGAGGATTCACAACCTGTCAGTGGTGGCCTTCTACACTCACAGCCTTCTCAGCCAGAGTTCCCAAAGAGAACTGAGCTTGAAAGCCCTGATGTAACCCAGGGCACCTTTGCATGTAATTGACTTCTCTCCTAAGCATCTAGAGTGGTACTTGTTACGTAACATCTTTGGGAAAACTGAGGAAATAGTAACTCACATCATTTTCTGTGCCTCCAGTTCAGACAAGGAACACAGGGCGTGAAAGGCAACAGGGGGCTGCCATGTCCTCTCCCGCCTCAAGACCTTCTCTTGGTCTCCTCCCATTGCTGGGACTGTTCTCGTCCAGCCCAGGCTACCCTTGCCTACTCTCTCCTACTCGTCCTCCAGGTTTCGCTTTAATGCCAGACCTCTTCTATTGAGTGAGTACACCTTGAACTTGGGCAGAGAGGGGTCAAAGTCACAAAAGCCCTTTCATGCCATGCAAAGGAACAGAGATTTCATCCTGCAGCCAATGAGAAGCCACTGAAAAACTCTGGAGAGAGGGGTGACCTGGTCAGATTTCCTAGTTCCCAAAACCTCATACCTCCTCTTTGTAATCTTATTTTAAAAACTCATTCAATTAGGCTAGAGCCTGAGTCCATGCTGCACCATAGAAGTGCCCAGCCCAGCAGAACCCGTGTGTTGACTTGGTGTTAAAAGGATGAATGAATGAATGAAGCATGATCTGATACTTGAAGAAATGTGCCTTGATTTGAAGGAAGGAAAGAGGGCATTCTAGCAATTTAAGGAGACATTGTTGATATATGGGAAAGTACCAAGTGTTACTTACCAGAAACGGAACATCTCACAAAGAGCGGGGAAGGAAAATCGGTATCACCCAGGGGGGCCATGAGCAACGCAATGAGAGCTAGCTGTACTTTTCAGACGTTGTTTAAAGAGGAGGCAGAGCCATCGCAACATCATTTTCAGTCCTTACTATGAAGCCTATCCAGTTAATGATGATGGTCTTGCGCTACTTGGAAACCTTCGGACACAGCGTACGACTTCAAAGCCCACAACAGGCAGCACGAAGGGCACGGGCGAAGGCAACATAAAGCAACCACTTACTCTTCGCAGGGGCTTCAAGAAGGGAACACACACAACATTGCAAGCACGGGGGTGGCTGTTTTTTGAACATTTTCAGTAAGAGCAACCTTGCTATTTTTTTTTCAGTCGCTTTAGTGGTATCTCATAAACCTGCTGCCTAATATAGATGGCTCTTGTTTAAAGGAAATCTGCCAAATCGCTGGATAGGAATAACTGGAAAGGGTTTAGCACACAAAAACACACAACAAACGAAAGAATCCTCTGATGTAAAAATAAAGTTAAATATAAAAAGGGTTTGAAATTGAGCGAAAATATGACCACAGTAATGGCATCACGAACACAGCCTTGAATTCTTGACTAGGTTCTCCCACGTGAGACCCTGGGGAAGCAGGTGCCGTCTTTCTGAGCTCGGACTATTCGTAAAATCAGAGCATTGGACTACATGATCTTTAACACATGCTAACATTCTGCTCCTGTAAAATCCAATCAGGACAAATCACATCCTCTGTTTTACACATATATGTATATTTATATTTATTATGCACTACATATATTATATATTCAGTATAGTAAATATAAATATATATTATAAATAATCCAGCTTAAGATGACTGAACCAATCATTATGGAGTAGCAGGACAATGATTCTTTCTTCCCTTTCATCAATAACCATATTTTTTTGCCTTTCTAAAAGGCATGTATGATTGAATATCTGAAAACTAAAAACAGCATATAAAGGGAATTTTGTGAGAATTTAAGCATTTGCCAATCTAATGATCAAAAAGATACGGTGATCATTACAAATTTTTCAAAGGTAAAAGAGCACAGAGCTCGCATTCATTTGCGGGGTTTTAGGAAGGGGATCTGAGTCTAATGGGCAGCACATGTACCGGGGCTGCGCGGTGACCAGAGAGAGGACATATTTTATTCCACCGCAGAATAGACAGACGCATAAAACATAGAAAAAGAAACGACGCGAGCAAGACTTCCCCACGGAAAGCTCACGTTCTCATTCCTCCAAGCTTTTGGGAGAGAAAAATGTCACTAATCAGAAAAGAATTAAAGTCTGCACGGCGCATTCGGAGCTCCCAACACCGTTTGGTTCACTTGATACGTCTCTGACTTGGACAACTGCTGCTCTTATGTAAGTAGGAAAAACAGACCTAACAAGTATACACTGTATCTGAAAAGAGTCCCCTACTCTAGTTTGCTCAGCTTTATTTATTTGAAAAGTACACTTAATTGAAAACCTACACAATGAGTACCCAACAAATTCCCAAGTTGTTGAAGCAAAATAAGAATGAGATTTTATATCAAATGTGCTACCCCGTTAAGGGGAGAGGGGGTCCACAGGCAGTAGTTCTGACAAATAGGATCCAAACGCCACAGTGTAGAAAGGTCTCCATGAAGTTTCACCTGAGAGAAAGTTAATGCAAAGAAGCCAGACGGGGCAGCAAATACAACTCATACATTCATTCATTCCACATCATTCATTTATCTCTGAACACAGTAACAGTCAGAACTGATGGAGTGTTGACTAAATTCTGACAGGTAGTCCGTTCAGCCCTTTCAGTCACATAGTCCTCTCAACAATCCCATGAAGTTGGCACTATCGTTTTATATCCGTTCTAGCAACAGCTAAGAGATAAAGCAACTTCCCAAGATTACACAGTGAGCAGTAGCTGAGCTGCAATTGGAACCCAGAGTCCAGGCTCTTAACCATCTCCCTAAGGAAATCCCAACAACTGCTGATGTGGGGCCAACCAAGAAACGGCACAAATAGACCTAACAAATACCAACGGCGTAAATTATTTGCAACATATATGATAACTAGTATCCTTAATATGTAAAGAGAACTTACAAAGCCATAAAATATATAAATACCCCAAGAGAAAAATACACAAATGACATAAACTGAATAGACTATCTATCCGGGTCTTTTGCCCATTTTTCAATCAGATTGTTTGTTTTTCGGCTATTGAGTTGTATGAGTTCCCTATGTATTTTGGATATTAACCCCTTTTTTAAACATATGGTTTGCAAATATTTTCTCTCATTCTGTAGGTTGTCTTTTTTTTTTTCTTCAGATTGGCACCTGAGCTAACATCTGTTGCCAATCTTTATTTTATTTTCTTCTTCTCCTCAAAGCCCCCAGTACATAGTTGTATATTCTAGTTGTAGGTCCTTCTGGTTGTGCTGTGTGAGACGCCACCTCAGCATGGCCTGATGAGCCGTGCCATGTCTGTGCCCTAGATTTGAACCGAGAAAGCCCTGGGCCACCGAAGCAGAGCATGCGAACTTAACTACTCAGCCGTTGCTTTTTAAATTTTCTGATTGTTTATTTTGCTGTGCCGAAGCCTTTTAGTTTGATGTCGTCCCACTTGTTTATTTTTGCTTTTGTTGGTTTTGGTGTCATAGCCAAAAGATCATTGCCAAGACTTACATGAAGGAGCTTTTTCCCTAGGTTTTCTTCTAGTACTTTTACAGTTTCAGGTCTTACATTTAAGTCTTTAATCTATTTCAAGCTATTTTTTGTGAGTAGTGTAAGATAGAGGTCCAGTTTCATTATTTTGCACGTGAATATACAGTTTTCCAAACATCATTTATTGAAGAAGCTATCCTTTCCATATTGTGTGTTCTTGGCACCCTTGTCAAATATTAGTTGACCACATATGTGTGGGGTTTTATCTGGGCTCTCTACTCTGTTCCATTAGTCAATTTTGTCTGTTTTTATGCCAGCACCACACTGTTTTGATTACTAGAACTTTGTAATATTGTTTGAGATCAGGAAGTGTGATACCTCAGTTTTGTTCTTCTTTCTTGGGATTGCTTTGGCTATTTGGGGTCTTTTGTGGTTTCATACGAATTTTGGGATTATTGTCTCGATGTGAAAAACGTCACTGGAATTTTGGTAGGGATTGCACTAAATTGGTAGATCACTTTGGGTAGTATGGACATTTGAACAATATTAATTCTAATCCATGAATACAAGATATCTTTCCATTCATTTGTGTCTTTCTTAACTTCTTTTACCAAAATCTTATAGTTTTCAGTGTACAGATCTTTTTCCTCCTTGGTTAAATTTATTCCTAAGTATTTCATTATTTTTGATGCTATTATAAATGGAATTGTTTTCTTTCTTTCTTTTTCAGATAGTTCATTGTTAGTGTATAAAAATGCAGCTGATTTTTGTATGTTGATTTTCTATCCTGTAATTTTACTGAATTCCCTTATTAGTTCTAACAGATTTTTAGTGGAGTCTTTAGAGTTTTCTATATATAAGATCATGTCATCTGCAAACAGACACAATTTTTACATCTTCCTTTCCAATTTGGATATCTTTTATTTCTTTTTCTTGCCTAATTGCTCTGGCTAGGACTTGCAGCACCATGTTGAATAAGAATGGTGAGAGCTGGCACCCTTGTCTTGTTCTTCATCTTAGTAGGCAAGCTTTCAACCTTTCAGTGTTGAGTATGATGTTAGCTATGGGTTTGTCATATATGGCCTTCTTGATGATGAAGCTTGTTCCTTCTATACCTAATTTATGGAGAGCTTTTATCATGAAAGGATGTTGAATTTTGTCAAATGCTTCTTCTGCATCTACTGAGATGATCATATAATTGTTATCCTTCTTTCTGCTAATGTGGTATATTACATTTATTGATTTGCTTCTATTGAAACATCCTTGCATCCCAGGGTTAAATGCAAATTGGTCATGGTATATGATCCTTTTAATATGCTATTGAATTCAGTTGGCTAGTATTCTGTTCAGAATTTTTGCCTCTATATTAACCAAGGATATTGGCCTGGAGTTGTGTTTTCTTGTAGTATCCTTGTCTGGCTTTGGTATCAGAGAAATGCTGGCCTTGTAAAACAAGTTTGGGAGTGTTCCCTCCTCTTTAATTTTTTGGAAGAGTTTGAGAAGGATAGGCATTAATTGTTTAAATGTTTGGCAGAATTCATCAGTGAAACCGTCTGGTCCTGAGCTTTTCTTTGTTGGGGTTTTTTTTTTTTTTTTTTTTGAGGAAGATCAGCCCTGAGCTAACTACTGCCAATCCTCCTCTTTTTGCTGAGGAAGACTGGCCCTGAACTAACATCCTTGCCCATCTTCCTCTACTTTATATGTGCGACGCCTACCACAGCATGGCTTTTGCCAAGCAGTGCCATGTCTGCACCTGGGATCCAAACCAGTGAACCCTGGGCCACCGAGAAACGGAACGTGCACACTTAACCGCTGTGCCACCAGGCCAGCCCCCTGTTGGGGGTTTTTGATTATTGTTTTAACCTCTTTACTTGTATTGATTTGTTCAAATTTTTGATTTTTTCATGATTCAGTCTTGGTAGGTTTTAAATTTCTAGGAATTTCTCCATTACTTCTAGGTTATCCAATCTGCTGGCATATAATTGTTCATAGCAGTCTCTTATTATTCTTCGTGTGTCTGCAGTGTCAATTGTAATGTCTCCGCTTTCATTTCTGATTTTATTTATTTCAGTCTTCCCCCTTTTTTTCTTATTCTAGTTAAACATTTGTCAATTTTGTTTACCTTTTCAAAACACCAGCTCTTAGTTTGTTGATCCTTTCTACTGTTTTTCTGAGAAATCCACTTTACATATAAAGACACAGATAGATTAAAAGTAAAGGAATATAAAAAAAATATATACTATGCTAACATTAATCAAAAGAAAGCTGGAATAGCTCGATTAATTTCAGACAAGGCAGACTTCAGAGAAAAATTAGCAGGGCTAAAGAGGGGCATGAGATAATGGTAAAGGAGTCGGGTCTCCAAAAAGGACACAGCGATCCTTAACGTGTATGCTCCTAACAACAGAGCGTCACAGTTCATGAAGCAAAAACTGAAAGAATTGCAAGCAGGAAAAGACAAATCCACCATTGTAGCTAGAAACTTCAACACCCCTCAATCAGTAATCAACAAGTTCAGCAGGCAGAAAATCAATAAGGACATATTGGAACTGACCAGCACCATCAATCAACTGGATCTAGTTGACATTTATAGGATACTTTATACAACACAGGAGAATATACACTCTTTTCGAGCTTAGATGGAACATTCATCAAGACCTGGGCCCCAGAACACACCTTAACAAATTTAAAAGAAAATAAATCATACCACACATGCTTTCAGACCACAACGGCATTAATCTAGAAAGCAATCCCAGAAAGAGAGCTGCAGAACCCCCAAATACTTGAAGATTAAATAACATACTATTAAATAACTCATGAGTCAAATAAGTCTCAAGAGGAATTTTTAAATATTTTTAACTAAATATTAGAGTGAAATATTCTATTTCTATTCTAAATATTTTTCTATTCTAAATATTTTTAACTAAATATTAGAGTGAAATAGAGTGAAAACTCAGTTTATCAAAATGTGCGGGACGCAGCAAAAGCAGTGCCTAGAGGGAAATTTATAGCATTGAATGCACATAATAGAAAAGAAGAAAGAACCAAAGTCAACAATCTAAGCTTCTGTTTTTAGGAATTAAGATTAGAATAGAGAAGGAAGGGCAAATTAAACATAGTATAAGCAGAAAAGAAATAATAAAAATTAGAGCAGGAATCAAGGATATTGAAGATAGGAAATAAATAGAGAACATCAATAAAACCAAAAGCTGTTCTTTGAAAAGATCAATACAATTTATAAACTTCTAGCCAGGTTAACTAAGAAAAACAGAGAGAATAACCAATTACTAATATTGGAAATGAAAGAGAGGCGATCACTACTGATCCTGTGGACATTAATAAGACAATAGGGAATATAATGAACAACTCTACGCCCACAAATTTGATAACCTAGATGAAACAGACCAATTACTTGAAAGACACAGTCTACCAAAACTCACACAGTAGAAACAGATAACCTGAATAGGCCTGTATCTACTAAAGAAAGTGAATCAATAATTAATAACCTTCCCAAACAGAAAGTACTAGGCCCACATGGGTTCACTGGTGAATTCTGCCAAAAATGTAAGGAAAAAATGATACCTATGCTCTAGAATCTCTTTCAGAACTACCATTGGTTTTGTATACTGATCTTGTACTCTGCAACCTTGATGAACTTGTTTATTAGTTCTAATAGATTTTTATTGGATTCCTTAGGATACTTTTACTTACTCCTTTCCAATCTAGATGCCCTCCCTCCCTCTCTTCTTTCTTTTCTCCTTCCTTCCTTCTCTCCTTTCTTCCTTCCTTCCTCCTTTTCTCCTTTCTTTCTCTTTCTTCCCTTCCTTTCTTCCTCCCTCCCTTCCTTCCTTCCTTTCCTCTTTTGTTTCTCTTTCTCTCTCTTTCTTTCTTTCACCTAATTGCCCTAGCCAGAACCTCCAGTACAATGTTGAATGCAGGAGGAGAGAGTGAATATCCTTGTCTTGGGAAAAAGCATTCAATCTTTTCACTATTAAATATGTTGTTAGCTTTGGGAGTTTCACAGGTGCCCTGTATCAGGTTGAGGAAGGTTCCTTCTATTCCTACTTTGTTGCATATATTCATTATGAAAGATTGTTGGCTTTTTGTCAAATGCCTTTTCTGTGTCTATTGGGACAACTATGTGGCTTTTGTCCTTTATTCTACTGATGTAGCATAATAACTGCTTTTCTTTCTTTCTTTCTTTCTTTTTTTTTTGCTGAGGAAGATTCGCCCTAAGCTGACATCTGTTACCAATCTTCCTCTTCTTGATTGAGGAAGATGGTCCCTGAGCTAACATCTGTGCCAATCTTCCTCTATTTTGTATGTGGGTTGCCACCTTAGCATGGCCACCGATAAGGGGTGTACGTCCACACCTGGAACCGAACCTGGGCCACCAAAGAGGAGCACGCCAAACTTAACCACTAGGCCACATGGGGTCAGCCCCCATATTAACTGCTTCTCAAATGTTAGACCAACCTTGCATTCCTGGGATAAATCCCATTTGGTTGTGTTTTATATATATTGCTGTATTTGGTTTGCCAGGATTTTACTGAGCATTTTGTATATGTATATATATGAGACATTGGTCAGTGGTTTTCTTTTATTGTGACATTTGACTGGTTTTGCTATCAGGGTAACACTGGCTTTACAGAACGAGCTGGCAAGTGTCCCCTCCTCTTCTATTTTTTGAAAGAGTTTGTGAAAAATTGATATTACTTCTTCTTTAAATGTTTCCTGAACTTCACCAGTGAAGCCATCTTGCCCTGGGCTTGTCTCTGAGGTCAGTTTTTTGATTACTAACTTAATCTCTTTACTTGTTTATTCAGATTTGCTATTGCTTCTTGAGTCAGTTTCCATAGCTCATGTCTTCTAGGAATTTGTCCATTTCATCTAAACTACCTAATTTTTTGGCATTCACTTGAATATTTTAAATGAATATGTTATTTACTTTTTATTATATAAGTAATATGTAAATAAATTCTTAATTTTTAAAATTCAAGCATATAGAGGTATTTAACACATAAATATACATACTCAAACATATATAAGCATTCAATTGATATGTATGCAAACATATATGCTTTACATAAATGGTATAATATTCCACATATGCTTCTGTAAATAAAAGGCCTTTCCACAAGTTTACATAATCTTACTTAATCAGAGTATGGGATAATTTATTTTATTCATTAATGAATACTTTGTATTAAAACATATTTTAAAACCACAAAAAGATATTATAGATAAATATTTAGAGCCATGCAAAATGTTCATGATATCTTTCTCTTCACTGGAAAAAAATAGGTTATAAAGCAGTATAATCATGATAAACACTTTTTATTTTAAAAAGTAAAGGAAGACACTGGAAGTATGCACATCTGTTCACATGTCAACAATAAGAATGAGTAATAGGATTACTGGAGATTCTTACTTTCTTCGTGATTTTCCTATTTTATAATATCTGTATGTATATGTAAATATGTTTGCGTGTATGCATTTCCTTTAGAAGCAAGTAAATGTATACACATGTACAAAACAAGAACAGCAAACAGAAACAATAAAATAAGGTGGTATGTACTTTCAAGAGTGTCTCCCTTACAAAAAGCGGAAAGTTTAGATTCTTCAATTTAAAAATAAAGATTTTCATATTAGGTAAAAAATAAAAAGCAAAACTCAGTTACATTATCTTTATAAGAAGCACACAAATTAAAATGACAAAAGAAGGTTAAATATAAAGAAATAGCAAAGATATACAAGGTAATACAACACAAGGGAAGCAGAGATGATACTGTCACTATCAGACCAAAACAACTCAATTCCAAAAACATAAACAGTGATAAAAAGGGATAGTTTTAATAAAAAAGTAATAATGTAACACAAACTTTTATGCACCATAAAGCAGTAAACTATAAAAACCAAAAACTACTAGCAACACAAGGAAACTTGGTGAGCCTCAATTATCGTGGGAGTTAACGCATGCACACAAAAAAAGGTAAACAAAAAGTAGGGAAGAAGAAAATGTGATGAATAATATAATTGGTGAGCCCTTCTGAATAAAAGAGCTGTTTCAGTGCATTCACCAACTGCGATTAGTTGCAGGACACTGGGAGTTTGCAGTGGAAGGGGAACAGCTCCCTAGCGGGATCTAGAGGAGGCACTCAAGATTTCAAATGTCAGACAAACTTAGGGGCCCTCAGCTGTTGGGCTGAAAATCAAGGGCCACATTCTGGGTTGAGAAGTGGGTCTGACTTGAGAGGGTCGCAGTTCTTGACAGGTGCCTGACAACAAGGACTGAGCAACAGGGCCCAAGGGAGAAGACATACACTGGGGTGCCAGGAAGGGTTTCTTTGGAATCAGACAGATGATCAGTTGTCTGAATTGAGACAAGGTCAGAAAGAGACTAGCCACAAATGTGACCCAAAGCTCAAGCATAAAAGGTGGGATTAGAGCTAATTAAATCCATTCACTCCTCATTCATTGATTCATTCTTTCATTCAAGCAAACAGTGCTTGAGTTCCTACTGCTAGTCAAGCACTATGCAGATACAGAGGTATAATAATGAATAAAAGAGACACCCACTGTTTCCACTCCGTGTAATTGACTTCCAACGCTAACCAGCAGTTCTCCACTCCAGATCCACATCAGAAGCACCGGGGCAGCCTCCACAACAAGGCCAATGCCCAAGCCCCAGCTGCAGAGATTCTGAGTTAACTGGTCTAGGATGGGCCCAGGCACCTATATTTTTAAAAAGTTCCTCAGGTAACTCATACGTGTGGCTAGGATTGAGAAAAATTGCTCTAGATGAAACCGGACCTGGTAACCAGAGCTAAGGTTGGGCTTCAGGTGAGCGTAAATAACTCCAGGTACGGGTAACCGACTACTGTAGCTGGAACATCAGGCAGCTCTTTAGAGCTTCAACACTCAAGAAACTCTACTTTTGAAGTCTTCAATTATCCTCTTCTCCCCTCCATTTGTAGATTCCTGGGATACTCTCCCATTTTCTTTTAGCACCTGGTTCAAATTTTCTCTCTCTAATCCAACTTTTCATGATCTTATATAACTTCCACAACAACACCAATAACTCTCCCAGCACCCTGGCTTCATGCTCCCTCAACCTCCACAACTCCAAAAACATTCGTTTTCCTTCCTCTGTTGTTACTGACCAGCTTGGGCAAACCTTGTACCTAATCATGTATAAAAACTGCTCGAAACTCCAGTAGGAGCTTAGAGCTGAGGGAATCCTTTTTTTTTTTTTTTTTTTTTTTAACTTAGCATAAAATCGGGGAATGGGAAGTTGATTCCTGGCATCCCAAGCCAAAATTCTGAATAAACTTTTCATTGAAACTGTTATGTATTCCCAAGTACATTAGTGGTTCAACATGTTTGGTGAACTGCTCTTGAAATCTGGTTTTTCTATTATGCTGTTGCTTTTGTAAAATGCATTCTACATTCAAAACAACCAACCTACAAATGAACTCTTGACAAACAACCTATTGATCTCTTGGAGAATGTTCTGTATATCACCTTCTTGCCAGTGTTTGATATGACAGTACCACTTGTATAAATATCAATTATGAGCAAAGGACAGAGCCAGGGGACCCCCAAGAGAAGATGTAAAGTCAGAAATAAAAGTCTACAGCTAGAAGCTTATATCCTGCACATTTCTATTTAACCAACAGCTGCTTCCAGCCTCTGAAGAGTAATACACCACCATCACTAATCACTTTTTCTCATTTTCTGGGGAAGGAGCCAATCCATCCTGACTTTCAACCAAACGATGTTTTGGCTGTCAGTCTTCATATTCATATTATTGAACAATAATATTCGATTATTATGGGACAACTACCCAACACTGATGTGCACCGACCACCTATTAGCTTGAGATGATCTGGTTCCTCGGTTTCCGGTTGGTTCTCTTTCTTCTCCTTTACTGCTTCCACATGTCTTTCATTGGTGACTTCCTCTCCTCCCCCCTACCGTTCTGTAGAGGTCAACATCTGCCCATCCTTGTTCAGACACGTGAAGGGAAAATCGTGTTCCTCCTCTTTTTCATAACGTATGCCAATGTTTCACCAAAGTAAACTAAGGAATAACCGGAACACACTAAACGCTTATGGTGGTAAAAACCGCTTTTTACAAAAATCTCTGTTCTTTGTCCAGAAGCAGAGGTGGAGTGGGGAATGGGAGGTGTTTATATACATATATATATTAACCTCCCCTTTTCTCTGATTATAAATGCAACACATGTTCTTGTAAATTAAACTAGAATTCTACAGGAAAGTATAGGAAGATAACAAAATCACCTGTAATCTTACCACTCTGCAGTGACTGCCAGTAACATTTTGGTGAACTTACTTTTGGACATTTTTCTATGTAGAGAGAGTGTGGTAACCAGCCTGTATTATTGGACATTTAGGCTGTTTCCTTTTCTTTTGAGAGGGGGTACTATATTAAAAAAGGCTTCATGAACATTCTTTCACATTAATCCCTAAATATGTTCTTTGTAAAGCCCTCCAGGGAATCGTTAGATTAAGCAATTACCAAACTGCTCTTCATAAAGATGGCATCAGTTTACACTCCCACTAGGAATATTCGAGAGTGAACATCACCCCATACTCCTGAAGCTCTGATTTTTTGGTGGACATTTTTGTAGTTGGTGTCATGTGCATTTCTATGATTAATAGTGAGGTCAAACTTTTGCAAATGCTTATTGGCCTTTAATAATTCTCCTGTTCTCCTTTGTCCTTTTTTATTACTGTATTCCTCTGAATAAGAGAAAGAAATGGTGTAGTGTACTGAAAACTTTGATTCCAACAGAAAAAAGAGACACAGAGTGTTAGAAGAGAACAACGTTGAAGAAGCTATGCTTTGTTTTGTCTGATTCTGTTTTTAAAGATGGGATGATCTGAGCTCATCCTCAGGCTGTGGGAAGAAGTACGCAGAATCAACGAGCTTCAGAATTCATGAATTGAGAGTAAATCAGTGATGGGATAACATTCCACAGGAGCAGAGTTGATGGGATTACTGGAGAAAGAGCATCTCTTCTTTCAGGCAGTAGGAAAGGGGGTGGCATGGGCAGAGACGTTTGTAGGTACAGGAGCGAAGAGCTTCATAGCCTTAAATTTCTCCACGAAATAGGAGGCAAGATTACTGGGGAGACAGAAAAGGGTGGTAGAAAAGGGGATTTGAGAAAAGTGATAAAGATGTAGAAGGACTGTGGAATAGTGCCAAGAGGTGATCTGAAATTGAAGACCATAAATCTCCAGCGGCAACTATCCCATAATTATACTCTTTCCTTTGGCGGAGCCATGCAGCCTGGGTGAAGGAGCTACAACTGAAAGCAGATGGCTGGGGATTTTCTGGGGAATTCAACATAAGGAAAACAAATCCAGAACCCAGACAGTACTAGCAAAAGTGATAAAACGATCACCATAGAGTCTAGGATGGATGCAGAAGAAAGTAAAACAATGAGGGGCATAATAGACTGGGAAGAAAAGGAAGGGGCCAGGACACAGAGACTGAAGAAACCTGGCTATTGGCTGGACTGTCCAGAGGGCCGCTGAAATCACCCATGAAGATGGCAAGAATTAGGGCGGCAGACTCAAATCCTCCACAAATGAAGGGCATTGGCAGGGACTAACGGATCACAGCAGACACATCACGATGAAAGGGAAGAGGTGGTTGAATAAGATGGCAAACCTCCGAAGAGGAGGTCTCAAATGAGAAAGGAAAACTGAGGCTCTGAAGGAGCCAATGAGGAGTTATCACTCACACTGCCTCTGGTGTGGGGAAAAATCGCCACTGCACCACAGGCCTTGGGAGAAAGACAAATCTCAAAGCAAGGAGATGAAGGAAACATTCTGTGAAGAGATTTGAGGATGAAAAAGAATGTATTTACAATGGGATGAGGGCTCCAAAGAACTAGTACAAATGGGTGCACACCCAGTAAGAAACAAGCACGACTAATAAACTATGGAGGCACACAGGGTGGCAGCGGAGCATCAGGGCATGGGTAAGCACAGTCAGATGGCGAGGTTCTGAAAGCACATTTTGCTGGAGACTCAACACACCATCTATCAGGTTTCCCACAACAGGAAAAACATCCAGAAGACATGGCCTCAGGGGCCGGCCCAGGGGTGCAGCGGGTAAGTTCGCACATTCCTCTTCAGTGTCCCAGGTTTGCAGGTTCGGGTCCCGGGCACAGACCTACACACCATTCATCAAGCCACACTGTGGCCGTGTCCCATATAGAAAACAGAGGAAGACTGGCTCAGATGTTAGTTCAGTGACAATCTTCCTCACTAAAAAAAGAAAAAGACATGGCTTCAGACAGGTCATTAACCACACTATTTACTAGGAGAAGAAATTAACCCTTAAGAGCACGTGAATTAGCACCAGGATAGAAGAATAGAGTGCTGGATGATCGGTGCCAGGGCTCTCTTATTTTTTGCTCACAATATTCAAATCAAAAGGTTTGTCTTTTCTTTTACAAAAGTACCCATATAAAACGTTGCTCAATTCAATTGAATTATGCAGACGTATTCAGATAAATTAATCGACAATGTCTCAAAATTAATTTTATTTCAAAAGCCATTTGTGATAACACTGAAACATGAGGCCATCCTAGCATGGTGCCATCGGGTACTACAAAAGGACAAAAGGAAGCTGGTGGGAGAGAGTAGGGGCTGATCTCTGCTCCTGCTCCCCCACTCCCAGGCCAGCGGACTCTCCTGGACCAGAGAAGTCATTCAGCCACAGTGCTGTGCAGGGGCTTTTCCTAATTCACTGGCCCAAGGATGGCACTGTTTTCAAATGGACACAAAAGCATTGTGTAAAACAGCAGAGGCCCTTCCTAAGTATACAAATAATCCAGGGGAATGTGCTGTCAAAGCCTTAAAAAAATAATTTCTTAACTATGTGAACAATGTTTTCAGAATTTTTTTGACAAGAGTAAATCCTAATATTTTCCCAAAGAAATAAAAAATCCTATTATCAGTTAGTTCCCTAAGCCCCAGTCACTAAAGTTAATGATTCCGTTTACAACTCAGTCACATTCAAAAACACTTTCATCATGTTTTAATAACGTTGAGTCTGAAGTACAATTTGCTTAATACAATCTCAAAGTAAAGATCATTAAAAAAAAGACCGACACTTGCTACTAATAAATATTTTTACATTTCTGTAGAGAAAAAAAAATCTTAAAGTTAAACATCAAGCAATCAATTGGGAAAAATATTTAACGTTATCATTATCTTTTATCTGCAGCAGCGTCACTAATGTGTACCAAGCACTTTCCTAAGTGCTTTAATTATAGGTTATTTTCTTTACTTTAGTCCTCACAACATTGAAGGAGGTGTGACAAGTACTCCTGTTTCACAAATGAAGAAACCAGGCTCAGAGAGATTACAGTATTTGTCCCAAAACGTACAGTGCTTAAAAGATAGAGCCAGGACCCAAATGAAGGGCTGTCTGACTCCAGCCCTGCTCTCACTCCTAGCTTCATCCCCCCCAAAATGGTAATTATTAATAATAATAATAATTCACAAAAGAAGAATTATAAATGATCAATAATACATGTGGAAAATGTTCAATCTCTCTAGTCATTAAAAATGCAAATTAAAACAATGAGACCCTACTTTTCACCTATCAGATTGGTGAAGGAAATAAGAGGACAGTAATACTCAAGTTGGTCAGCACGTCCAGAAAAAAAATACTATATACAGCTGGTGAGAGTATAAATCGGCACAATTTTTCTAGAAGGCTATTTCACAGTAAAACTCAAAAATCTTAAAAACGTGCACTCTCTTCGCCCTTTATTTTCATTTGTTTGATTCTTATTTATTCATGTTGCCAAATTTTCCCCTTATTTTTCTTTGTTTATTGTCCTTCATTCTCAAACTATATTCTATGTCGTGTCAAATGAACTCCCTGAATGAGATGCTGACGTCGTGCTGTAATCCTGTCACCCATTAGCTCGACAATAGCCTTACATAAATAAACCCAAAAGTTGAAATAATGCGAGAAGACTGAGAAATATCAGAAAATACAGTCTATACTAAAGGTACGTCTATCTGGGGCCGGCCCGGTGGTGCAGCATTAAGTTCACGCATTCCGCTTCGGCGGCCCGGGGTTGACCAGTTCGGATCCTGGGTCCGGACATGGCACCACTTCGCAAGCCAGGTCATGGTAGGTGTCCCACACACAAAGTAGAGGAAGATGGGCACAGATGTTAGCTCAAGGCCAGTCTTCCTCAGCAAAAAGAGGAGGATTGACAGCAGTTAGCTCAGGGCTAACCTTCCTCACAAAAAAAAAAAAATGGTGCATCTATCTGCATAACAGATAATTCTATTCCTTCACTTACAAGAGAACTGACATGAAAGGTCTTTGCCACATTCATCTTTGTGAACCAGGAAAACAAAGTGAGATCCTTTCATCCTTGAATGGCTCTAACGTTGTTAATTTAGCTAAGTATACAAAAATGGATAATGACATTTAAAAAGTGGTGCAACTTCGGCTCCAATTTGATCAGATATAATAATACATCTTTAAAATTTATTTTTCATATATTTAATTAAAAAATACTCTTAAAGCAAAACTCAAGAATTATAAAGGCCAAATTTAAGATATAACATGAAAGAAAATGCCTATTTTAATACATTTAACCAAGTATCATATTTAATATGCTCTTTTTTTTTTTTTTGGCTGAGGAAGATTCACCCTGAGGTAACATCTGTGCTAATCTTCCTCTATTTTGTATGTGGGTCACCACCACAGCATGGCCACCAATAAGTGGTGTAGGTCCATGCCTGGGAACCGAACCCAGGCCACAGAAGTGGAGCACTCCAAACTTAACCACTAGGCCAGGAGGGCGGCCCCTAATAAGCTCCTCTTTAATACTGGGTATTTCTTGCCTAGAATGGATGCTTATTAAGTATTGGTTGAAGTGCATACTTTTTACTGTATGATACCTAAAAATTCTTTTTCCTCCAAGAGGATATTCTTAGCAGATGAATTATAAACTAAATTCAAATCACACCTACAAAAAAGCATTTAAAAGAAAAATATAAAGTCCACCTTAATGGAAGCATATACAAAGATCTTAGAACCATGTAAGTTCTCTTCACCAACTTCCACAATGGAAGAATAATGCATAATGGCGTGTCTTCTGCCTTGAATCCCTTTTCATAGCAGGAGAAGTGTGAATAAATAATCTCAATACAAAGTAACCCGGACAGTTTGCTATCTAGAACCATTTCTGAAAGAACGTGTGCCACAGCAAAGAAACACTAGAGCAATGTGAAAACTAGATCCAAGAAAGACCAGGACATAAGAAGCAGTGATGAGTAAACAAACTAGTCAAATCAAATCGTTAAGTCTAAACAGTAGTTAAGACTGTGGCTGTAATGCTTAATAGAATTCTTAAGAAATGATTTTTAAGAAAGAGACATAACGAGAAGTATTATAAAAATTCCAGATTGGAGGCAGCCTACAGGCATAGTGGTCAGAGACAAATGAAGAGTACTCAAGTTCTTATATTGGGAGAAGCGGAAGGACGTCATAGATTTTCACTAATTCCCAACATTAATGGGAAAACGCAAGGTCAAATGTTTCTTAAAATTGAATGGTAGACAGATAAACAGAAATAGGATGTTTAACTTATAACTAGAAGTTTGTTTTTAAGGGTGAAAATTTAAGCAATCAAACCAAAGGAAAAAAAGGAAAGAAATGGACCACAAGGACAAGCAGCATAATAAAGAGAAAACAGATGGCAGGAACAATGCCAAATATATTAGTTTTCAAACTAAATATAAGTAAGCAAATGTAAGTGATTAAAGATAAACTCCTTTGGCGTTATCTTGGTGAACATTTATTCAGTCATCACTCATGACCTAACTGTGCTTAGTGCTGGGGATAAATAGAACAGAGAAATCAAACAGTGCCTCTGTCCCTCAAGAGACCACAGTATAGGAAGTTAAATAAAGTGATCTTATTCCACTTTGTGGGGATTCAAGGTTAGAAACAATTAAAATAAGGTAACATATTCCTTTTCCTATATGGAATTATAAATTCATATATATGGCTTCCCAGAAAATTGTGCGATAAGATATTTGATTAGCTTCAGATTTCTGTCAGAAATCAATGCACGTTTTCATAAAAATAGGATGCCAGTGGGGATGGAAATTACGAGGCACTGAAGCTCTGTAGGGGTGACGGTGGAGGGAGTCCCTTAAGTAGACACGATCAGAAAGATTTATCCAATTTTTAAAGGGGTTTCATGCCAGTTCATATAATTTGCTGCATATTTTTGCTTTGGCCTCATCCTCCTCCTCCCACCAAACTCCCATCTCTAGGCTCTCAAAGGCACACTGGTGTGTTGGTTTAAGATGAATGGTATCTTTAGACAAAACAGACTTTCTTCCATTTGCCATTTTATGTAGTATTTACACATAACCTCAATGACGGAGAAAAATGAGGGATTAAAAAGACTTCCTCTAGGTAAATATGACAGAGACTGAATACACATCATTATCTCTGGGTAAAAAAAACCAGAACAACTAGAATCAATGGGCAAAACTCCAACATTAATAGTTTACTTGCCACCTATTTATACACATAGAAAACATTTACAATTAAACATCCTAAAATGGCCCATTTCCAGATGATGAAGATCTGCCTAGTCGTGAAGATAAATTTAAAAAGTACACACTAACTAATTGAAAACAATAATCTTAGTTCTTTTATGCTGAACCTAGTTAATACTAACACTTTAATGAATGTATTTAAGAATAGCACAAAAGCTATATTTCAGTTAAAATTTGTTTTTAATTTATGCTGTTTTGGCTAAAAAGTAGGCACAATTTGATAAAGTGAAACACAACTTCAAGTGGATTATGAATGATATATTTTTCCTGTAATATTTTACCAGTTATAAATTTTAGAGTAGAAACTTAAGATAGCGGTCATTAAAAACAGAACGTGAAAATATTTTAATCTTCTTCAGTCATTAATCACGTCATTTTTACCAGATTTCCCTGCTAAGTTATGTGAAACAGATTAAAACACTTTTTAAACCATAGCTTTCCTGTTTCTGATCATCCTATATAAAATCACTTTATTGACTCTTAGTGAGAAAAGCAGATAGATAAATATAGAAGCTTTCATCTTCTTGCTGCATAGACCCATGACTTGTTTAGCGACACATCATATAAATCAAAATTCATATAAATTGGAAAAATATCTTTTTGAAAAATCATGCCAAAAGAGAAAGATTAGGAAATCTAGCAGTAAGAAGAATAAAGCAGAAAAGTAAGTTCCTACCGATCATCTTACGCAAGACACGGTGTCTTTCAGATCTCTAATGGACAAATTTGAGGTATTATGAAAGAACATAAAAGATTACTTTCTTATAAACCGGGTACAAGATAAAGATGAGAATTAATCTAATTACCTTCGAACTGGGCCATTTCTAAAACACAATTTAAAAAAATAATTGTGAAGACATGATCCACTGTGGATTTCTACAAAATAAATTAAACTGTTTTGAAAGCCATAAAAGATTATTTCCTTAAAAACTGACTACACGGGGCCGGGTCGGTGGCATAGTGGTTAAGCTCGGTGCACTCCGCTTTGGCAGCTTGGGGTTCACAGGTTCGGATCCTGGGCGTGGACCTAGAGCTGCCCATCAAGCTAGGCTGTGGCGGCGTCCCACACACAAAGCAGAGAAAGATGGCACAGACGTTAGCTCAGGGCCACTCTCCCTGAAGCAAAAAGAGGAAGATTGGCAATGGCGTTAGCTCAGAGCCAACCTTTCTCACACACACACACACACACAAAACTGGTTACAAAATAGAGATTAGAATTACCTGCACATAAGAATATAATGGGCTGTCTTTAAACACCTCTCCAAAATCTATAGAGTCATATCTATCAAGTAATAAAGTTGGTTATTATTGAGCTGCCTATATTTAAATTTAAAATAATCCTAATAACAACGCATCTTTGTTCATTTACATAATTTCTCACTTTAGGAAAAAATATTCATCAATACCGTATTGTCACTCATACCTTCAAGAAGTTTACAAATACTACCGTATTGCGAACAGTAACCAGCTGTTGACTCAACAGTTAAACCAACTGGATAATTAAACTCACACTGGTATCTGTGATTATTTTCTCCTCAGGTATGTGTAGGCACACAAGCACAAGATAATCAGCAGCCTCCCCGGCCTTGTTAACTACAAAATAAACAGACAGGCAGCAGAGAGAGGCGACTGTCTGTCATGCTTATCACAATCATGTCAGAATACCCTAATGGTAGTATATTTTTATGCTGAGAGTTATTTTTGTGAGACACTAAATTATTCTAAAATAATTGACAAGTAGCTTGCTCAAGGCAATGTGTAAAGCTTTACCTGATTGCATAATCAACACGCATTTGTGGAAGTGAACATGGTCCCATCAAACTTCCACACTATGAAGTGATATTCATTTTGACACTGAAATTTCCCTTTTTGTTCATTCATTCATTCATTCATAAAAATTTATATTATTTTAACAAAACAACATAATGTGTAGTTCTGTGAAGTGGCTTCCATATCTGACAGAACTATATTTGCCACTTTATAAAATTCTTAGGTTACATAAAACGCACATTAGTTTTACACAGAAAATTTTGGGGAAAAAACTATATTTCATCACTGATGAATTTAACATGATTTTAAAACTGGATTATGGGGGAATTTTTTATCCTTTTATATATTAATGTACATACTGGAAACTACAGGCAATTTTAAGTTCTAGACATTCAGTATTCTTCTGCAATGTTGAAAAAAATGAAATCATATAGCTAGGAAAATAAATACATTAATAGATTGTTTAGAGTTAAAAAACCAACAAGTTTTCCAATAAATAAATCAGGAAAAGTCACATATCTAGACAATATTTTAAAGAATACTGCTTACTAAATAGCAGGTCATGATAAAAAAATAAACTGAATAAATTTCAATATAGTATAATTTAAAAGGCAAATATGTAGATAAAAATTAATATAAAACTAGCCACAAAATGCAATAAATGTGAATAGCTTCCTACAAAGATAACTCTAATGTATTATACTTGAATGAGTTTCAATGCCACATTCACTCATACAGTAAAAGCATACTTCACTGACTATCAGTATACACCACCACAGGGGGAAAAACTGAATTAATTTTCACCGAATATTACAGCACAGAAACAAACCTAAATTTAAAATGTTAGAATAATAACCCAAACCCTATTTTTGATTGGCTGGGGAGCCTGAAGCTTATCATTTTGGTGGGAACACTACCGATGGGCTATAACACTTGAATCTTTGCATGCTCCTTCTGTGCTGGAATGCTCTGCCATAAAATATTGTCATTGTTGAAAACGTCACTGTTGAATTTTGTCGTCTTTACATCTCTCACATTCTACAAAACGGCCTTCCATCCACAGTGTGAATGATTTGGATGCAAGGTCATTTAGAAACACATTTTGAAGAAAAATATTTTTTTATAAGTGGCAAATATTCTGTATTATTTTGCAAATGACGAAATACATTTCTTTGCAAAACTTAATATCATTCTATTTATCATTCATTCACATACCACTTTTTCAACAAACATTTCCACAGGCTACTGCGTGAAAATATAATGTTTAATAAATATGTCTTTAATACATATCAATTAAATTTGTTTAATTTCAACAAAAACCAAAAAAAAAAGCATAACTGGAGCAGAAGATTACTAATTTGCAACATTTGAATACTATATAGGCCACCCGGCCACTTAAGTTCTTAATTAAGGAACAGTATTTGAATCTCCAAAACATATATATTGAAAATTCGCTAAAAGTCTAGGGATCATCAAGCAAAAATTTACTTTAAATTTTTCATCTTCGATTCATATCCAAGGAAATTAATGAAAAAGTCAAAAGAATCTCTTGTAAACTCTGCTTTCCTACAGCCTAATTCTATAATTTTAAAAAAAAAAGGACCAAAAAATTATTGAGGGAAAAAACCGTAAAAAGTCATTGTTACTTTAAACTATTTCTAATAGAATATTTTCATATAATAATCAAATGATTGATAGCTTGCTCACTACACTTGTACTTGTTCCTTAAATAAACTATTTTCACAACAGAGCAAAACGTTGAAAATCTTAAGCCTGCAATCAAGCAATGTGTTCATGCAAAATTTTCTACACTTTGTAGTTGAATGTATCTTATTTCTGCCCAGAAATGAGCAAGCTATGTCAATTAATGTAAATGGACAAATAATCTGTGTACGGTCCCCAAGGAAAGCGATGATGACCACCAATTCATTCCACTTGACCGTTATCTACCAACATCAGGTAAGCACTTTCACTTCCTATCGAAACTACAGTGAACCTTATTAGTTGAATTATATTAATTTTGAACTAGATTAAAAAGAAGGCACTGGTCCAAAACAAAACAATTATCAATTCTCCAGAGCCAATTAATTCTTGATCTCTCATTTCTTTACAACAAATCCCGCATGAGCATTTTTTCAGCAGGTGATTTAACGCTGAGAGGTTAGTCTGCATTTAGAAATTAAAATTCTACATCACCTGCAAAATCCATTTCTCAACAGACTACGAATCAACTTTCTGGGGGAGAAAACTTCTACAACCATGTGTGGCCGTGTGAACAAGCAGGTCACACGTATGAGCAAAAATTGTCATGTGTATAAGTAAAAGAGTGTATGAGTAAAAATTCACAATTTTTTTTTTTATCACATCGACTTATATTCCAGGTTTTATTTGTTGCATAATGGTTAAGACTGTGGGCTCTGGAATCAGGCTGCTTACGATCAAATCCCAGTTCTGTCACTTACTGGTTACATGACTTGGGGCAAAATGTGCAACCTTGCTGTGCCTTGGTCTACTCCTTTATAAAGTGGGAATAATAACGCATGGCTTGTACAGATTAAATGAGTTTGTAAATATAAAGCACACAGTACAGTGCCTGCTACATAGTGAGCATAAAGTCAACGTTAGCAATTGTTGCTATTATTATTATCTACAGAGTTAGGTCCAAATTCTTTAACCTGCTGTCTCTAATAGACTCCCAACGATACCATTACTCCCCAACAAAAATCTTCCAGCTCCGGCAAGTTGGTTTACTTACTATTCCGCAACTATATTTTGCACCCTTGCCTCTGTGCCTGACTTTACATAGCTCTCTATTTGAAATTATCTCCCTCTATATCTATCCAAATTCTACCCTTCAAGAGCCAAGTTCTACCTCCAAGAAGGAACCTCCCAAATCAATAACTGTAGCCTAAAGGAACTCCCCTTCTTCTACATTCCACCAGGGCCCTGTTCCTGGAACCACTCGTACTGTTCTGCACCCACAGATACCTTCGTGTGTGTGTACCTCATCTCTTCAGTCTGATCCTGGACTCCAAGAGGGCAGGAGCTGTGTCATACTCATATATCCTCCGCCATGTCTTAAATGGAACAAGTGCTCTACATGCACAGTCAATCTGACTGACTGACCATACAGAGTCAAAGTGAAAATGTCTACCTCCTGGTTCAACGCATGAACAACAGCATTCTGGGCCTGAGAGGGTCAGAAACAGAGACTGCTCAGTAAACACAACTGCACGAGTGGTAGCCAGCTTCGGGCCAAAATCTGCATCCCGACTTATACTACTCAGTAATAACTCCTGGTATTTACAAGTAACATAAATAAATCTCAAAAACATTATATGGGGCAAAAGATACCACACACACACGAGTACATACTGTGTGATTCTATTTTATGGGAAGTTCAAGAATAGACCAATCTAGTCAATAGTGATTGAAGTCAGAAGAGTGGTCGCTTCAGGGGAGTGGGGATTGATTGAAGGAAAATATGAGGGAACATTCTAGGGTAATAGAATTATTCTATATCTTGACCTTGGTCTATATCTTAATTTTAGGACGCTTGAAGTGATATGTTAAACCATTAAAATTTTAACGTGTGCCTCAATAACTAAGAAACATTTAAATTGTAAATTTTAAGTTCTAAAGTTGCAACACACGGTCTTCTGCTACAAGAAGTTAGAAACAGAGTCTTGAGCAATGGACTTGTATGTTTTACCCGCCCAATGGCAGAGCTATCTTTTATATGGGTGGATGGGTGGATGGAGGGATGAAGTTGAAGCCAAGGAAAGTTAACTTACATAAGGGCTCACTGGCCAGGATCATCCCTATTTTGAGATAGATAATTACTTAAACTCATGAAGCTAAACATTCAACTGGTCTGCTTCCCTTTGTTCTTATTCTGTGCTCAACAGAGCAAGCTTCTGGTTAAGACCTGACTCCCCATGCAGGTCTGCCTTTAAGATGATAATATGCTGCAGTAAGGAAATTTCAGTCCCAAGATGAATGATCCCAAACAGATTGGGCAAATTGGTAAAGTGGGTTCTTACGTGATGTAGTGAGTCATATATTTTGGCCCCTTACAGAGAAAGAAGACACCGATCATGTAGACATAAGTGCTCTGAGCCGGGGGGGATTATGTTTCTCACTGTAAACAGATACCCTGGCACCCTAGCTTCGTCCACCAACCGTCCGGGTTTGTCAGCATGAGTCCTTCCCCGAGACATGCTGAAACGTCTACGTTTCTGAGACTGAAAGTTTAAGACCAGATACTAAAACACAGAAATTCACCAAGGCAATTAATGTTATCTGTGAGGCCTCTTGGGAAACTGCCAGCAACCTTCTCAATGGTCTACTAACGGCCTCATTGTAATCATATATAAATCTGTACTACATTTTATATTTTCAAGGCATGTTTATAATTATATTATCATGTTTAATTTGAGAAAAAATAAATTTTATAAGTTATAGTGTATAACATTCGGTAAATACAGTAATTATAGAAAAACAAAATGCTAATAATAGAAAAATTAAAATAAAAACAAAAATTGCTCATTAAAATATCTATCTCATGATCTAATAAAAAGAACAGTCTTTGCAACTTGGAGATCTGAAGTCCGATCCCAGATTGGCCACCTACTAGCTGTGTGACCTTAAGCAAGTCACTTAACCTTTCTGTATCTCAGTTCTTTCACTGGTAAAAATATCCCTGTGTCTCTTACTAAGATTTTTGTGAATCTCAAACTTGGTAGGATTTATCAAAGCACTTTTTAAATGGAAAAGCATTATACAAATATTTTCATCATCATATATCGATTAATATCACATCTGAAGTTAGGTTCACCAAGTCATGAGATTATAAGAAGGAATTGGATCCACTTGAACAATGTAATCACTGTAACTCTATAAATACATTTACTAAATAACTGATCTGAGAACACGTTCTGATGTGGCAGATTCAATACTGGCTCCAATCCCCTCCCCTTCCTATCTCCCTTACCATATGACTCGGCAGTTCTTCCCACTAGAGGGAAGAGAGACTATTTACATCTGCAGGCTCAGTGGTAAGGACAGAGTCCTTCCCAACTTCTTTACTTTGAGCTTGGTCATGTGACTTGCTTGACCAATGGGATGCTAGCAGACCTAATGCAAACAGAGGCTTGAAATGAGCTTGCATACTTGGGCATGCCCTCTTCTCTTTCATCATCAATGACAAGACTTGTGGAGCGGACCTGGACCCAACCTGTAACCAGCCTATGTCGGCCAACTCCGAACCAACCCACAGACACGTGGGCACAATTAACTTAGTGTTGTTTTAAGTTGCTGCTTTTTAAGGTGTCCTGTTGCTCTGTATTATTGTGACAATTACTAACTTATAGGCTCGGTAACGACACAGAACATAGTATACTATATTTGTATGATCCTTAATTTAAAAGATCATCTTCAGGTTAGATAATGTAATCCCTAGACATTCATTTTGTCATTTATCCAGCATAGTCAATGAGTACCAACTATTTGCCAGGGAGTATTCTAGGCACTGGGCTAGTCAGGTATGTAACACCAGCTGTCATAATAAACAATGGCAAAATCTCAGAGGCTTATTACAATAACAGTTCATTTTCCTCTACATAAAGGCCAGTGAAGATGTTCTTGGATGAAAGCCTCTCCTGAGTGGATCTCTTCCAAGTATCACTCGAGATCCAAACTCCCTCCATATTGTGATGCCATCATGTTCAACATGTACCTCTGATGTAGCCTCAGAAGAGGAAGAGAGATGTGGGAAAGCATCTTGGATATGTAATCCCTTTCGCCCAGAAATGACACACACTCCACCAGGAGAATTAGTCATATGTCCCCACACAGGCGCAAAGGGGCTGGAAGTTGAAATCTCTGGCCAAGTAGCCACTTCCCAGCAACAACTCCACACTAGGAAAGGGGAGAATAAATCTTTGGTAGTTAGTTAAGCATTTCTGTCACAATTAGAGGACATTGTTGGTGAATAAGTCATGGTTCTTGTCTTCAAGAAATTCACAGAGTTGGAGAGAAAGAAGAGATCCATACAGATAATTATAGCAGATGAGAAATGCTATAATAAATGTAAGTACAAGACCCAAGGTTTGCACAGAGAAGGGATGAGTAACTGCTGGGAAGGTGTTAAGGAGGGCTATATTTAACTGAGGGGACAATGCATGAGCTGAGCCTTAAAGGATAAATAGAATCTTGCCAGACAGATGGAGCAGCAGGGGAAGATGCCAAGTGGAGAAAACAGAGGTTTACATCATGTAATGGCTCAGAGCTTCTTTCCTTACACGGCTAGGGGGTGGTGCTGAGGGCAAGAGCAAAGGTCTGGAAAGCACTGGTATTTGCAGGTGGTCAAACAACTTCTTGCCTCACATATGAAATTGGAATAATATAAGTTTCCCATTTAGAGCAGCCTTCATTTCCCTGAGCACTGCTTTGGAACAACGTTCTCTACAAGGAGACAAGTGCGACACATGACCCATGCAAGATGGCTAGAACCAGAAAATATGGAGCACGTGGTACTGACAACACAGGGGTGGAGATACCTAAGGAGGAGGATTCAGGTAAAAGACCATGGAATGATAGACCCTCTCTCCTCTCAAAGTCCTTGTCATATAAAATAGAGACCAAATAATAATATAAATCATGAATCAGGTTAATCTAATAAATATGCATCAAATCCTTTACATTGCAGAGAATATAGTTTTCAAATCACCCACAGAAGAGTCACAAAAATTAAATACATATCAGGCCAAAAAATAAAGCTTTAACAAGTACCGAATAATAGACAGATTGAAAAGTCGTAAGGCCACATGCTTTGACCATGAGGCAATGAAACTGAAAATTACTAACAAGAGTAGAAAGTAGAAAATTTGGAAACTTAAAAACACTTTCCTAAATAAGCATGTGTCCAAAAGAAAATCAAAGCTGCAACTATTTAAAATACAATATAAAAAAATCTCTGGGATTCAGCTAAAGCTTTAATGAAGGAAATTCATAGCTTTAAATTCTCTAATTCTAAATAGAAGGAAAGAAAATACAAAATTTAAGTATGTGACATAATAGTACACATGAAATCCAAGAAAACCAATGGGAAATTATTAGCAGTAAGGAAAGATTTCATTTAGATCTTGCTGATTCAACACCTCTGCACTCAGACACTAGGCCTTGCTGCTTCCTGGTCTTTAAATCGGTTTATAAAAGGAGACGAAGTGCTATGCCCCCTACCAGCTTCTACACACTCCAGTAAGATTGTTATAGAGAAGGCTGCCTGATTTTTTCAGGCCAACCTTGAACAGGATCCAGTAAGAGAACAAACAAAATTAATAAATAGAAATGAAGAAGACAACAGTATTCGCAAAGATTTTTTGTTGTTCTAAGTTAATCTCTTTTAATGATAATCAAACGTGAAATGTCACTCCTTATTAAAAGTGATAAAGAAACTACACACTAATCATTAGCGTTGTTAGGCTGTTCTCTGAAACGTCAAAGTGGAAAACAAAGCAATATGGTTTGACCAAAGTAGAGAAAGCTGAATTTGTCCAAACCTAAAATTAATTAGCTTCTATTTAAATATCAAGAGTTCCTCAACTCACCATCTGGGTCTAAATTTAACCTTGTTAGCCTTTCTCAGCTAAATATGCAAAGAAAGCCATGTGAATTTGTATAATGGACCAACTAGCTGCAAGATTCCATGAGAGAAGGGATTGTATCCACACTGTTCACAGCTATGACCTCAGCATCTGGCATCTACTATGCCTAATAAATATATGTTTAATGAATGAATAGATGCATAGTCAATATTTTTCTTATGTCTATGAATGAGTGACGTCCAAAGGCAGATATCAATACTCTCATAGAGACTTATATTTTATTTCCTTGTTCCTTCTTGTTATGAGACCTTCAAAAACAAGAAATTTAAAATGACAAAATTGATTCGTAGCAGCTAAAAAGTATTGTCGACGTAGTCTCACATTTATAAGATCTGAAAATGTTTTCCTTATTAATACTTCTTGAGAAAGGCTTACCGTGTTAGGCAGATTGTCTCATTTGCTAATAAGCTTTCCAAACTCTGGTTCCACTATATTCAAATTCCTCATTTCCCTTCAACTTAGTGACCACCATTAACAGCCCACTCTATTTTTCACTGCCCTTATGTTTTTGCCTCAAGCTTTAACTGATTATATTCTTTGATTTCCTTACCCTGCTGTAGATTCCTTTTTAACTACAGATCTTAAAAGCGACACTAGCTGCTTTTTGTTCCTTGGGGTTTTTTTTTTTTTTTTCCTGCGGGATAATTATATTCTGTTGTGCCTTTTATTATCCTGTCTTTTAGGATCTCCTAACCTTGTACGCTCTTGGGCTTTATTTAATAGCGAGCTCCCTCCTCCACTCTCCCACTAAACCATGCTCATTAGGTTGCCTAATCCTCCATAATTTGCTTTCATGAAATCTTATACCTTTGAGTTGCTGTGTTCTATGAGCCCATTTCCTTAGTATCGCCCTTCCAAGCAGCCCAGAATCAATGAGCACTAAACATAAGCTTATTCACTTTCTCAGCCAACATGACTCTACAGGAAAAAAAAAGAAATCTTTGTTTTGAATGTTTATGGACCATGAAACTATACCATTTAACTTGGTATTTCATTTTCTCACCCAAACATTGCCTGAGAAGGTTAGGAGCAAAGAATTAGACTCCAGCAGTCCTTAACGTATAGTTATTAACTTACAGGCTTCAGGTTCTTCTGGGTCAGAAAACCATTCTATTTTAACAGAGCAGAAATAACAATATCCTAATGTTACATTGCAACTGGTAAATTCCAACTATATCTTTGCCTTATACCCAAAATTCAGGAGAAGAGAAAAACATCTTTTTTTGGTTACTCTGCAAGAGCTCTGCTTTTCCAAGTGGGTCCGTTTTAAGAAGCGCACGTTCTTGAAATGTGACCACACAGCCAACTCCAGTCTTTTCAGCAGTTCGTCCTCTGCCTTCTCTTCCATTCTACTCGTCACTAGCATCTTTGCTCATGGGTATGGACAGAAAGGCCAAGAGAGCAGATATTTTGTTTTTCGTTTTTCACTTTCCAGGGACTTTGATTGAATTTTTTTAAAAAATCAACTTGGTAGTGAAGGGAAAGAGTTAATGAAGCTTCCAAAGGTGCCTAGCTTATTCAAGCAACGTTTACACTTCAACCCTGTGCATGTTCACTTATGATCCTGCCCATCCAGATGACAGAAAGCAAAGCCAGTAAGTTCCTTATTTAATTGGTTTGCATCCACACATTGCCCTCCAGGGCTCTGTTTACACAGCCTATCATACAGTATGCTCCACAGTTCTCTGCCTCTTTCAAAAGCATGCTTCTCCTGAGATTTGATATATGGCTTTCATGTTTAATCACTACATTAAACTCAATGCTCTGCTTCCTCCAGCATCAACCAACTTCCCTTCTTGGGAGGTGGGGAGAAGAGCACAGCTTCTCGCTCCTTCTGAAAATAAAAGGAAGTCTGTTTTACTCTATTAGTAAAATCACCAACTACGCACGATCGTAGGAAGCAACACGACTACATCAACTGGGAAACAGTATTAAAATAGAAACCTTCAAACTCCTTTAGGAGGGAGGTAGGCTGATGGCTCTCAGTTGGCAAAGCCGAAAGCATTAGGTGATTGAGTTATAAACCAACAGAGATAGAGATTAATCCGTGTATAACTCAGTACAGAGAGGGTACATCGAGACAGCAGCTAAAGTTTGAATCAAATTATCCTTGAGGATAGAACATTCCTGGGGTTCTCAGATGACAATGCATTCAGTACCTCTGCCTTCTGGTTGAAGGTTTTCCTAACCTTCACCACAAAGAGAACTTTGAACATCTCTTTACCTGAACGTGGACATGGTAACGCCACGATCCTTTTCAAACGAATCTGTATGTAACCCAAATTTCTGAAGTAGACGAAAACCTCAAAAAATTAACTGACCTCCTTCAATAAGTCAAGAAAATCTATAATTTTCAGGTTTTAAAAAAACACATGAAATGCCTGTATTTTACTTTATTTCAAGCAGAAAAAGTGAAACAAATATGGCAAATTATGAACAGTAAAATCTAGATAATGGATATGTGGGCATTCATTATACCATACTCTCTACTTCTACACATAGTTGGAATTTTCCTTATGAAAAATGTTTTTGAAACTTGAAAAAAAACACAAAGAAATTGTTTATGAATTTGCTTTCATAGAGAAAAGAACTGACACAAATTTGATAAGAAAAAATTTAAGTCACTTTCTAGGTGGCTCATTTCGGTGTCTGCATATTTGACAACTGACCCTTTTCACCATGTGCTGACAATGAAAACTCTCCTCCCCCCAGTCTCACGCCACAGCCTGAAACTCATTTACACAAACTGCAAATGTGCAGTAAGCTCTGTGTAAGTTGGGTTCTTCACTTGAAATATACATACATATAAAATTTTACTTTGAAATCCTTTCCTTTCTAACTAGTCATTGATCACAGTATTTATTTTTTAAGAGTTTTTTTTCCTTAGTAAGACAGGCATCTTCCTTCATTTGAAACTCTTACTTTGTCAGGAACACAGTTACAGCCGTATACAACATTAAACAGAGCTAGTTTACTTTCTGTACTTGATGAACAATAGAAAAGCTGAACCCACTAAAGTCATACATTTAATTGTTCCAATATGCTAAGTTATTTCAAAATTTGCATGATACAGAACGCCAAAGAGTATATTTCTAGCTTCCTTTGTCGTGATTCCCTCACTCAAGAGGAAGCTAAAAGAAGTTATAAGAAAAAATAATTACCTGTTTATTAATTTGAAACCATCTGAATTCTTTCCACAACATATTTAAGTTCAAAATTAAAAGACTAAATAAACTTTTAACCAGTACTCCCCATAAGAGTTTCGAGAGGACAGAACTCCGCAGTTTTCAAAACAGGCAGATGTTGTCCATGACAGACATTAAAAAAAAAATTAGGACTTGGAAAAAATAAGAAACATGGACAAAATCTTTGGTCACAAGAGTGAAAGATGTATGCCGGTACAGATGTTATAACTATTTTCATGATAAATACTAACCTGCACTACAGGAATTTAGCAGCACACTTTAATTTGGATTTGAAAATTTAACATAAATTTTCTGACTTTGACAATAGCTGCCTAATATTTCAGTTCTGTACACTACTTCCAGGTTTTACCTTCAAAATGAATCTAATAAACTTTTTCATTTTAAAAAGCTGTATTCCAGATCTGTAGCCTAAAACCAGTTTCTGATTTGATGTTTTGGCAAGTAAATCAGATCATAACAAAGTGGGTTCTTAATAAATATTTGGCGACTGACTGGCGAGGATAAAAAGACATGCAATTTTTTTTTTTTTTTAAAGATTTTATTTTTTCCTTTTTCTCCCCGAAGCCCCCCGGTACATAGTTGTATATTCTTCGTTGTGGGTTCTTCTAGTTGTGGCATGTGGGATGCTGCCTCAGCGTGGTTTGATGAGCAGTGCCATGTCCGCGCCCAGGATTCGAACCAACGAAACACTGGGCCGCCTGCAGCGGAGTGCGCGAACTTAACCACTCGGCCACGGGGCCAGCCCCAAGACATGCAATTTTTGTGTAAAAATTCATTATCCATCAATTTTATTCGTTTATTTTTTATTATACTTATTAAAGATTTTAACTATTAAAAAAAGGCAAAGTATTAAAAAAAACTTTCACCCTATTCTGAGTCACCTCTTACGAATCAACAAAAAAGTCAAATGGTTGATACAATGTCACCATGTCAAATGGTTGACACAATGTCACCATGCCTTCAGTCTCCACACAGTCAATACTGTAAACCAGGATGCTCATCTTATACTATCATTGTCACACCTGATTCAGAAGCCCAAGAACACACAGAATGGAAAGACTTCTAGAATCACAGTTCTCAAATTAGGCAACATTGTTAACTCAAATTTACGAACTTCATATTTAAAGAGTCTCACAAGTTGGAGAAATTCATAAAGCTATACAATAAAAGAAAGGTGAAGCTTTTGCAGAAGAAAAGCATGTCGGCTCCTTAATACCACTGTAACAAAGAATGCATAGTCCTTAGTTCTTTCGTGAACATCATAAACAAAAACACTTTTTTTAAGTTAAAATGTAATGGAGTTCAAAGCAGAGTAAGAATGTTACTTTTAAATTTAAAAGTGATACATTTTTCTGCAAATTATTTTCTCCTGGAATTGAAAATTAATGTTTATTGATCTATTAACAGTTCACCAAAGGGCATAATTCATTTGTACCAAACATGAAGCAAATTTTTGTGCTTTACTTGCAAACACCATCAGAAACTCTGAAGCATATAAATCTCAGCAAGTGACATAAAGACAGAGTCAAACTTAAGGATTACATGGCTACATTCATGCTTAATGAGAAGAAAACAGCTAATGAGGCCGATATGCCACGGTTTGTGAGAATGAGAATTTTGTCTTGATAGATACAAAAGAATGGCTTAAGGTGACCTTGATCTTCCGTTACCCCCCCCCCCCAACAAAACACATTTTTAAAAAGACTAATAAGTCATAGACAAATTTCTATTGGCTAACACTCTTTATACTTGGCTGGGTTAAACGTATCTATTACCCACGTTTGATGACAAGTCACTTGCAGAGAATCTTCACATCACTCAGGATATTTTGTCCACTGAGAGAGTGATATTCTATTTGAGCAATGAGTACACACAACCCCCACCTCTGCCTCTCAAATGAAGCTCTGCAGATGTGGAGCCTTTAATGCTTATTGCAGAACTATCAAGAATCCCAAAGTGAACGTCTCAAGTTATGAGTCCACGCAGCCAACAGCCCTGCTTTGAGGTGGGGTTCAGGTTCTGAAAAGAGGCTGCCTAGTCTGTTTAAAATCAAAATGGTTCTTGATCTGATGAATTACTCCTCAGAGAATAATGTAAATAAAATATACTCAGAATAACATTATTAATGTAAACATACCTGAACCGGAGTCAAATTTGGTTTCTGACCTGCAAAGGCAAAGAAATTTTTTACAATATAATAGCTGCTTGTTAAAGAACAACTGTTATTTTATGGAGGAAAAAAGAGGCAATACTTATAGATTTCAGTACATTGGTCAACAAGTAAAATAGCCTTTTAAAATGTAAATACATATTTACTTAAATCATTTCAAACGCATGCATTACCTAGGCATGCACATATCCATTGAGATAGCACAGTATGGGAAAGACATTAACGTGTTAGCTTGTTTTTGAGAGAAAGAGGATAAATTATGTAAAAAAAAAAAAAAGCACCCAATCTCTACAGATCAACTTGTTTCAGTAATATAATAAAGCAATAAAAAACCTCAAATTTAAAATTATCCTCTTTACTTATTATTAAAGATTTTCAATTATTCAACACCAAGTAATTTTTCACTGAGTTCTTCACAGAGTAAATGAACCTAGTAACCCCATACATTTAATAAGAAGGAGAAAAAAAATCTGAGCCCTTGTGGGAACATTATGTTTCAGATATAGGTTAATACTGGTTGTAAATTCAGAAGCCTTTGAAGCTCTCAGTTCGGCTGTGGGAAAACTTCTGTTGGGTAATTACTCTCAAGATGCTGCTGATGTGCTGTCAAGCAGAATTAACCCTGTGACTAGGCCGAGCTACACAAGCTACTATAAGACAGCATTGTCTATATCTAGCTCCCAAACCAATTAGTGGGCATGCTCCAGTCGGATTTATATCACACATTAACAATCAATAGTATATATGCTCACAGCTGCCACAGCAAGATACAAGAACCCACCAGCAGGAGTCCTGTTAAAGGATGTTACATTGACAGAGAAGATTTTTTTCCTGGGGAAATGTAGTTAACTAAGTGGGAAAGGAGATTTCTTTGAAATTATGCCAGGGTACCAAAGCACTTTTAGAAGCGGTGGCTTTTTTAACCTAAATTAGCTTCGGGAGAAGCCATCAAAGGGGCGAGGGGAAGGAGAAGCAAGAAGCAGTTTCCTGTCATAAAAATTCAACTTCTCAAACATTCCCAAATAAAGTTTCACCTGATGCTTAAACAACGTCAATAATTGTAAAAACAGAAGTCAGTATTACAATCCTGGTTATCATAACCATCACTGTAACCCAGGTCCACATTTTCCCAAGACCCAGCCCCACCCAGTCCTCACCTCCATCCTTCTCTTAGATGTCCCTGACTCCTCCTTCAAGGTGCAAACCCACTGTCACTTTGTGTCCTCTCTCCTGTTCTGGAAAGCCTTGTCTTGCACCCTCTTCTTAGTTTCCAGCATCCCTGAGCATAGCTCTGAATGGCACTTGCCACACGCGGTCCTGCTGGTGTCCCTGCGCTTCCTCCCCACTCACTATGCCTCATGAACCTCCGAGGCCAGCGCCTACAGAGTGCCTGCAGTTTGTACTCCACAGCTGTCTGTTGAGGGAAACTCCTGCCTCCACTGCATCCTCATTGCCTTCTCACCTGTAGGAAAGGAGTTCTTCCTTCTGTCTAAGGCTCCCTCTACTGACGTCCTAAAATGCACTCTCTCATCTCCCCTGAAACCGGGCTGGATCAAGTACTCCTTCTCTCTCCCATATCTGGGCCTCCCCAGCTTTCTCCTCCTCTTTGCAGAGAAGCACCCCCAAATTCAATAAAAGCCCTCCTTCAAATCCACACCCTGCTCTTGTTATCCTCTTTCTTCCTGGCTTTACAAACAAGTTCATTGAAAGGACAGAGTATATCCTAGATTGTGAGTCTTCCTTTCCTGACCGCCCAGCATGTTCACACTGCAGCAGCAGGATCTGTCCTTGCTAAGGGTCATCAGCGGTGTCCTCATGCTAAATCCCAAAGCCCAGTTACAGCCCCTCTGCCACGAAAGCTCTCTCCAGCCGACCACGAGACCACCTCAGCGTTGCACTGCAACCTCAAATGCCACTTGTATGAAGCTGCATTCATTTTCTTTTCCTTTAAATATAATCCTCCTGCTACATTCCCCATCATTTAAGTTGAAAATCATGACATTATTCTCGTTTTCTTCTGCACCTCCAATATCTGATTGCACCAGGACCTGTTCAATCTACAACCTTCCCTTCCTCGCCATCCTCACTCTTACCTCTTGAGGCCTACCTTTGGCTCAGTAATCTCATAACCAGTATCCCCCTCTCCCTGCCAATCCATCATCTAATCAGCCACCAGATGTTTCCAGAACACTGATCGGATCACATTACCACCACCCCAACAACCGGAGCAGAGTTTTCCAAACTTAGGTCACAAGCTGACCCATTAGTGGATTATCAAATTAATTTAGTGGATTACAACCAGGATTTTTTAAACACTGAAATAGAACGGAAAAAAAGACAGAATGCACTTCATATACGGACGGCATGTGCAGTTTTGTGAAACTTTTAGGAATACGTACATGCATTTGTATTCGTGTGTGCGCGCATGTTCACACATGTGTGTACCGGGCTGTACTGCCCTTACAAGTGAGCCTGAAGCCTCCACTCCAGCCTTCCTCTGGGTGCGCCCTCCTCTCCACCAGGCGAGGGGTCCCCTCTTCTATCTGAAGCTCCAAGCAGCAGGGTCCCCTGCATTCTCTGGCAAACAGCCCACTGGGCCCTTTCTTCAGGGCGGGTTGTGCTGCCCCCCAAGGTGGGGGAGGGGGGCCAAAGACTGTTACTTGAAGGAGGGAGCTTGGACCTGAGGGCAGAAGGAAGGGGACAAAGAGGGCAGGGCAAGATGCTCTCCTTACTCTCCCCATTCCTGCTCAGAGAATCCTTAGTTCCAACCCTCCTGGGAGAGTGGGGGGCCGGGAGCAGCTGGGGACGAGAGGGTGCCCCCTGGACCAGACTGGTGCGGCTCAATGGCCTTGGAACTCAGTGCCTGGCTGGTGGGGACAGGAAGAGGCGATGGGCAGGAGAGAAAGAGCCCCCCCCCAGTAAAGAAGAAAAGAGGGGGGGCCACTGGAGGGAAGGCTGCAGGGCCCCGTCCCCCCACCCCCCCACGTGGCCCAGTCGCCAGTCCCTGCAGCTCAGTAGGCTGAATGACAGTCTTTCGGTGAAAGACCAAATTAGTTTTAAATTTGCACTATCCTCAGTTATTTGGTATCAATGGTTTTACACACGGCTTTCATTGTTTTTGTTCAAAGTACATCTGTCAAGGGTAAGTTGGTATGTCCTTTCTAACAGTTTATTGCCTTGATTTACAACTTTTAAATAATTAGCTATATTGTATCCCCATTTGTCCTCTCGCCCAGGCCCCGCAATTGTTAGGACCAGGCCTGGTATTCAGCCATCACGTAAAAAGGTCTGTCTTACTATGGGCCATAGACAAAAAGGTTGAAAAGCTAGTGACCTGGCGACATCCGGTGCACAGCGCCGGAGCGAGGGGCCGACCGAGAGCCGGTTCTTCAGCGCCGTCTCTAACCCCCCAGCCACGCCGTCTCCAACCCCCCAGCCACGCCGTCTCTAACCCCCCAACCACGCCATCTCCTTCCCTGTCTCCAAAGCCAGCTATTGCCGTGTTCTTTCACGGCCTGCATCCGTATCCTCAGCTAGAATCCCGTCCCCCACTCACCGCTGGCAAACCTTGACTCAACGGGACTCCCCGCCGTCCCCCGGCCCCCCGGCTGCCCCCTCACCGCCCAGAGCGCTCCGCTCGCCCTCCGCTCCGCGCCGCCCCGCACGGCGAGGCCCACACGGCCATCCCGCACCGCGTGGCCGCACGAGGCCCAGCGAGGCGAGGCTGGGTCCCAGCCATCTTCAGATTCCCAACACTGCACGCAGGACCTGGTACTGAAGAGTTATTAAAAACCTGTAGTAGGGATTAACACGCGAACAAATGACTCTGTACATTAACAGAAAGCCAAAGCAAGACACAGTGATCAAAAACTCCATAAAATGCCTCTTTTGAGATACAAAAAATCGTATCTGAAAACTTGTATTCCTCAGACCATCTTATTTTCTCCAAGGATAGCTGGTCAATATGTAAAATATACACATAGAGTACAGAGGAAATATCTTCACAAACTAATGAATGACCCTAGCTATCAGTTAAAAATATAAAGGAATATTTTCAGAATTCTCACAGTAATGAAACTTAAAAAAAACACAGCTACTCTATTAATAATTAAAACGTAGTAATGAAAGTTAATACTGTCAGTTTGCGGGGCAGGGAAATTGGTCCTATAGTATACATTAATTCGGATTTCTGCCAGATTTTATACACACATCCATACACAGGGACACAAAGGCCTCTTCCATGATACTATGGACGATGAGCATCTCTACTCATAAACTATCTCTAAGAAAGTAAGTAAAATAGAGATGGGAACCAACAAATGGCAAGTGCAGAAAAGGAATTCACATGTAGCAGAGACCACACAAGAAAGGCAAAGAGGGATGTCCATTCACTCAGTCCAAACACATTTGCCCTGTGCTCACCTTCAGTCGCATGCTGTGCCGGATGGGAGGGGCACGAAAATGCATCAAGTGAGGTTAAATGGGTGCAAGAGGAACAGATAGAATTGTGTCTCCACGGACACCCATTTCACCCCTTGATTACATACTCACATCTCAGCTGAAAACTATTCAACCAGTTCCTCTGGGAATCGCCAAAAGATGGTGAACATAGCACAGACTGTTACTGTCTTCCAATACCCATTCTCCCTTTTTATTTTAGAAATAGAATCTCTCAGTTTTAGATGGCTGCCTGGGTAAGACAATTTTTCCACAATATTTCCCACTTCTTTTGTAGCTCATTGTGACCATGTGACTAAATTCTTGCCAAAAGAATGCAAGCAGAAGTAATGTGTATAACATCTGAGTAATGCCCTTAAAGGGAATGACTGCACCCCTCCCCTTCTTCCTCTCTTCTTCCCACTGGCTGGAATGTAGATGTGATTTCAGGAGCTAAAGCAGCCATTCTTAGATCATGAGAGAGAAGCTGATATTAAAGCCTTTGGCTGCCCTTGGGCTAAAGGTGCGCACACACTGGTAGCACCATCTCAATCCCAAACTGTTACCATGTTGAAGCAGCTATCATTTTGGAGTCTTGTCAGAGCAGCTGTAACAGTACTGCCACATTAATAAAGGCTTAAACTAAAACTTCCACATTTTTAAACCTAAAAAGTTTTTATGAATTTAAGAACCATAAAAGGTAGATGCTAGGAGAATTTAAGTTATCATTATTACTTTTTAAATAATTAAAAGATACAATATATACATTCTTTTGAGAATAGAGTTGCAGATTTTCAAAAGAGGGCAGTTTTAGTCATTGGTTAGAATTCTCTAGTCCTGGACAAATCTATAAAACTACAAATTTATGAAACTACTACAAATCTATAAAACTACCAGTGTCCATGAAAGTTGTATGTGCATTGGAGTCAAAAGCTTTTATTTATTTTATTATTTTTTAAAATTTTATTTTCTTTTATGAGGAACCCACAAAGTCTCAGAGGACACTGCTTTTTGCTTAGTGTTCCATTGTATTAAAAATTTAAACATGGGAACCGTGTAAGTATGAACCACAGGTTAATGAAAGGTTTCAGACGACGTGGAGAAGAGGGAAGGCGCTGTTCGTACTGTTTTCAACTGCTGTCAATCAAAGAGCCCAGCCACAGACAGTCATTAGAGGGAAGCAGTAGGAATGACAAACTGGGTTTTGCTTATAAGCACACTATATATGGCAACTCCATAACAAGCAGTTTCTAGGACACTCCAAGCCAAATAACCTGTCCTGTTGTCCCCTTAAAGCCTGGAAATTTTTCAGAAATTCCAATCTTTTAGGATCCTACTTATAAGTGTAAGAATTTCTTCCTCCTCCTACAAGTGACTCAAAAGCCTTCATCCAACCAAAGGCGAGCAGTAATGGCAAGACATATTTACCTGCCTTCTTTCAGTCACATAAGCACAGCATCTTCCTCTGCTCAGAACGCTCCCTCCTCCTCCCCTCACCCGCTCTAGCATCCCTTAACCCCTCTGCCTACTGAACTTCTAAAACTTTCTCATATTATCTGAGTTACCGATTTTCTGAAGAGAAGTGGCCAGCCTAGATCAAACCCCTTTACTGTACACTTCGATAGCACCAGTTGCTCCTTCTTTGCACTAATTCTGCTCTGTTCGTGTGATTATTTGATCACACTAAGAGTTCAATAATTGTGGTAGGCACTATTTGTCACCTATCTAACAGCCAGTCTTCCTTTACTCTGATAACAAAATTCCAATTTTTGAAGGTACTAAAAACGTGCCAGCCCCAGGAATGAATCATCACCAGGTGGAGCCAATTGGGGCAATCCTATTCCCCTTTGTTAGGGACTCGTTCAAGGATGGGCATGTACCCAGTTCTGGGCAGCGAGAGGTACAGGAAGTCTGCTGGGGATACTTCTTAGAAAGGTTTTCCTCCAAGAAAAGGACAGGGGGGATTTAGGGGGAAGGCCCTTTTTCTACTCCCTCCCTGTTTGCTGCCTTTGAAGTTATTATGTCAGGATATGACACTTAGAACTGCTGTCGCAATCTGGTCACCACGAGGAGAAGGCCAAGAGAATCCCAGAAGTGCCGACCCAGCGCACCGTAGCATTCCAGTCCCAGCACAGCCTTCTCCAGAGCTCTCGCTGAGTGAGTCAGACAAGTCCAGCGTTCGGAGGCCACTTTCACTTGGGTATTTCTGTCACTTTTCATCCAACACATTCTAACTGATATTGTTACCACAGGAGTGCTAGGTTATGAACTACCCACTTACTGTGTTTAAAACTTAGGCCTCTATGTTCTGTTTTGATGTTAATGACACTATAAATACAAAAGACAGAAAAATACATGGGAAGAAAACAATGTGAATTTAAATGTTTAAAGACATGTTGGTTACCACAACTAAAAACTGAGAAAAACACACAATTAAAAAGTGCCCATTAACTGTAAGCTTAATTTTTTTTAAACTGAAAAATATCCATCAAAAGCCCAGAAATTTAGAAATCAAGATAATCACGAGCCAAAGAGCAGCACGGCCCCTCCTACGTCGCTCGAAGACGCCTCCTGTGAGGCGTTAACAGGAACCTTCGGGTTCGGCTTCCATGAGGCGCCTACAGTTCTTCGTCTTCGTTTATTGACAGACTCTTCCACTGGGCACCAGAAAGCACTACAGACGGCTTGCGGGTGTAAATTCCTGCTCCCCGTGGGCACACTTCTTCCGCTGGACTGTTGCTTTGTTTGTTCGTTCGTTGCCTTTTAACCAGGCCCCGGCACTTTAACTAGGGCCACTGTCCCCCGGAGATGCTGGAGACCTTACGTAGCAGAAGTCTGGGAAGCACCTAATACTGAGGGAACCACCACGGAAAAGACAGCCAATGGAGACACACAGGGCAGAGCCCACTCTCAGGTCTTCCACTTTCCACCCTGTGCGACTTTAGCGAAGTTAATCACCACTCTAACTCTCAGTTTCACTATCTATAGAACAGGAGTAATACATTTACCTTTTAAAATTTTCGTGTAGATTAAATGAGATGATATTACAAAGTACCTAGGGCAGGCCCTGGCACACAGGAGAAGCTGAGTAAAAGGTAGGTTTTATCGAAGTAATGACAATAAAAGTTTACCTATGGCTACAAATACAACTAGCAGTATTTTAGCTAAGTACAAAAACAATACTACATTATAAAAGGAAAGGATATATTACTCTGGTTGAGGTTTTACTTGGGGTACAATTTTAATATAAAAGTCCAAATGATGCAGAAAAAAGTAAGAGAGAATAGCCTAAAAAAAACTGAAGAAACTGGAAATATTTAAGAGCAAAGGCTAATGCAAAATAACACAAACGATGTGGTCATACAGTATAGAAAAGGAGTCTTATTTGTCCTTGAAACACAAATAAAACATTCTCTAACTAAAACAGCTGCACGATGTGCTCGGGAGCCTACTGGAACAACAATCAGGAGAGCTGGACTGCAGTTCAGAAACAAGGACAAGTCATTTAACTTGTGAGCCCCGTTTTCCTCATTAGTAAAATGAGGCATTTGAAATCAATCAATGTGGCTCCACAGAAACAATCCTAGGGAGAGGTAAGCTGCCTACATTTTTTTCTGCAGTTCCCAAGAATGAAGAAAAGGAGAAGGGGAGGAGAGAGAACAGAGAAGTCAGAGCGAGATGGTAAAAATCTGCATCTATAGAACTCGAAGCTACAGATGGATACGACTGAAAAACATAATCCTTAAGGCCATTTTCGCCTCCCAGGGTCTACATTTCCTAGGCCATATTAACAACTGCCGTCTTTGAATTCCAATATCAGTTCCCGCCTCGATGATTTATAGCACTCAATATATGTTTCCTTTAAAATAATTTGTTTCTTGTGTATAAATATATCTCTAGAGAGAATAAAGCTTTTAACGATCCTTTAGCTATTGAGAATAAATGCAAAACGCTAAAGAAAACAGTGCTAAGGAGAACAGAGTCTACTTCATGTTATGAGCTAAATTGTGTCCTCCCAAAATTCATACGCGAAAGTTCTAACCCTAATACCTAAGAATGTGACTGCATTTGGAAATAGGGTTCTTAAAGAGGTAATTAAGTTAAAATGAAGTCATTCAAGTGGGCCCTAATCCAGTATGACTGGTGTCCTTATGAGAAAAGTAAATTAGGACAGAGACAGACATAGAGTGAAGACAGCCATCCACAAGCCAAGGAGAGAGGCCTCAGAAGAAACCAACGCTTCTGACACCTTGATCTCAGACTTCCAGCCACCAGAACTATGAGACAATACGTTTCTGTTGTTTCAACCCCTAGTCTGTGGTCCTTTGTTATGGCAGCCCTAGCAGACTCATACACTTCATTTCTTCTTCAGTCATATATTCAGCAACCTCAAACCTCCAATAAAAGCCAAAAACCTAGAAATTAGCTGGAAATAAAAATGTCTACAGCTCTTACACACTTTAACCCACTTTCCGTACAAAATATATTTGAGTTCTCCATTCTCTCTCACTATTTTTAACCATATTCTGCCAAAGTGCTTTACCTGCATTTTGCCCATTGGGCAGCTGCTCCTGCAAATTACATAATAGGGACCACCAGTAGGCATACCATACAATTCTGATCAATGGGCTCTTTGTTTCTTCATATCGCTGTGGGAGAATGTTTCCAATGGTTTGGCCTGGTCCTTTCACACTGGTGTTGTGTACACACTTGTCCTGTGCTCTCTGGGGGATGAGGCAGACTTGGGAGGTAGTAAAATTTACTGCCCTACCTCAGTTTTACACACAATATTTGTTTTCTTATTTTCCCTGGAAATTTTCATTTCTACTTCAGGTTGTAATCAGAACTAGAACAATATAAGTTGTGGCTGGCAGGCTAGCAGTAGACACAATCATTGGCAGATGCTAAAATTTTAGAGACCCAACAAAAGAAACTCAAACAAGAGCAATCCAGAGTTAACTCGCCTAGAGGCAAAGACTGCACAGCTCGCCGGCCTCTGCGGATGTCAACGGGGGAGGAAAGATAAAGGAGGATCGTCCTCCACACTTCACAGAACTCTACAGGAATTCTTCAAAGGCACAAGCAGAGCCCTACATGGCTCATTAGAGCCTAAGTGTACTGTTGTTTTATAACACAGTTTAATAACTAATATTAATAATGATAGCTATAGGTCATGAAAGTGATCATTTAATTATGCTGTTTAGTAAGACATGGAAGTATACTATTTAGACAGGATTATATTTTTAAAATCATTAGTTAATAATTTTACGGTTAAAATAGATGTTTTGGTTGTCTAGAAAATATGTTTATCCAAAGCCCCTCATTTTCTAGATATAACTATACACAAACAGAAGACGCAACACAAAATTAGGAAGAGAAAAACACAAATTAGGAATAAAGAGACCATGGAGAAAAGATCTGATTTCCAGTCTTAAATCTACTCCCTGTTTCTACAAAGCCCTGAAAAAGTCATTTAGACCTTGAAAAGACAGTTGTGTTTTTCATTTGTAAAGTAAGGATAATAATATCTGCTACACCATACAGTTTTTTTTAGAACAAAATGAATAATGGTTGAAGCACAGGAAAAGTTATAGGAATGAATTTTCCTTGAAAATTTTAGGATTACACAATTCAACAATTACATTGAATACGGAAACTCATTTTCATAAGAATCTTAAATTCATTCATTATATCACTTAAAAATTTAGCATTTCTAGTTGGAGATTTTTAAAACCTAGCCTAAGGCAAACTTTCAAGGCCAAAATGGATGAGAAAGTCATTGACTCTTTTTTCCACTCAGCCATAAAACACATGTATTGAGCACCGACCATGTGCAAGTACTGTTCCAGGCTCTGGGATACAGCAGAGACTAAGACAGACCAGATTCCTCCTCTCCTGGAGCTCACATTCTGGTAAAGAGAGTCAGATAGTAACTACTACATAAATTAGATTATTTCAGACAAAGGCTTAAGTAGAGTGCCTTCTGTAATAACATCTGGAGAGTAATGATATAGAGAGTTCCTGGGGTGGGGTTGGGGGAGCTATTTTAAATAAAGTGGTCAGGGACGTGCTTTAGGAGGAGAGGACATTTCAGCTGACATCTAAAGAATGAGAAGGAGCCCCATGCAATGTGGGTGCAAAATGGACTCTTTGGTAGAGATTCCAAAGGAAAGGACAAAAGCAAAAACCTAAGTTTGGTATGAAGAAGAAGAAGGAGAGGAGAAGAAGGAGAGGAGATGAAGGGACGAATAAAGGCCAACATATCTAGAAAGAAGTGAATGAGAGAGAGAATAGTAAGAGATGATGTCAGAGAAGTAGACGAGGGCCAGATCGCAACGCTAGAAGCCATTGTAAGGAGTTGCGATTTTTAAAGAGACAACGATAAATCAGAGGTTTTAAAGAACAAATTATAACGTAACTTAAATTATTTAAATCTTCACCCTGCTATGTGAAGAATGGACTACAACAGCCAAAGCAGAGAGCCCAGCAAGCACTGGGATCTTGGTTTTTAACACCATCTTTAATCAAAGGAACCAGGGCCCCTTGGAGAAATGGCTGATTCTAGGACGAGGGCATAGAATAATAGGATAAGATACGCCTGGAGCATCAAGTAGTGCCTGAAAATAAGCAAGGGCTCAAAAACAAACAAAAAACCCCTACACTGACAGGGATAATGTCAAAGGGACACAGGAGCCAACTGAAAGAGCTCGTAATAGTCAAAGCTGGGACAATATGAGCAACAAAATAAATAAAATAGCATTGGATTATAATCCAAAGTATAAAATAAATATCCACGTGTCCATATTGATATAAATAAATGATTAATTAAACAAATAAATGAGAGAAAAGATACAAATCTCCCTTGCAGAAGAATTCCAAATAATTTAGGTAGATATTCTGCCCTCAAGATGGAGAGCATAACTCCCCCCTCCTTCAGGGTGGGCTGTGCACAGTGACCTCCTTCCAAAGAGCACAGTAGGAAAGGGGAGAAAAGAATAACTTTACAGTGGGGAATCCTAACAAACCTACCTCGACCGTATGACCAAGGTCAATATCAAAAGTGATGTCATGTTGACAGTACGTGCCCTAGTTACGATGTGAGGAAAATGGCACTGCATCTCTGTGATCTTCCTCTCCAAACCCATAACCTCGGTCTCATCATGAGAAAAACATCAGACAAATCCCAACAGAGGGTCATCCTACAAAATACCTGACCAGTGCTCCTCAAAACTATCAAGGTCATCAAAAATAAGGAAAGTCTGAGAAACTGTCACAGTCAAGAGAAGCCTAAGGCGACATGACACTAAACGTGATGTGGTACCCTGGATGGGATCCTGGAACAAAGGACATTAGGTAAAAACTAAGGAAGTCTGGATAAAGTATGGACTTCAGTTAATAAAAATATATCAATATTAATTCATAAATTGTAATGAATTTACAAATGTAAAATATTAATAATAGGGGAAACCAGGTAAGGAAGTATATTGGAACTCTCTGTATAATCTCCTCAATTTTTCTGAAAATATAGAAGTGCTCAAAAAATAAAGTCTGTTAAGAAGGGAAAGCCAAAGCAGTAGTTCAGGTGAAAGATGATAAAGATGATGGTGAAGCAGTGGATGTGGTGTGTTACTCGATATGGAGGGCAAGGCATGGAGAACAATCAAGGATAACTCATGGGCTTTGGCTCAAGTAACTGGGTAGACATCGAACAGTACCTTTATTTAGTATAGGGGGAAAACGAGAGAAAAGTAGGTTTCGCTGCTTCTGAGTCATTTTGCCACCTCTATTTGTTGCTAATTCCTACTTTATTCTTGTGAGCTGGTAGGATCAATAAGAAAAGTTTCAAGCTTTATAGTCCCACACAGGATCTCAGGTTAGTATAATTTTCTTGTTTTTTTTTTAATCATAAAGATATAATAGGCTTGAAAAGAGACGGCATAAAATGTTTCTTGATCTAATTTTGGGACAAAAATTAGTACTAAATTATTGGTTTCCTGCGCCCAAATCAATGATTCTGGAAGATGTATGATTATCTGAATTACATCAGGCTTTTAAAAAGCACAGATTAAAGAGTCCGGAAATCCTTGCCTCTAAGTTCTGCAGGTGATCCTGACAACCACTGACCTGCTCGGCATTCCTTTAAAGCAAAGAAAACTTCTACTTAAAACAACAAAGCATCCTGCCTTTCTGATTATTTTTTGTCTGTATTAGTAATTTCTAAAGTAACTTTTTGCCCAATGAGGAATAAAAATTTCCCATCACATTGTGTAAACTTCCACATTCACAAGCTGTCATGCATCACCATTATAAAGTTATCTTAGTGAGAAACACTGAACTAAGCACCAAACAAGTGAAAAATCTGTCAGAAAAGACCCAGTCCCAGGGTAAAAAAAAGGATACAGTTACCACTTTCTTGGTAAACTTAGTAAAAATATTTGATTTTACAGCTATTGTTTCTGGCCGCATGAATCAAACGATAAAACCTTAGATTCCATGAATGACTCAGACTGGGGCCAGCAAATCACCTAAAAAGATTCGTCACTGAAAAGATGTGTCTCCTGTGGTCAGTAATTTACACTCCATTAAACCTCTAAGAAAAATAATACAAAAGACAAGCGTTCAATATCAAGAAGGCTTCTCTCAAATCTGGAAACTATGAAAAGAAATCCATTAGAAGATCTGAACCTTCATTAAGCTGCAGTCAGTCAAGAGCATTTATGGAGTGCTCACTATGTGCAAAGCACTCTGTTTGGAGGAAGAGGTCTTGTTTAAAGTAGCCATAATTCAGCCCATAAAGCCCTTTACAGTTTAAGATCAACAGTCTGAGCCCATCAGGAGTAAATGGGTAGCGGGCTCACACTGAAGGATGCAGGTGTAATTTGCTCAGTGCTGCCCAGCTCCTTAAGTTGAATGGGCCTTTGCAGTCTGGGTAAATTCCACCTTCCGGGTGGTCTTCCAGAGCAATCTCAAAGAGGGCACACCACAGACGTGCTGGAGTTAATTTATGCTTATGTAGACTATGAGTCATGCAACTGCCATTAACACTATATACTTAAGTGAGTACATAGAAGTAAAACGTGCAAATCTCCAGCAGCATAAAGCCAACCTTCCTTAGAGCAGAAAAACTGCAACTAGAACGACCACTGGAAAACAAATCAAGATACCAATGAAAAAGTGAAGTTCGTTCCAAGGACAAGGCAAGATGACAAAGATAAAATATAAACAGCGGAAGGAATCATGGGTTATAGCCAGCTAATCCATGATCGTGAATTAAAGGAAGGAGAAACCAAATACAGTTATCTGGTTCGACTTTAATTGACTCTCCTCTCCCTCGCCTCCTCTCTGGTGGCGGTAGGATGCAGCAAAATGCTCAGTGGAATCGACAGCAACACTGATAAGAGTTGCCATGTGCTAAGCTCCTACTCTGAGGCACGCACACTTAACACTTACACACTGGCAAAGAATCCAGCGAATCCAAACTACTGAATATTAAAAACTCATCTCATAGATGGACAATTATTAATCTAAAGAAACTTCTTTTACCCATCTACCAAGAAAAAAGTCAATCTTCTTTGCTAACACTTATTCTATCTGTTCTTTAAACTGCTTTCCCTCATTTCTAATATTTTAAATATATTCTCCTTTACACCTTTCTTCAATTTATTTAAAAAAAAATTTCCCTTGAGTTGGCTTCCCCCCCAGTTATAAGGGGTTAGCCTCACCCCTCCCACCTCAAGTATAATGGCATAATTATGATGACTGTGTTTTCTGGGATTATTCCAGTTTCCAATATTTTACCACATGATCTCCATTTCAGTTTGTGCTTTGAAAACACAAGATTGCATGCTAGAATCTTAACACTCTTACTTCCACTACGGCTTGTATTGACTGGCTGCTGTCCTTCTGAGTCTCTGCAGCATTTCATAGCCTAGGTCATCCCTTCTGTGGTATCTACATATCTAACTTTGGCCTTCACACTCAACTTAAATATCTCCCTTGTCTACTTTAGCATTTCCCAGTGTGTGTTATCAGTAACATTCGCTGCACGGTATGTTCCTCAAGTAAGAAAAGATTCCGTGGTCAAAAATTTTCAAAAATGCTATATATAACATTCTACTCCTGGAGCGCTACAATGAACATCAGTGGATGGTGCGCTCCTTGATTTTTATGATAAAGCAACCATTTGACTTATTTTAATTCAGTGTTTCCACATAAGCAATCCACAGAACTTTTTTTCTTTCATGGAACACATATTAACATGTTATGGAACCAGTATCACGTAGGAGTAGTATTCTGACGAAACAAATTTTCAGTAGATTACACTTTGGGAAATATTGATGGACCTGAGATCTATCAGGCTTCCAAAACTGAACTCATCATCTTTCCTCCTAAGCCAGGTTTTAAGCATCAAATTAATCTTCAGCAACAGCTTTTTCATCAGTCTCACATTGAGAGAGTTGATAAATCTTCTCAGCTCTTACTGTCTGTCGTCTGTAGTCTGTTCCCCCCTACAGGGCTATTGACATCACCCTAAGGCAAATCTTCCTTAAGCCTCATCTAGACTCATGGTGACCTAGCGTAAGAATTAGGGGAGAGGTTTGGGAAAAAAAACAACAGATTCCAGGCTCCACCACAATCTTGCTAAATCAAAACTGCGGGGGGGAGAGGCTTGGAATTTGTGATTCTAATGGACAGCTAGATTTGCAAACTACTCAAGTGGACTGTGAAGGCGGCATGACTTTTCTCCTTCCCCTGAACTTCCCTTCCATCACCTCTTCAAGGGACATGGTTCTGAGTCTCCTAAGCATCAGTTGCTCTTCTCTGAATGCGGTCCATTTTGTCTATAAATCTTTGAAAGTGAGGGTCTTATACAGAACCACAGAGCACTCGGGATATAGGCTGGCCACTTTGTGAGGGAGTAGGACTGTCAATTATCTATCCCGGGCTCCTCTGGAGGGGCCGCTATGCTGGACCAGCAAATCACTCTCCTCCTTCTCCCAACCCTGCAGCAAATTCCTACCAGCTATCATCAACACCAATCTGCAATAACCACCAGCATGCGAATCACCCAGCAAACAGACCAAACGCCCCAGAATTTTATTACTTACCTAACTGAACTTCTAGTCTCTGTTCAAATGGCACGCCTCCCTGTCTCTAATGAACTTTAGTTCTGAAAGCTGCAATTATGCCAATCCTTACAATGTTTTAGCATCAATACTTCACATTTATGGAGGGTTTTTTCCACTTACAAAACATTTCAACATTATTTACTTACTCCTCTCAAAAGTTCTTGTGACACGGGTATTATCCTCATCTTACAAATGAGGAAATTAAGGCTCATCGAGGGTAAGTAGCTTATTCAAAGTCACACACAGTAAGTGGGGAAAGTTGTGACTTTAACCTCACCTCTTACACCTTAATCATAGCTTTCTCCACTTTAAAAATCCAACTATAGTCACTTGGCCATCAATTAGCACCAATTAACACCAGAGTGTGATAGCTACCAGATGGTAAGTTAGTCATCAAAAAGAATAATCAGCCAGAATACAGGGAGGCATTACAATATATTATAGGAGCTGACGAGCAATGTCTCTGGAGATTGGTGTCCTAGCTCCATCTCTCATGGCCAGTGTCATCTTGAGTAAATTTCATACCCTTTGTGAGCTTGAATATTCTATCCAACTTATGAAGAATTAAAGAGAGAATTTTCCTTAAAGGGCTTAGCAAAATGCCTGCTACATGCTAAGCCCTCAATCAGTGGGTTATTTTAAAATCCCTAATTCAAACATGCTAAACAGTTTATCAAAATATGTCTTTTTTGGAAATAAAAACAAGTCTTCTGACCTTGGTGTCTCATTCTCTATCAGTTACCTCCAGTGTCTGAGAATGGGACCATGTGAGGACAAAAGGAAGATAGAAGATAGTCATGATGAGGGAGAAAATCTGAAAAGATGCTTGAAGTGAAGGCCAAGAGAAGGTAGGTAAAAATAGAAGGTCTGACCTAAATCTCAGCTCCCAGTGGCCGCCTTTCCTGGGTTCTCATCACCACCACTAATCATACAGGGATAAAAGAGGCAAAAAAGAAGCAACAAGGGGCTGGCCCCGTGGCCGAGTGGTTAAGTTCTCGCGCTCCGCTGCAGGCGGCCCAGTGTTTCGTTGGTTCGAATCCTGGGCGCAGACATGGCACTGCTCATCAAACCACGCTGAGGCAGCGTCCCACATGCCACAACTAGAAGGACCCACAACAAAGAATATACAACTATGTACTGGGGGGCTTTGGGGAGAAAGAGGAAAAAATAAAATCTTAAAAAAAAAAAAAAAAAGCAACAACTTGGAAGAGGAGGCAGAGGGTAAAACATCTCCTTGGGATGTGAGTGGATTGTTAAACTGACAAGATGGAATTGGGCTCTCAAAAATAAATTTGGAATTCCATTCCATTTCATTCTTTCAAATTATCACTGGAAAAAGATAAATTTTGGGGTAGAAAGACAATGTTTTTAGAGTAAATTTTTAAAATAAATCGTTCAGTGTTTGTAACACATTTAGTAAAGGTAATATTAAAATAATATTAAATATTTTTCCTATTACCCAAAAAGTACATGTTCATCTTTAAAAAATAATAAAAATGATAGATAAGCAAAACACCAAAATCACCTACAATCCAACCACCCAGAGATAACTACTGTTAACATTTGGCCCATAACCTCCCTGACAGTTTTCTATTCATATATTTACATATGCATATTTTACAAATACGAGGTCACATGTAATTACTGTTTTGTAAACTTTTAAATTTGTTTTAAGTTTCTTTCCAGATCATTAATTATTCTTTTGCAATATTATTTGAAATAGCACATATATTTTCACTAGATAGTTCATTTAGCTAGACCCTATTTTGGGTATTTATTTCTTGCTATCATAAAAAGAGTGATTAAAAACATTCTTGTAGCTTTATCTTTATGCATAAACATGAGTTCTCAGCATAAATTCCTAGAAGTGTATTTGCCAGATCAATGGCATTCAGAATTCTAAGACTTTTGACAAAAATTATTAAATTCTTGTCCAGAAAGTTACTACCAATGCACACTCTACCAGCAGTTTTTAAAATGCTGATTTCCTGGCCCTTGACCCTCACTGCACTTGGTGATACTGGAAACGTTCACTAATTTGGTAGGTAAAAGAATTTTCCCCCTTTAACTTCATTTTTTTATTACTAAGAAGTGGAAGATTTTCCCTATGTTTATTGGTTATCTGTACTTCTTACACTGAAAAGTATTTGTTTATATCTTCTGCCCATTTTTCCAATGTTCGTCTGTCTCAACTGATTTGAATATTAATCTTGTCTGTCAGTGGGTTGCATATATTTTTCCCAGTTTGTTGGCCACTTTTTAAAATAGTGTTTTTGATCTATAGAAATGTAAACTATTTAAGGCGTCCAACCTATTTTTTTTCTTTTTCATTTTTGCTTTGGGAATCTTGTTTAGAAAGGCTTACCTCACCCCAATGTTATAGAAATTTCCCACTTATACTTTCCCCTAGGACTTGTATGGTCTTATTGTTAATACTTTAAATTTTTATTTAACCTAGACTTTATTGGGGCATAAAATACTGGGTTGTAAGATACTGAGGGTGGGATCTAAATTTATTTTTTTTAATATTTAACTGGTTACCCCAACACTATGTCATTGGTTCTATTGGGTACTTTTTATTTTTAACATGTTAACATCTCTGAAACCTGAATATGTCTATGATCAATAAACAGTGTTTCACAATTTATTTGGCAGTTTTTTTCTTAGTAACAATAAATGAAGTAACAATAAATGGCTTCAGTCAATGGCTTCTCAGACTTGATGAAACACAATATTTACTTCTGTTCCTATTTCACTAAGAATTTTTTTAATAGAGAATGCACTTTGAATTTTTATAAAAGCTCTTCTGGACATATATTTTTTTCCTAAGATGTCTCAGTATCGAACTATTCGTACATTCCTGAAATAAACCCTACCTTGTCATGGCATATTACTCCTTCAACATGTTGCTACATTCCTTTTACTAATATTTTATTTAAGATCCTTACATCTACTTTCATACATCAGACTGGTCTATCATTTTTCTTCGTTGTAACGTCTTTGTCAGGTGTTGGGTTTAAAGGATTTTTCATGTGTCAAACAAGTTCAGAAGCTTTCATTTATTTTCTGTGGTTGACACAGTTTATAATAGCATAGGAATAATGGGGGTTTTTTTCTATAAAAGTCTAAGTTCTTTTGTGATAACTCGATTTCCTCTAGGGTTACTGGTCAATTCAAGTATTATAACTCTTCTTTAGTCAAATCTTGTATTTTATTTTTAGAAAATTACACTAAGATTTTTAATTCATTAGAAGAGAGTTACACATAGTATCCTCTTCCATTAAAATAATTTTCTCCATATCTTTGGTTTTATCCCATCCTCATTCCTAGTTTTTTGAGCCTATATTCTTTTCTTCCTCCCTTTCTTCTTTGATTAGACTTGACAGAAATGGTCGACTTTACCAGTCTTTTCAAAGATCAACCTCTTGGATTTATTTAGCAGTTCTACCTTTTTTATTTTTCAAGTTAATTTATCTGAGTGCTTTTAAGATTTTCTCCTGCCTTTGATTTTCATCAGCTTTGCTGTGGTGCTTAGATGTGGTTTTCTTTGTGTTCATCCTGTCTCAGACTTGTAGCATTTTTTGAATCTATGACTTGAGTTTTTTTCTCAGTTTGTGAAAATTCTTGGCTATTATCTCCTCAAATAATGCTTCTTCCCCATTATCTTTTTCTTCCTTTTCTCTGGCTCTAATATGTTATACCTGAAACTGTATATTTTGCATTATCTTTTCAATAACTTTTCATTTTTTAGCTCTCTTAGATTCAGTCTGGATTATTTTCTATTGATCTGTTTTTCTGTTTGCTAATCCTGCCCTCTTCTATGTCCAATATGCTGTTAAATTTATTTCTTGGGTTTAAATTTCAGTTTTTCCATTTTTCACTCCAAGAATTATTTTGTTCTGGTGAAATTCTCCACCTTGTCATCTATTTTCTTGAATACATTAATCAGAATTATTTTAAAGTCTGTGTCTGATGACTTAAATATCTGGATATCTGGGCCATCTATCGACCTGTTTCTTTTGTCAATTTATTTCCCTTGGTCCCTTACTTTGGTATGCCTGGTAACTTTTGATGAATGCCAGACATTGTGTATGAAAAATCGGGCTCTGGATGGTGTAACCTTCTTCTACAGAGGGTTCACCCATCCTCTGATGGGCAGCTAGAGTGGGAAGGAAAAGGGGAAGACTAACCTAATCGATTAGGGCCTGAACTAAGTTGACACTGGGCTGCAGTCTTTGATGAATTTGGTCTACCCTTGGTTTTCCCCCACTACAGTGATGTGCTGAATGAAGCTCAGGAGAGCAGAGCCTACTGTAAACATCTTAGGAACTTTGGGCGCCAATGGTGTTACCACACATCTCCTCTCAACTCCACATTCAGTGATGTCACATTCGTAGCTTGAAATAGCCCATGGTGGAAGTATCTGCACCACAGAAATCAGCAAACACTACAAATCAGAGCCTGATTTATTGTTTTGTTTAAGATCTAGATCAGTTCTCAACTGGAGGTGACTTCGCCCCCCAGTGGGTATTTGATAATACTTGGAAAAATTTTTGTTTGTCACAAGTAGGGGTGGGAGGAGGACAGGGGAGGGACAGGTGCTCCTGTTATCAGTGGGTAGAGGGTAGGGATGCTACTAAACACCCTACAATGTACAGGTCAGCGCCCTACAACAAAGAATTACCCAGCCCAAATGTCATAGTGCTGAGGCTGAGAAATCCTGGTCTGCTGGCATCTCTGCTCTTGAATATCTGGAATCTTTACCTCTCTTCCCATGCCTAGAATTGGCAAATGCCTGAAGGGAAAAGGTGGGCATTTTATCTTATTGTTTTTGTTGTTAATTTTCTAGCATTTTGAGTCGACTATTTAGTTCAGTTATTTTTAATCTTTCTTGTATTCAATAATAAAAATGTTTGACTACGAACTATTCTTTTGGTACAGCTTTGAGTAGCTGACCCTATTTTTTGTCACTTTTTCCTCTTTTCAATGTTTCCTTGTAAAAGGTCCCAGCCATGGACATTTTCATGCCTCCCTTAGTTGGGATAGGGCACCTCAGCGTTGCAAGCACTGCTATTGCTGAAACAAGCATCCAGTGAAAGGTAAGTTCCATGAGTGGTCTACAGAAAACCCTTCAGAAAGTGTGGTTGGGGATAATAACGAAGGGAGTCCATAACCAAAGATCTGTTTATACTTCCACCATTCTAGGATCAACCTGAATCATTTAATTCTGCTGTTACTCTTGGCTTACCAGAGTTAAATCATTTATTTAACAAATAATTAAGTACCAAGAATATGCAAAGTCCTATGCCACTGCACTGGGTGGATATGGGGGTCACAAAAATCCGAAGTCATGACTTTTTCTCTCAAGAAGTTTATAGATTTGTTAGGGAGAGACTTGCAAACAACCAATGTATTAAAACTCTCAGTTACTCATCTAAGTCACATTCTTTGGGGGCATTTAGAATCCAGACTAAATTTTTTTTTTTAATTATTCAACAGAAACTGAAAACACTTTGGATGAGATGGATCACTGTGTCAAACAATACAGTATAAAACATGGGAATCAGAAGGAAAGGACACTCACTCAATTTTGAGAACTTCAGATTGGCATGCTGTTTATACTTTAGTGTGTAAATGTATTTAAAGATGCACAGATCTTTACAAACCTTACTTTAGACCTCTCTCTTTATATCTTTCATAGCATGTCTATGCAATTATTTCACTTGATACAGTATTGCCATGAGTTAGAAAGAGCTGATGTTATTCTCACCATTTTACACGTGAAAAAACGAGATGGAATGTTTAAGCCACTTGCGCACGGTGTGCAGCAAGTTGGCGCTGGCACTTTACAACACTGCTCCCACTCGGTGCTCTGGATGGCTTCTGTGCTTTCCTTTGATAGTGGTATGTCATGGGTCGCTTATCCATGATGAAGACACATGGAAGACATGTCTCTGAATGAAAATTTATGCAATTCTCAATGAATCAGTGACCACGTTTTGAAAAAGGAATTATGCCTTCACCAGAAGAGCACCCTTGTGTATTGCCTGAGAAGTACTTGCTAAAACTTGTACATTAGTTTTTTATAAACTGTCTTCAAGTAACTTCAAAGTCTGTGAACGGGAATAACAAATATTCATCCATTTTCCGATTCAAGTTTACACAAACAAGATAAATTTACATGAATTACAGCTAAATCTTTTGCTATTATGTTTCCCCGTTTATTCTAACTATCCATTCTAACCCACTAGGAAGAATCGGGGCTGTTTCCATGTAGATTTGGAAAATTAACTAAAGAACTAGGACTGTGGGTTAGGTAATACAAGGCAGGACTGTTCTTCCCCGAAAGACACATACACACAGACACACATTCACACTCACCCATGCAGCTATCTGGCGCTCTTATGTATAGGTATGTTTCAATTTTACTATGTGAGGCTGTAACTTTTAAATATAAAAATGCAGTTACAATTATCTTTGCACATTGTTAAGCTTTGAATCAGGCCTTGCTACAGTTTTCCAGTTTCTCAAAACGGAGTTGTTCTTTCTCTTATTATCTGCTACGCTTGCATGCTATTTATGCTTTTCTTTTCTTTTTTTTTTTCTTTTTCCTTCTGGTTTAATGTGTCAGGCATTAACGATGTTTTTTGCTCCCTATCTTGGCCAGTAGCTCCAGGAAGCACCTTTTTTTCAATCTAGCTGTGGTCTTGCCCTGAGCTTTCAGATGAAATGATGATAGAAAAGTAACTCCCTCTGTTACAGATACTTCTCCTGTAAATCATTTTATGTGGGGATAAGACAGGAGGGGTCAATGGGATAAGAGAAGTCAATTTTATATTCTCTTCAAAATAATATATGAGTTATTTAGATATAAAAAAGTTTAAGCCACTACTCAGGAATCTAGTTCATTTCAGAGTAGTTTCATTATAATGGAAAGCTTATTTTGTTAAAGGATTTAGAAGGAGGTGAAGGGCAATTCAAATCTTTTAAATTCAAGTTAAATGCATTTTGTTAAGTTAAGAAACATTTTCTGGAATTATGAGCAATTTCCAGCTACAGTTCTATGAAAAGAAAGCTTGAAGTTAAGTTCATGTTACTCTCCCTAGTAGAATTCCACAGTGACTGGAATGGTTTATGAGCAAACATCATACGGATAGCGTTTAAAAAATGTTGAGAGAATGGGATCTGAATAGAGAGTAAGAATGGAAAACTCTCTCTCCCTCCTTCCCACCCCTCTGTTTTTATATCTCCCCCCAACACACACACTCACACACACAGAGTATCAGAAGGGGAAAAGTTTCTGTTGAAAGTCTCCCTTAGTGGTAAATGGAGTAGCTTATATGGAATAGCACAGTTGAGTAAATTGTGTGTGGCACTGTACTGAAATTTCTTCAGTGAAAGGGCTTATGTTCTTAGAGAGCTGAAAAACGGCTTAAATTTTCTAGTAGCCTAGAATAAAATTGCACAGGAGGCGCATGTGAAATGTAGCATGTGTGAATGGTTTTGCAGCAGAGCTCCATTTGAAATGTAGCAACACAGCTGGGGCAGTGACTCATCACACTAGCATCTACTGTTAACAGACAGACTCTCTCTAATAAAGCCTGCACTTTCTCACGTTTTAAGGAGTTTCTTAGGCTGTTGAGATAGTATAATATGTTCCCAAAACTTGCTCAGGCCACTTGAATTTAACATTTGTTGAATACCTGCCATATACTAGCATTTTTCTGCATTTAGTTCTTACACCTGTTTGGTTTTATTTTCCCCGTTTTATAGGTGATGAATCTGAGGTCACACATCTGGGCTAATATTCAACTGGTTCCACCAGTTGCTTCTAGCCCGTTCCTGTTCTGATTGTTTGATGAAAATAAAGATACAAAGAAATCTCAAGATGGAAGGAAAGATATTTAAGATAGCTCATGTCAGTTGGCCTCAATCTTCTCAAAAATGTAGGCAGAGAACTCAAAAAAAGTGGTGAAAATTTGAAATACAGCTACTTGAGAAAATGTAATGGGAAGTCAATAACTGAAAAGAAAATGACCTTCCAGTTTCAATAACTAGAATTCTGCCCATGATTCCAGCTGTTGCCCTACCTCGCAGATGTTTATGGCCTGATGGCTTCCTGAACACTGGCTACACCTTCCTGTTAGGATTCCAAGGGACTTCCCAAAGGATAAAAACCAGCCTGAAGCTGAGTCCTTCTGGATGACCCGCCATGATGGATCGATTTACTTTTGGTTCAGCCCTGCCCAGACTGGAATGGTCTCAATTTTCAACTTAAGTACTATGACAAGTACAGATTTCTCAAGGAATTGAGATGTGTGTGTCCCATTTGTTATAACTACACTGAGCAAAATAACCAGACCAAAACAAAATACTAAACTTTATTTTCCTATAATTCTTTAACTTTCTTCCTTTCTAAAAGTTTTAGTCTTACTATTCTAAACCCATTTGTATATTATCCTCTCTGTTTCTTCATCTGTAAAATGTGTTGTTTGAAGATTAAGTGTTAATATATATAAAGCACTTAGAACCGTGCCTGGCACATGGTTAAGTGCTACGTAAATGTTAGCTCTTTTTATTATCATTAATATCATTAGTGAACCTGTAGAAAATGAGCTGTTAATTCAGGACAAGGCCTGGTAAGTAAATGTGTACAGCATAAAAACTATCCTATATGGTTCTCCAAAGTCTTAAACAAAGTTATCAGGAGCTGATGACACATGGATACTGTTGAGGTTATCAGCTAACAAGAAAAAAAGTTCCCACTGAGGCTGTTACATCCCTATCTCCTTCTCTTTTTACCTCCAGAAATCTATCTTGTGCACTGTTATGACTTATTTCCCATTTCATCATGCTATAATCATATTCAAAATTACTCCACAATCCATCCAACAAAGTTCAGACCTACATCTGATCAACAAACAAATACTTGGTGATTATTACATGCCAGGGGCTGGAGATAAAAACAGGACTAAGGCATGGCCTTGTCACTGCGGAGTTCACTTACTAGTGGGCAGACAGGCACATAAACAGATAACTACAAGACAAAGAAGTAAGTACAGTGACAGAAGTACCTACAAGATGCCATGCGAGCAGAGATGGGGACACCAATGTCCGCCCTGGAAGGCTCAGACAGGGCTTGGAGGAGAAGATGCCAGGGCTTAAGGAATTTCAAGGAGGAATTTCAACGTCTTCTCTGGTATCCAAGCACTTCCTTAATTGGTCCCCTTTAACTGTCCAGCCATAGCTCCCATTACGCCCAATATAACTCGCCTCCCCACTCCTACTGGACCAGTCTCCTAACTACTCCTTGAGAAATCCACTTCTGATCCTGTCTCTAATTCCTCTGCTCATATGGCATTCTCCAGTAGGCATCCTCTACCTGGAAAAACTACAAGCTTCTCTCTGTCTGGTAAAGTGTGGGCTCACCTCCTCCATGAGAAACGGCCCTCCTCTGATGCAGTCATATCCCTTCCTATTCCATAGGAAAGCATTTCAAACAGGCACATTCACACAGATACTAAGATTATTTTTCCATATTTTGTAATTGTTTATTGCGTTTTTCTTTTCACTCCAACAAAACTATAAGTACCTTAAAAAAAAAGTTCATAAACTAATTTTATGTGTTTCGCAATACCTGGCAAAGTGTCAGCCAAAGCAAAATAAAAGTGGTCAAAAATATTTTCTGAGTTGAATTATTTCACCAGTGCCTTCTCTGGCTTATCTGATATGCAATAAATTCATTCGATGAAATTTTAGAAGTTCAAATAACCAGAGGAGAGAACATTCTTGCTTCTGTCAGTTAATTTACTAACTGAAAGTCAGTAGTATTCTATGAGAAATAAGCTAGCTTAGTAGAATTTGTGAATGTGAAGAAAATGTGAACCATGGAATAAATTACACATTTGGTTTATAAGCAGCCTGTGAATAAGGTTCTTGTATTGGCAGGCAGTAAGAAAGCAGTATATTGTTGAGAGGGAATGTATTTAGGGTAGAGGACAAGTTTGAAAACGAAATGAGAATAATTGAATGGCCTTTTTTGTAAGGAAGTATTATATACATCAGTCAAGCAAATGAAGAGGATTATACACACATGTGAATGCGTGCTCTCACACACACACACACACACACACACAATGAGCGTGAATAAGATAACAGAAACGGCAGTTGGAAAAAGGACCTTTTCATACTGCCAAGAATCAGGCATTTTAAAATTCAGTACTTCTTTCTTGTTTCTTTTGTTTTCTTATCTGTTTCTCTCCCACTGTTACTTCTCACCTTGTTCCTCTCTGTAGTCTTTGCTGCCTAATTTTCCTCCCTCACTCCCTGCTCTCTAACAAAGACTCCACACACTTTCTCACTCACTCACACACACACACCCCTCAACTGTTTCCTACATTCTGTGTTCCAAGCATGAAATCATCTATCTCAAGAAGGCATCTGAGGCTGATGCCATGAATTCATTGAACAAATGAGTGGTTTTCAAACTTCTGCTCATGAACCCCTAAAAGAATTTTGAGAAAAAAAATATATAGACTCTGTGCCAGTTATTAATTTATTGCCTCTCACCTTCAAATCCATCTTCTTTGCCTGCTCTGCTAAAATGGTGCTGGGACTGTAAACACTTTTTTCTTTGTCAGCTAACATGATATCAAACGTTGTCAGCAGAGAGCACAGGAGAAAGACTGCAGGAGAAAGGGAAACCCTTCCTGGTTTCAGTAGCCTGCTCAACAGGCTCCTGCAGGGCTGGCCGCTGCTCTAGCATCTGGTTTTTGCAGCACATGAAGCTTCTCTACTCCAGGCCCTTGCAATGTGGGCGGCTTCGCCAGTGCCAGGCTGCTGCCGTATGCACAGCTTCTCCAGCATCCAGCTCCTTCGGTGGGCACAGCTCCTCCAGAACCTGGCTCCTGGTGCAGACAGCTTCTCCAGCACCCAGCCTTTGTAGCGTACACTGCTTCACCAGTGCCAGCTCCTGCAGCACAAGCAGCTTCTCTCGTGCTAGGTGCTGTCTCCAGTGCACAGGAGTCAGCAGCACCTGGCGCCCAGCAGCTTCTCCTCACACTCACCTCTGGTCATTTTGTAGTGAGGCACCTCCCTGTAAACAGCTTTCCCCAGAACCCCAGAGGGTAGATTTCCCGCAAATTCCAGGAAGTTGCCCCATTATGGCACCACAGTGACTTCTCTGCCATTTACTGAGCTACAGCCCTGCCCTCTCCAACAAGGTCTAGACCTCAGCCCCGGGAGGGGAAGGTGTAGGGAGGCTGGAGGCAGGGTTTGCAGCGGAAGCTTTTCCTCGGGCTCTATCCCAGCCCTGGGGGTCATGATAGCTTCTTGTATTTGCTATTTCTGTATTCTTCAGAATCCCTATTTACTTCTTACTAGCCAACCCTCATTACCACAATCCTCTGGTAATAATTCTTTACATTAAACTTTCCTGTTCCAATTACTGTGCGGTTTCTGTATCCAGATTGGGTGCTGACTGATACATACATCCTCATAGATTTTAAAGTAACAGCTAAAATATCTTATCAAGAATTTAAATAACTGAAGAAGATAAATTTTCTGGTGTTCTGTACACAGATTACATGCTTAAAATATATTTTTGTCAAAACCTTAGAGCTACATATTTAGATCATTTAATGAATGGAGAAGCCCACCATACAACCTGACGTGCAAACGCAGTCTTCCTGTCCCGTCTATCAATCAAATCCGACTTAGCACCCATCCAAAAAAGAAGACTTGCATTTTTTTAATTTGAATAATGTTGACACTTGTTTCCATGACAACTGTCTCACTTAAGTAGACAGGTAGAAAATGGACAAATGGAAGACAGATGAAGAGATAGATAAGCAGACAGCAGATGGGCCGACTGAGTCTTGCCAAGATGAAATACTATTTCAATATTTTTTTACCAGTTCAATATTTTTCAGGTTTTGGGTGGGTTTTTTTTGGCCTTGCTTTCATGGGTCTCTCCTTCAGAAGTAACGTCTTCTTGAACTATCATTTTGCTTGACACCTTAGAGGTTTTACCCCAGGGCAATAAATCACAGTAAGATTTGGGACAGGTAAAAGGTGTGACATCTTTTGTGAAGCGGGAGAAGGGCGATTATGATGGAGATAGAAAGGAAGAAGTGGCCAACCAGAGGCTCTCTCAGACACACCAGCCTCAGAAAAACATACATACAGAAGTTGAGGACCAAAAATCGATTCCCTTAAAACTGTCCATGCCCTGTGGCCACTGGAAAGGCTCTGCGGACACCAAGGATAGAAGTTCTCCAGGAAGACAGCAGCACCAGACCAACAAACTACTGCATCCTACAAGGAAGGCTAAAGCAGAGATAATCTTCCCCCTAAAACTGACAGGAAACCATATCAGGAGAAGCATACAATTAAAAAAAGAAAAAAGTAGAATAAAAATATTAAACCATACTCCTTAAAAACTTAGAAAATCAAAGCTTTCCTTATAAGAATGCTAACAGAAATAGAGGCCATGTCACATCTCTATGCAACTCCCTGACCCCAGCAGCACCTACATTTGGAGAAGGGTCTTGCTTTTAGTATTCGTGACTCAAAATCTCACATGGGTTAAACCCTTCATTTACAGTGGTTCTGTTTCTTATTTAAAACAGTAAGTTGTCCTTAGATCCACTACTTTACGGAATCATATGACAGCAAAAGAGATGGAGGATCTTAAACAAAAAGCAATGAGGATGTGGTCAATTTTTACCATTTGGGATATTAACAAGTTTAACATGGCTCAGCAACCATCTTAAGTGTTCTATCATCTATTGTGACACAAGCTAAAGGTGTTGAAATATAGGGATGTGTGTTTTTTGAGAGGAAATATGTGACAATTTGTTTTTTTTTTTAAAGATTTTATTTTTTCCTTTTTCTCCCCAAAGCCCCCCCGTACATAGTTGTGTATTCTTCGTTGTGGGTTCTTCTAGTTGTGGCATGTGGGACGCTGCCTCAGCGTGGTCTGATGAGCAGTGCCATGTCCACGCCCAGGATTCGAACTAACGAAACACTGGGCTGCCTGCAGCGGAGCGCGCGAACTTAACCACTCGGCCACGGGGCCAGCCCCGAAATATGTGACAATTTGAAGGGCTGGCTTTTTAACATGAAGAATAAATATAAGAATTCAGAACAGATTCTCAGACAACAGTAAGGTGCAATAAGGTTTATGCAAGTTAAAGAAAGGTTTTAAACTTCAAGAAAATTTTTCAAGGAAACTACTGTTTCTTGTTATTTCTGGAAAATCTGTAAATTGCCAGTGTTTTAAGAGGGAAATATTTATAGAGATATTAAGTATGTTGTACATGCTACACGTATCTGATTCTTGTTTGTTCATTTCCCCTAAGAAATTTGCGATTCTGTTTTAAATAAATGACATTTACTTTCAATTAAGGTTTCTGTCTTTGTACTCCCCCAAATCAGCAACCCCATGGGAAGTACAGGACTTGTAGGATTTTCTCCACCTAGATAAATAAATTTTGGGTAAAGATTTTCTTTTCTTGACTAAGATCCATAATCTCCAGAATACACTGTCTGAATTAACTATTTTGGTGAAAAAGTATACGTCCTGCCTGTTTTATAGTAAACTACTGGGATCTTTAAAAGAAAGATTTTGAATCAATGCAAAAACTGTTAAACTCATGTTACATATGTAAAAACATCTGTTATAATTCCCATGTTACCCTCAATACAGGTATTGCCCTTCATTGCACAAGTACAAATAATCAACTTGGTGGATATTATTCAATCTGAAGGATACACATGAAGAACTTGCATTATGGTCCAATAAATAAATTCAGGGCCATCACTGGATGATAGAAAAATCAATAAATATATAAACATTTCTATACTCACCAAAATCTCTTTCATAGCTCTGCTAAGCCTCACGGTTATTGCAATGAACAAGTTGATGTTGGGTATTTAAAGATCCAAATAGTGCAAAAGCAGCCAGTCCACCAAACTGGTAATTTATCATGAAAGTCAATAGTTACTTTTGTTTCATAGGGGGGAACAGAAATAACAAAATTCAATAATGAAAAGTTTCTAATGTGAACAAGCAATAACTAGTTTGTTGCCATGTGTGATATGTCCACAACCATAGGTTCTTAACATACTTACTTGAACAATGGAGTTCCACAAACAACACATTTATAGATTCCAGGATCTTTGTGATGTATATATTCTCCTTCGAAGGCACTGATAAACCATAAACAGAGCATAAAAAAAATTAAAGTTAGCATTATTTCTTATAGAACATATTTGCTTAAAATATATTTCTCTAATAAATCTTTCAAGGGCTTTTTGTCCTAAAATGAGAACAGACCAAACATATGGAAATCTGAACATTACTAATATATTTCAAATCTATATAATAAAATGTGTGTATGACTATTCCAAACTAGCACAGGTTAAATTTTAAACAATCAAGCCATCTAGTTATGTAATGCTTGGAAGAAAATTTTCTGATTTAAAAATAAACCTGTAGTTCAGATTCTCAGAAAAAAAAACATTATTACATAAGATTTCTGCTACTCTATGATGTCCAAGAGTGTAGACCAGCAAACACAGAAGGGTCCACGACTTCAAGTGGAAGGAGTCTTATTTTTTGGTTTGAAAAGGAATATTGCAGCTTTAAGGGAATATTTTTCTAAGTTAACAATCTTAAAGGCTAGGAGGTCATTCAGCTAATACAAATCAGCTGTGCGAGTCCAACAAAAAGTCTGTGTGCTCCGCAGCTTGTTTTTATTATCCTTTCGCCCTCTTTATGAGGTCCAATTTTTTTATAAACAGAATTTTTAAGAATGACCTAATCTCTAGTTGTTTGTGTGCATTAAATCATTCTGCTAGTCATGTACACAACAGGACGGTTAGAAGTCCTCCTGGGCCGAGAAGGAAGTCCACCACCAGCGCATTGTGTGGTGAGGGTGGACTTTGTCAGAGATTCCACAGTCAGTACATTCGGTAAACAGTATACACTGTGACAGGAAGAGAGTGTTGCCTATTAACAAGGACCCCATGTGTGGTAAAGAGCTCTTTCAGTTCATGAATGAAAACAAGAAGTTACATCATTAATAAATTTGGATCAGAGGTAAGTTACGGTCTTATGCCAAGCTCCATGGTATAAATTAGACAACAAAATGGCTGGACCTTGGCAAGTTACCTTTGAGCTGGAATCAGCTGAGAGAGACTTTATTCACTAAAAACAGTCTTGGAAGTGAACAAACTCTTTTTTCAGGACTTAGGGCGAACTTCCAAGGACCAAAGCCATGTGAGGGCAGTTATTGAAAATTTTTGACATTCCAACCACAAATGAGCCAATAAATACTTTCTCCACATGTGCTTCAAAAAGAAATTGGAGTGGGGTAGAAAGGAACTAAATTATGCTACCTTCTTTTTGCAGCCAAAACGTCTATTCTTACAATGGCCACCTTCAAAATTTCAGCATCCTGGCACAGTGCCATGTCCCTCATGGTTTTGCTTACTGTGATGTCTTCCCAAAAAATGTACCTAAATCGCTATTACTTCCACACATTTTGTAGTAAACTAAAAACAGGCCCTTAATAAAAGCCTTGTGACTTTACATAAGATAGAGTGTTCATTAAAAGGGAGAAAGAATAAATAAGGCTTCGTCTTAACCTAAACAATACCATTTTCAACCTTTTCAAGGATAGTAATTTGTAGACTTTAGCAAATAAGAGTAGAATTCTTTAGATTAAATGGCAAGGAAGAGGATTCAAAGGGGGGGGGGATGAAGAAAACTGGCTTTTGCTTAATGACCTTCTTAGCGCTCCCCTCACCTTTCCGTCCCTTTCTCCTGAGTGACATGGTACTGCAGGGGTGTGAGCCGCTTCCTCAGTTCCTGCTGGGAAAAGACCACCTTACAGCTCTTTTGATCCCTACATGACCCTGGAGAGAGAGAGGATATGGGAGAAGGAGGCTTTTTAGTTTGAATCCTAAATAATTGCTTTGGCTGGCAGCCACAGCACAGCTTCTGCAGTCACTTGTCAGTGACCAGACCAGTCCCTAACGCACCAAACTTACCTGAACTGTGGCTGATTATTTCTCTCAGATTAAAAAGAGTGTTTCTCAAGATCCAGGTGATTCCGCTGGAGCACTGAGAACGTGCTATAGCCAGAGCTGCTAGCACGCGGTAGTAAACACTCCTTGAACATTCACAAGATGGTAGTACATCCTGCGTGTCTCCCAGTACCTTGAAATTCCTTTTTTTAAACGAATCCAAAAAGCATTTACACTGTATATATAAGATGATGGGCATATGTGGCTAAATAATAACTCTCCACTCAATAATTTTGCAACTTTGTAGAAGAGCTGAAACTTGCATCATTCCATTTCCATTCTGGGTGATTTAAATACTACCCTATTTTTTTTTTTGAACCCTAAAGATGTATTTTTCCACGACTAGGAATTGTTCTCTGATCCTGTCACACACTTCACTACGTTCTGTAGAGTCCTTAAAAGCAAATGTCTCTTTAACGACTGTCCCTTACCATGTTAAACAGGCAGCAAGAAATTTTTAATAGAATCCAGGAGAAGGCTCTTACACTGATGCAGATTCAAGACATTCCAAAGAGAGGGTGAGAAAAATTAGGGAGGCGAAAGACAAAGAAGAAAAGTGAACGTGGTTTTCTTGTTGTTAGTGCTGTCAAGGGGACTGCGCACCGCAACAGAAGCCTGCCCAGTCTCTGTGCCATCCTGTCCCCTTCCGCGTTCGATCAGATAATACCCTGCTGCTATTCATAGGATTTTCATAGCCAATTTTTTTGGAAGTGGGTGGCCAGGTCCTTCCTTCTACTCTGTTCTAGTCTGTAAGCTCACTGAAACCTGTCCATTGGGTGACCCTGCTGGTATTTGAAGTCCCGGTAGCATAGCTTTCAGCATCACAGCGACACGAAGTCACCACAGTACGACGACACGTGGGTGGTGTGGTTCCCTGACAGGGACACAAACCCTGGCCGCACTGGTGAGAGTGCTGGATCTTAACCACTAGACCACCAGGGCTGGACGTGACTTTATTTAGAGACCTATCTTTTCTTTTTGCAAAGTATACCTAGGAAGACTTCACTGATTAAGTGTATTTGAAGGATGAAATAATTTTAATGTGACTGGCAGCTTTTATTTCAACCTATATAGACAGCAGTAAAGTGTTCAGACAACATCTGTTTATATGTAGCATTTTATTTTACCTGCACAAATGATTGAAAAGAAACCTAACTCTGGGATAGCACAGCCCCCACTCCTGGCAGGGAAATCACTCTTTACTGTCCATCCCAGTGGGAGACAGGCCCGTGGATGGCTCCGCATGCAAAGATTCCTTTCCATGTTTTGAAATTACTAAAAGAAAGAGTGCTTAGTTTCCTGAATATTAAACTCAACTTCTTTTGAAATATAAAGAAATACTATTTAGGAGTAGAAGTGCTTTCTACATCTTGTACTGTTAAGGCACGTAGTGTCATAGTCAGTGAGATCACTGAAGTTAAACTGGGAGAAAATGAACTAACCAGTTACCCTGATTGTGGGGCTGAAGAAGGGTATCAGCTTCCAGAACACGGCCACCAAGAAAGAGTGGTTGATTCTCTATGAGGAAGCATGGAGGCAGGAAAAGAGCAAACCAGAGCCAAAGAGAAAGTTTGCAGTGGGCCTGTGGGTTGTCACCCAGCGCCTCTCCTGACCTTCCACACGGCATGCTGGCCCTGCTCCGGCCTGGAAAGACTACAGGAACAGCTGGCACACGGCTAATGGCGTGCTGGTCTCTCATCTCACTGGACCCCATATTACACTAGGCTTTCTCCAAATACCAACTACTTACACTTTTACTCTTGTCCAAGGAGTACACAGAAATGTTCCCCTAAGAAATGTCTGTCCTGTCGGACAAACCTCTCCATGGCTTGAATACAGAGTTGCTTTTTCTTAAATAATCAGTTGACTCTGATAGGCGAGTTTCTGCTCAACTCACTATAGACTTCTTAAAAGGTATCTTTATTTTTATTTCTTTATTTATAGGAAGGGTTGCATCTTTGTCGATTTTGTCCAAAAAAATTCATTAATTGCACACAACATGACAAAACATCTTGCTTGAAATTCTTCTTTCCAATGGCATGGATGATTAAAATCTGGACAATCAGAATTAAATAATTCTGTCCAAAATATTTTTGTTAATATATGTTCATTCATACAAAAAGACCAATTGTGTTCCCAAAGTTGAGAGAACTAAGCTACCCATCTGTATGTCATTTAGTACAAGAGAAGCAACTGCAGGTTTAAATTACATGGTATTGGATTGCAATTTCCTAACATTGGATGCTTTCTGCCTTTTTACCTTGAGTCATTCACTAAGGAGTGTTCATAAAAAGTAGCTTAAAGCACAGATGCTTGCAAATAGTTTAGGCAAAGATGTTTCTCTCTTTTTCATTCTCCCTCTCTCAAAAATCTCTCTTTTCAGAAGAGAAAGAATAAAACTGTTGGTCAGTATTGACGAACCACGTCAAGTATTTGTATAAGGAGAAAAGGTAAAATTGAAAACATCTGATTGAAGTAAACAATACAAACATAAAAGCTTTCCTGGTGAATGAAGGGTATTGAAGAGACTTTATTTCATAGATTAGAAATTACTTTTGATCTAAACATTCTTAAAAACAGATTGTTTTCCACCATGAACCATCTCATTAGCTGTGCCACAGAGACCTCGCCTTAATGGCGGGCTCTGAAAGGGTACTGCTGTCCCCCTTTGTCAGTCTCCATCCTATTGGGGAGGGGGATCGAGATTTCATTCCAGCTTTCTTTGTTTGTCTTTCAAGAACCACTAAAGCAGTATTCACACAAATTTTGGAGGAATGTGCCCTATGTCATAGCCTACAAATTATTTGGTTTTGGTGCACTTAAAGGTCATCTTCCAAATTAGCAAAATTTTCCTACATCCTGGCTTCTCAACCTTAAATATAAATATTGTTTCCTAACTGTAAGTTAGGTTTGTTCTTTAAGAAATGCTAGTGCTTATTTAAAGTTGTCAAACTTTGTACATTTTTATTCTTTGGTCATACTACGTTCTCAAAATAATTAGGCTTTTAAAGCGCACCTAGTGGCAAGAGGAAGTATATGTGGACTAGAAACAACTACTGTGATTTTTAAACAACTCAATGAGAAGCTAGTCAGATTTTGATAAATTTCTTGCCGCATAGTTTCATAATAACATACTTCCTGGACAATTGAAAGCTATACTCTATGACATTAGCTCTTCTAGCATCATAAGCAAAAATTGGCATAAACAAACAGAGAAAGGCTTCCCTTTTGTCTCTGATTTCCCTTCTCGCTATCAGACTCACTTTGCTAAAGTCATATGGTGCCACTGTTAATTTTGAAGAAATCACTTCATTTTGAAATTCTAGAATAATTCATTGGATGGTTTCCCTTTACTATCTTCACTTAGGTACTGTAATTTTCTTATTACACAGGGTAATTTAACATTAGTATTATATAACATCTGTTCAATGACCTCTAAATTGGCTTAGAAGTATGTGAGGAGAAGATTTTTTCCCTTTATTTAAATGTTCAGTAGAGGACCTTGAAGGCACAAGTGGGTGTGCGTACATGCAACACAAAACACGGCTGAGGGGTTCCACTGCCACTTTGGGACCTAATTGTAACACCACTCCCCACAGAGTCATTTCGGTATAGACAGGAGCCATCTTGAACCCAATCCAAGGGTATTTATTCACTAAAATAAGCCCAAAGTCTCTCTTTATAATGAGGCTTGTTCCGTATTGTCGCCTCAAAGCCGATATTGTCTTAAGGCTCCAGCAGGCAGCTCTTGCTGGAGGAAGAAAGAAATGGAGAAGAACTCACGTTCTGGCTGCCCGCTTCCCCGTCACGTGACCACGGGCAGCCTCCCTCACGGGTCTGCTCCAGGGGTCACAGCCACCACTGCTTGGCAAACACTGTCTGAATAAACGAAGTACCACACTGTCATTCTGACCACAGCAAATTCTGCAAACCCTGTTTTATGAGGTAGCCAGGGCAGGGATTTCGGTGTACTGCAATGTTTTATTAGGAATTATTTTTCTATAGTAATTCTCTCAGAACAGTACTTTCCTCACGTTATCTTTTAAAATGATTAGAATAGCAATTGAAAGAAGAAAACTAAAATCTGAGTGCCTATTATGTGCCAGGCACATTTCCAGGCACTTTCACATAACCACAGGGACTCCTCAATAATTCTAGGAGGCGGATGTCATGCCCGTTGTACAGATAGAGAAACTGAGGCTGAGAGAGGTTATCACGTAACTTACTAAGGACAAACAGTGGATAGATACATCGACTCAACCCGGGGCTGTCCGAGCAAAGCCCATCGTCATCATATTTTCTGGGAGGAAAAATTATACTACGACTTTCTTGTTTCTTCTTAAATTATGCAATAACTTCCAGCTTAAAAACTGCCAACAACTTAAGATAATAAGGGAGAAAAGCAATAATCACCACAGAACATCCGGAAAAATACATACATTTGTCTATTAGCCAACGTCTGTTTCCCTGTGTTCCTTCCCTCAGCAGAGGGTCAGTGACAAAGTTCAGACGGGATTCTCGCAAAGTCTATAAAATGTTGAAAGGCATTTTAACTTCCTGTTAAGAAGTAAATCAGATCTGTTACCTAAATCTAAGAGCACTTTTAAGTCATAAATCTTATATTTCAGTGTGAAAATTCAAAACAAAAAAAAAACCCTAAAGATGCCATAACTTTCATTTTGGTTCTAGGATGAGAAAAAATAAAACTGCTAAATATTTTCCCAAGAGGAATAAGAAATGATAAAACTATCTTGTCTTGCTTTGAGCATACTAAGTTAAAACAGTAAAATTCATGTTGAAGCATCCTGCTACTATATTTAAAAATGGTATACTTTTATTTTCACTATAAATTTCAATTTTCAGTTGGTTATTAGTCTGTCGTATTGGAAGACTGAACAAATTTTTATTCCAGATATAGCAGTGTTAGGAATTTCTAAATAAGCGCACATTTATGAAAGCCAAATCTAGTCCATTTGTACAAGAGAATGTAGAATATAGTCCATGAACCATTTTCTCATGTTTGTTTGTTTTGCATGCCAGTAATTCAATAAAAGCTTTAAGAAAAAATGCGCAGCACAGGAAGACAAGCTCCTCGCTTGTGGAAGTACACCCAATCCTTCTGATTCTTCTCTCAAAGTAGATCTAGGCTACAGGAAACACTCCTGAAATGAACATACCATCTGAGAGGTCCCGACACCTTGGCGGCCGCGCTCTGGTGTCCCCGGAACCAGGGCTACAGGGCTTACTGTTTGAGGACCGTTGATCTGACATTTGTTCTTACTGTTTTTTCAAGTCGTCAAAAATGTTGAGTGCTCACAGCGTGCCAGGCACTGTGCTGAGTAAAATATCCTCATTCACTCTGTCGATAATGATTCACTGAGCACCTCCTCTATGCTGGCCTCACTCTGAGGACATAGGATGCACCCGTGAACAAAATCAAGCTCTACTGGCACGGAGCCCCCAGGAAAGCAGCAGGGGCACGGGAAGACAGAGGAAACACACGAAAATAAGTAAGTAAATAAAACAGCCTCTTAGAAGGTGCTAAGTACACAGGAAGGAAAAAAGCAAGACTGAGCAGAGCGAAGAGGACTGGGAGTGCTAGAG